>NC_134487.1:278854790-279164790 GCF_040206685.1 Ascaphus truei | reverse complement strand
GAGGATGCAGAGGGGTCATTTAAGAGTGAGTTAGAAACAAGACTCACACAGAGATACATATACACATTGACACAATGTGAGGAGTCGTAAATTAATAGTTTTAAGTGCCCAGTAGTGCTGAGTCTTCCTCCTGCCTCTCCGTGTAAATCATGGTGAAGGTGTCCTGCCTGTTATCTCTTGAATTTGATTGATCTTTGAAACCGTGGAGGGGGACCCTATGTTTGGTTTCACAAACAGGATTTAAAGAGGTCAAAGTAGGAGGTGACTGGTGGGCAGTATGGCATTTGCACATATAATACATATGTAGCCATGCCTAGTTTTGGCTACCAGTCTGCCCTCCCTTACATGCAAGCCCCGGTAACACTGCAGGCAGTGTCAGGACCAATGATCATGGGTTTTCCCTACAGTAAGCCGCTCTCTTGAGTGGCAGGGGAGGAGCTGGTTCGAGGCCTGTGTTCTGCCCAATCTTCGGCTCAGACCTTGTACCTTCCCCCTCTGTACTTAAAAGGCTGCACAGCTATATTTAATCAGTGTCTATTCTCCTGAAAGAGACAGGTACTCACACAGTGGTGTAGCTGGTATTGGCACCCATTGTCCACTCCCTTTGGGGAGTGTGAGGTGAAACCTTTTCCCTTGGCTCTGTTAGGGAGTCAGGGAAGAATAAGGACTGCCTCAGGTGCCCTTAACCTGGGGTGGAGGTCCAGGGACCATCCAGAGGTTGGAAGCCTGTTTGACTGTGGAAGCAAAGACCAGTTATATTACTGTGTATGCAGAAGGAATACACCGGCTCCAGCTAACTATACTCCGGCCTAGTGTGCAATCTGTCTGGGGCGAGTGGAATAATTATTCTGCAGAAGATTGCCTTCATACATCTGGAGCCTGCAGCAGATGGAGGCGCTATATTGTCCGAGATAAAGACCAGTGGTGTAACCCAAAAGCCTGTTCAGGCGTCCCCCATACCAACGGCGGACCCCTCAGTGTCCTGTGAGCCAACAGGTAGTCAGCACTACACACCATGCAATGGCAAATCTCCCAGAGGTTGGGGGAAACAGCGTTACACATACTTTATGTATGAGCTATATCACTGTGACCCCAACATTATGCCGTACTCCCATAGTGTGCCTGGCTGCCAAAGTTCAGCGGTGAGGAGACAGATCCGTATGAGAGTTTGAGGAAAAGATGAGGGCCTTGTCCGTGCAGTATCAGGTGGCAGAAACACATACAGCTGCTCTGATAATTGGACAGTTGGAAGGAGTTGCTTTTTGAGAGAGAAATTTCTTTCCTGATGAAGATATAAATACAGCTAAAAAATATTTGAACTCAGGAGCGCATTTGACACCAGAAGCCATCAGCAACAAGTACCTACATCTCCTACACCGGATTCCACGTCATGCTGCATGTATGGGACTAGAGATTCAAAAGGGTACAGACTGCCAGCATCAAAATGCTCTATCACAGGGTGCGCAAACTTTTCCCTGTGCGCACCCCTGCCTGCTCTCCTCAGCGCCTTGCGCCACCCCCCCCCCCCTGCTCGGCCCGAAATGACACGCGGGGTCATGTTATTTGACGCCGGGTTACCATGATGACGTGTCGCTGGAAGGGAAGGTAAGGGTGTTATAGAGAACTTGTGCGGGTCCAGGCATTTAATTTAAATGCCTGGGGGGAGAGAGCGGGACCTCTATAACTGCCGCACACCCCCAAGAAAATCTAGCGCCCCTCCCATGGGTGCGCACCCCTGCTCTATCACACTCTGTAGCTACAGAATTTTTTTGTGTACCACATGAAGAAACATCACTGCCTTCCGATATAACTCAAAATCTGCATCATGAGCAGGATATCAGTGCTTCTCCAGGTATTGGTGATCAAATTGCAATATCAAATGAGATGTTAAATGTAGTTACAGAAAATGGTGCAGTAAAGATAACATAGGGGGGTGATTATCACTGCTCAACCTTAATATTCTTTAGTAACATTAAACACGGCGGTGCATGGGGAACAAACCATATTCACAACAAATGATCAAGAGTGACCACACAAAGAATTCCCACTAATTTGCACACTAGCCCAATCATCTAAACATTATTTAACGGGATGTGTCCAAAAGTCCATATAGGAAACCGGGAAGGGATAAAACACAAAAACAAAAAATTATTTAATAATCTCTACTAACTCTTCTAAGTGTAACAAAAATCTTTTTATAACATTTTATATATACAATGAAATCATTTAAAAGAGAAAGTGCTGGAGTTTGCTTTTATATTATATGCTCTTTAGTGAATGCAGATACATGCATATAATTTAATAGTATATATGAAGTGAGTATATTTATACCCACTCCACATCAATGCAGTACTGGTAGCGTGTAGCTATACACAGTGTATAGTAAATAACTTCACACCATAATCAGGTAAGTGGTAGTTAAGTTTGCCTAGTGTCTTCTATGCAGAATTATATACCCATGGATAGTGGCTACTAATAGACAGAAAACGGCACTTTGTAACTGACAAACACCAGTAAAATCGTCATAGTCGTGGAGATAATATCCACATCCAGTATATGATTCATACCGCCCAACAAGGGTTAAATCACCTTATTACTTATTATTTAAACTCTATATACCAGGTGTATAAGGTTCATGGGGATTGCCATAGAGTTAATACAACCGTTCAGCTGCAGTGCATCAATTTGCAGACCAGTCTTGCGCTGCATACTCCATCTCTACTCCGAAACCGAAAGCGGCTGACGTCATCAGTCTGCGCGTCACCTGAAACCCGACGATCGTTTCGTGCCGTATCTCGGCGCTTCTTCAAGGGGGGAGGAGTAAAGATAAGGCAGACAATAGCAATACCGCACTTGACTTGTAAGGAAGGGGCGGCATGACTTAAGGCCGAGGGGCCCCTCCTCTAAGGTACCGTGATGTCAGGCCAGTGATAGGGGTTAAGTAAGGAGTACTTGGGGCAAAGGGGAGGGATCCTAGCTTCCTCTTTCTTTTAGGATAATTTTCCTGGTTCCTGAGTGGCTTCTGGCTCACGTGGTTGGCGGAGATTTCGGCCGGAGGGATCGGCCGATGGAGCAGAGAGGCAGCAGAAAAGGTGGATGGTGTAAGCTAGAGAAAGGGAAATGTAATCATGTTGTTTGGTACAAACCACCGGGGATTGGGCAGATTTCTGGGGGGTCACGGATTTTTCTGGTTGGTTTTGGGAGGGGTGGTGTGCTTAGGCATAGGTTGTGGACCGGTTGTGGATTCCGGACTCTGTTGGCAGATTGTTGTTTTTGACAATCCTTCGGCGGATGGCACCGGGTTGTGGAACTAGAGTGGAATCCACGGGTTATGTGCGGATTCAGTACGCGGAGCGGATTGTGGTAACATTGACTAGTGTAACGGATTTTCTGACCTGGCCTGACCCACCCAATCTCACATTGGCCCCTGTGGTCTAACCAGTCCCCATTACAGTGTAGTGTCTCGTGGTGCACCTGTTGGCAACAGGACTCCTGAGTCTCCCGCATGATGGTGTGTGGGGATTGCCAACCCAGACAGGCAGCTGAGGTAGTGTACTTGAGTCCTACCTAGATCCAGTGCAGCGCCTCCACCTCATCAGGATCCCAGCGTCCGCTTGTGGATGGTCCTGGTGAGGAACTCCTCTGTGGTGTACTCCTCTGTGTAATCACTCCACACTTACACACAAGGGTATCTTTGATCAAGGTCATCTTTATTGACGGTTCAGGCAGACTGCCCCTCATAGCAGTCGTACTTAGCCGCTCATGTTCTTGCTGCAATCCTTGGGAAGGTTCCTCCTTTTTTAATGGAGTTGCTTCCACCTCTCCCCTAAGGAAGATTCACCAGCTTCTCTCTGTCTGCTCTAAGCTGCACACAGTCACAGCTCTTGCATCAGCCTCTGCAACAGTGTTGCAGACCTCCACGTGCCTCTCATGTTCACCGCACTTCCCTTTGAAAGGTGTCCTTTCCCCAAATTGGTGGATTCCCTATCTCCCCTTAGGGAGATAGTCCCTGTGCCAGGTCCCTGGTCACAGTCTTATAAGCTGTCTCCTCCCAAGCCTGCACTCAGACTTGCTCCTTGTCTCATAGTCTCTTACATAACCTTCCAACAGCTTAGCAACAACTTCTGAACTCCCTTCCAACAACTAACTTTTTGAGCAGTGCTGTGCCTTATGTATCCTCTGGGGGCTGGCACAACTCTGACATCACTAATCATGGATTCAGAGCATGTGACCACTCCCATCCATACATAGGGCACCTCACCAGGGTGTGAGGGCAAACCTCCATAATTACTGCTGGCATGCCCATAACTTACCAGGCCTTACTGTCAGCAGGGGAGATGACTGTAGCCATTTTACAGCATGGTTACACTAGTGTGCGCGGATTTGGCCGGGGAACGCGGATTTGAGGGGTGTATGAGGCGTTTTTGGTGTAGACTTTGGCAGGGCGCACGGATTTGGGGTATTTTAGGCGGATTTTGCGTACATTTTGGCGGGGAAGGGTGTATTTAGACTGGCTGGGTTCCTAGTTGGGGATAAATATGGGTTATTTGTCTGTTGTATTGGGCAGTTTGGGCAGCAAACTTTTAAACCTGCCTGATGAGCCAGGTTTAGACTCTAGCTATAATTAACCAGCTCCCTGCTGGACTCACATACTACAGGCAGGCTTTATGTGTGCTGTCTTTTAAACCAGGGAAAGGCCCTGTCACACCCTGATAGACCAATTATAATGGGTATGGATACACTCACTGAACAGATATCAGCCCTAGTGGAGAATATCCTCAAACCACTAGTCACAAACACAGCTTCATACAAGATACAACAGATTTCTTCAATTAACTCAACAACAAACAACTACCATTCTAACACAGGGCTACGCTGGATTTGGGGGGGGGGGCGGCGCAACAGTTGCAGCCCTGCACTCTTCCCCGAGGCATTTAAATGAAATGCCGGGGGATCGCGTGAGGCCTCTGTAACTCACTTACCGGGATTCAGAAGAGTTACTGTGACGCGTCGCCATGGCAACGCCGCTGTGTCATGTGACGTCACATGCCCGTAGCTATGGCAACGCGGCATCAAATGACGTCATCATTTCATGCCGGCAAAAAAGGTAAGCGGGATGCGAGAGCAAGAGGGAGTAAGCAGAGGGGCGCAGCGCCAAAAGTTTGCGCTCCCCTGATCTAACACACAACTAGTTACCATGGATGTAGAATCCCTAAACAGTAACATCCCCCACAAGGATAGCACTGAGTTTCCTTGCAATTTCCTAGCAACATCTCCCCTGGATCAGAAATACAGCCCTGAAGTAATTACCAAACTGATAGAATACATCCTCACACACAACTACTTCAGGTTCAACAAGGAAATGTGTCTATAACTAATGGGGAATGCAAAGGGCACCAGAATTACACCACAATATGCAGTGGTGGGATTCAGAAATTTTAGCAACCGGTTCTCTCTCACCTTACGGCCCTTTCATAGTGAAAAATCACCATCATCAACTCTTCCCCTCATCATCATCAGATCTCCCACTCATCATCATCACCATCATCAGCTTCTCCCCGTCAACATCATCAGAACTCCCCCAGTCCCCCTTATCATCAGATCTCCCCCAATCCCCCTCAGATCTCCCCCAGATCTCCCCAGTCCCCCTCAGACCTCCCCAAGTCCCCCTCAGATCTCCCCCAGTCCCCCTCATCATCCTCAGATCACCCATAGTCCCCCTCATATCTCCCCAAGTCTCCCTAACATCTACCCCAGTCCCCCTCAGCATCCTCAGATCTATGCACAGAAAGCAGTATCAAGACAAACTGAAGTCTGAGTTTAGAAACAGTTGATTTCATTTGCTGTTCAGGGAGAGCTTTGCCTGGAACCTCTATAGCCATGTAAGGGTGAGTTCCAGCCAAACCCAGAACCGGATCCCTTACCCAGAAATTCCTAACCACATTCCTCCACAAACCCCACAAATATTACAGATACATTGATGATCTATTTATAGTGTGGACAGAGAGGGAAGAAAATCTAAAACAATTAAATGAGTCCTTGAATTCATCCCACCCACCAATTAAGCTCAAAATAGATTATTTGGCAAACCTAGTGAACTTTCTGGATACAACAGCAACACGGAAGAATGGCAAACTACACATCTGTATACAAGTAACCCACAGACAGATGTAGTTACCTCCATAACTCCAGCTTCCATCCCACTCATACAAAATTAGTAATTATACACAGCCAGATTATAAGATATCACTGCTTCTGCTCTGACACTAAAGACAGAAACAGACACCTCACAACCCTGACTGGATCATTTAGATAGAAGGGATACAAGCCAAAGAAAATTACCAAAACAATCACATCTGCACCAAAAGCAACATGAGAACACCTGCTCTAATACAAAAAGAAAGAAACAACCACACGCATGCCACAAGTGGCCACAACCCTGCTTAGAGGTAAATATTGTACCTGAGGAAGCGAGATCCCCGAAACGTGTGCGTTTGCAACCTGCAAATAAAACTGCTATAATGTCTGGTGTTAGACTTTATCAGAATAGTGCGGCAAGAAGATATCCAGCTCTGCCGTAGAGGGAATGCGAAAAATAGCCAAAGATCTGCCACCCATGCTGATAGAGGATGACACATTAAAAGACATCTTCCCAAAACCTCCCATCCTTGCATTCCAGCAACCGCCAAACCTCAGACAGAAGTTAGTCAGCAGAAAATGCCATAATTAACTCAAGGACACTGAGAATGGCACAAACCCATGAAAAAGCACCCACTGCACACTCTACAAACGTTATATATATATATATATATATATATATATATATATATATATACATATACCATCATTCTACAGCCAGTCACAAACATAGAACATTCAAGGTCAAATGATAATACTACAGCACATCCAGGAATGTGACCAACTACAATGTTGAAACCAGTCAAAAACTTCGAACCAGAATGACCCTACACAGACCCTGAATAGCACACCATGATCAGGAAGATATTGCACTCCAGTAGGACACCACTTCTCACAGCCAGATCATTCCATAAATTACTTGAAAATCAGAACCATAAGCAGAATGTCTCAAAATGACAATGCTCTTTGACGCACAAAAAAAGAGGATTTAATACTGCTATGGAGTTTCTTGCACAGTAGCATCATTTTTTGTAATATTTCTCCCTGCCTCTCTGTTAATTTTACAATTAAAACCGCTTCCGCTCCCCCTGCCACCCCACCCCAATTCACACTTCTGATGGATGCTTGGTCCTAATTCTCATTGTCCCTCTCATCCATGTATTGTTCTGTCTGTTTATTTACCAATAAATGGATCCTTCTCTACATCATCTGCCTTAGATGGTTATCTGTGTTAAGCTCAGGGAATCTTTATAAATCAGTATTGCCGACCTGAGGAAGAGAGCACAGTAAATACAAATAAAACTAGGGAGAAGGAGCACTGATTGGCACTGAGTTTGAAGCAGGGCAACCTGGTTCAATTCCCGGTGTCGCCTCCTTGTGACATTGGTCATGTCACTTTATCTCCCTGTGCCTCAGGCACCAAAAAAACATAGATTGTAAGCTCTATGGGGCAGGGACTGTGTCTGCAAAATGTCTCTGTAAAGCGCTATGTAAAATTGCAGCGCTATACAAGAACAAACAATTATTATTATTACTTGTGGTGAATTTGCATGTCTCAGACAGGTCTGCAACCCTGTCTTACCCCATTAACGCTAAGCAAACGGTGGAAGACAAAGACCTCTCGAAAGCTTGCCTTATAATATCAATTGTTAGCCCAAATAAAATAGGTATCACCTACTAATGAAGTACTCATTTACTCGCAACTGGACTAACACGGTTATTTCTATTTAATCCTAGTAAGGGCAAAATATATAGGTATCGTAAAAAAATGTGAAACAAACCTAATGAAGAAATAAGTTATTTATAGGTTGTTTCAAAAGTATCCTGTTGGTTCACATTCCTGGTAGTGACAGCAGATCCAATTCAAAGTAACATACCAATCTTCAATTAAAAGCCGTCATAGGGTGTGTCGGGTTCACATGACTGGAATGCGGGCGATCAATAAGTTGAATTGTTGTACTGGTTCTGTCCATTGAAATCTCTGGAATGCAGGTAGCTGGCCAAAAACATCTATAAGTTAATAATGTATTATAATGTGGCGAGTATGACTTTCTAATTAAAGAAAAATAGGCTTTATCCAAATTGAATTGCAATGAGAGGTGTTAGTTCCCTTCCAGCTGTAACATAAAAAGTGAAAGTGAAACAATGAATATGTTAAAAATAAACAAAATGAAGAAAAGACAACTATTTGCTAGTTGTATTCAAGGCAGGCTGGCTATTTACTGTCCGTTCCTGGAACGCAGACCTTTCTCTGAGGGTTGATACAAATTAAGTTCAAAATACCATACCAATGTTCAGTTGAAACCACAGGTTATGGGGTGTAATGCTGCGGCCATTGTGTGCGCGACGGCGCATGCAACGGTGCGCGAACAAAATGCAGTACCTCTACCAGGCCGGCCATAGTGCGCGCGACTGCCCGTGCGAGGGAGAGCGACGGCACGGCAAAATTTTGAAGAGACCAAAATAATTGTTTTTTTTCGCGACAGCTGCGTCACCTGAGCCTTTCAGCCAATGAGGGTAAACCAGCCTGGTGACGTCACAGCCATGCCTCCACCACGCCTCCCCTTTGCGAGTGAATCTGAGTCCACAGATCGCTCAGACGACAGGCGCGCACGACTGCATGCGCACATTCGCGTGCGTGCACACCTGCACTATATCCAAGACCTCAGGATCGCTGAATTCATTCACATGACTTGAACCCAGGCAATCGCTAAGTTGAATAGTGGTAGTGGTCCACTACGAACCTAAGTACAGACCCTCTACTTTTATGACATAAAGAACATCTGGTAATCACTAATGGGGAACAGGAGAAGTATCCTGTCCATTCACAGTCCTGGAACACAGGTACCTCCCTCCCCCCCCCCACAAGGACTATGTTTATAGTGTATTGATGCAAGTGTGTTTAACTGATAAAAGAGACATGTTTTGTCTTTCAAGAAATCACAGTAATGAAAATATAAATAACTTAAAATAAAGCTGTAGGTGATAATTTAGTCCTTATGGAGCTTGGGTATCCAAAAAGCAAATACCCTCACCCCCAGGCCTCAAGGTGCAACAATAGATAGTGTATTTACCTAATTGGTTCGCATGTAGCAAAGTACAGGTGGCCATCAGGAGGAAATGGACCACAATTGGTTTCTCACTTTACCCATCATTCAATGCAATACTGATAGCAGATCTGAGTCATGCCATTGGTTCTCAAAATAGTTCTATAATTTTTTACCAAAATAGTAGAGTCCACATGAGCAAATAATAATGTAGATAACAAATTGGCCTCCGCAAGATAGATGTTTAGTTATTTTGATGGGAGAACTTTAATGAGGATGTTTAAACGAGTGTCCTGTGATGAAATAACGGCAGGGAGTACAGTTTGAACATCTGAAGCATCAAGATTTAGACAATACAGATGGAGTTAACAATCTGTCTGAGAAATCAATTTTTTCAAAAATGTCAGGTTCCTACCCCTTCTATAGCACAGAAGAGTTTATTGTGTAAAAATTGCGGGTAAGCTGTGGTTAGTAGATAACGTTTCCCAATTGTCATGAATGACTTTCTGTACAGTCCGTGAGACTGTATTAAAGGTTGTAATAATGGTAGGTGCATTGTACCTCACTTCCTAGCAAGCAATAAGAAAGGGGAGCCTCTCGAAGGGCATAGACCTTATCTGTACTTAATTGAACCTCTCTTGGGTTACATCGTCTCTCTCTATCGCTTTGCCATAACTTGGATTCCAAGTGTAAGGTCCGGGGGAACACCTCTCCCTAAGGGGGTACCTCCCGCGACCTCACTTACCTCTGCTCTGGCTCTCCCCCTTCGCCGCCGCGGGCGGGATCTTCCTTCCCCTCCGCTCCCCGTGGTGGCTACTGAACACACGCATGCGCGCGCACGGCCGAGGACTTGCCGCCCCCAAAGAGTTGCCGCCCCCAGCTGAGGCCGCGCGCGCCTCTCCCGCGCGGCGCACACGCCTGATGCGCGTGCACCGCTCACAAGCTGCACATCCAGCGCAGCTGTGGTAAGTTTTTCCCTACCAATCTCCATCTTCCCTGGGGCTGCTCCCTTGTTACTCCCCCTCTCCCTATTGGTCCTTCCTCCTACTTATACCTTGCTCAGCCATTCATTCTTTGGCTGAGCATAGCTTTGTATGACCTGTGTTACCCACGGTCGTTCCTGCCTCAGTTCTTGTCTCTTTGTCTTTCCTAGCTATCCCTTGTGTACCGAACTGGCTTGGCTGTGGACCCGCTCTGGACGTCGACCCGTGGCTTGTATCCTGACCTCCTGCACTCTCCGTCCCTTTACCTCGGCTTGCGGACTCCGACCTACCACCCGGCTCCGGACCCCCAGGCTCTCGGTACCAGCTATCTTCTGGAACCTCCCTTCTCGTCTGGCGAGTATCTTACTTTATCTTATACTCCCAGACGGTTCCAGACGCCTATTTTCCACTTTCCAGGCGTGTTCCCGTAGCTGTGGGTGCAGTTGTTACCCACCTCACCTCAGTTTTCGGGGTCCCTCCTTGTCCGTGATGAGCACAGCGTAACATTATGCTCAGCCCAACGGACATGGACCCCGAAGAGGTTGAGCAACCAAGCCCCTTGCAGCGACTTCTCCAGCTAGAGGCGCAGCTTGCCTCCATGACGCAGTAGCTTTCTAGACTCTCCTTGTTGCAGCATTCCCCAGACTCCTCTGCCATGGCAGCTGCGGCATTTCCCTCCCCGGGTCTTCCCGGTGCTGTGGATCCTCGTCTCCCGGCTCCCAACCGCTATGCAGGGGATCCCCACGAGTGCAGAGGGTTTCTTAATCAGTGCGAGATGCAATTTGAATTATCTCCTTCGCGCTTTCCCACTGCACGTTCAAGGGTGGCCTATATCATGTCTCTCTTGAACGGAAAGGCCCTAGCCTGGGCATCCCCCATCTGGGAGCGGGAGCCTGCCATGACACGCGACTATTCTCGCTTTCTTCGAGAATTCAGGCAAGTATTTGATACGCCTGGTCGCCAAATTACGGCAGATTCATCTCTCTTCCATATTTCCCAGGGTACTCGTCCTGTTGCCGAGTATGCTCTGGACTTCCGGACCATCGCGGCGGAGACCTCCTGGAACGATAGCTCACTCTCGGCAGCCTTTTGGCAGGGTCTGTCAGACGCCATCAAGGACCAGCTGGCCACTATGGAGAGACCCACCAGATTGGAGGATCTCATTGCGGTCTGCATCCGCGTGGACCAGCGGCTACGAGAGAGAAGACTTGAATGCTCTCTTCCTCGTACCACCTCCTCCCGGTCTTACAGCCGCAGTCTCGTCCATTACGTTCCCCAACCTATGGATGAGCCCGAACCTATGCAGCTCGGAAGTCATCAGCTATCCGCGGCTGAGAGACAGCGCCGACGAGAAGGTGGACTGTGCCATTACTGCGGTCACCCCGGTCATCTGCTGGTAAGCTGTCCTCTGCGTCCGGGAAACGCCAGTACCCAATAAGGTATGAGAGGGTCTCGTTGGGTGTAATTTCTTCTCCTCTTTCTTCTCCAAAAAAACTTCCCACTCGTATAATGCTGCCTATATCTCTATCCTGGAATAACTCCCTGATCCCCGCCTCCGCATTTATAGATTCTGGGTCTCAGGGAAACTTTATTAACCAGAGTTTTGCCTATAGGAATGGGATTCCCTTCTGATCTAAGGCTGTTCCAGTTGGTCTGGAGGCCATAGACGGACGTCCACTCCAACCAGCTTTTATTTCCCTGGAGACTTGTTCTTTATCCCTCTCCACGGAGTACGGTCACCAAGAGAAGATTATCTTGGACGTGATCCATACTCCATCGGTAGATGTGATTCTGGGACTTTCCTGGTTGCAACTACACAACCCACAATTGGATTGGGTTAATAAAGAACCCATACAATGGAGCCCCCAGTGCCTTAAAGCCTGTCTTCCCCCCAAACAGATGTTAGCCGGAGTGGATTTTCCCGCAGAGTATAAAACTTTCCTTCCAACGGTCTACTGGGACCTGGCAGACGTTTTTGATAAGGTACGTTCTGAGGTGTTACCCCCCCCATAGAGACTTTGACTGTCCTATTGACCTTCTTCCCGGTGCTACCTTACCCAAGAGCCGTTCTTACCCCCTATCCATACCCGAGTCCAAGGCCATGACCGAGTATATCCAGGATAATTTAAGGAAAGGTTTCATCCGCAATTCTTCATCTCCAGCTGGAGCTGGATTTTTTTTTGTTAAGAAGAAGGATGGTTCCTTGCGCCCCTGTATTGACTACAGAGGTCTTAACAAAATTACTATCAAGAATCGTTACCCCCTGCCACTCATTTCCGATCTCTTCGATTGTCTACAGGGGGCAACAATTTTTTCCAAACTTGATCTCCGCGGAGCCTTTAACCTTGTCCGCATCCGTCAGGGCGACGAGTGGAAGACCGCCTTTAACACCCGGGATGGGCATTATGAATACCTGGTCATGCCTTTCGGCCTGTGTAATGCCCCGGCGGTCTTCCAAGAGTTTGTCAACGAGATCTTCCGTGATCTCCTCGACAGCTTCGTCATCGTATACCTTGATGATATCCTTATTTTTACCAAATCCCTCTCTGACCACATTCAGCACACCAAATTAGTCCTGTCCCGCCTTCGGGAGAACAATCTCTATGCTAAGCTAGAGAAATGTTCTTTTCATCTTTCTTCCATTCCCTTTCTTGGATATATAATTTCTAGCACTGGCTTCTCTATGGACCCAGTCAAACTCAAGGCTGTCTTAGAATGGCCACAACCCACCTCCCTGAAAGCCATACAGCGATTCTTGGGATTTGCGAATTACTATCGTAAATTCATCAAGAATTTTTCTTCCATCGTGGCCCCCATTACTGCCCTTACCAAAAAGGGAGCTAACACAGCAGTTTGGTCTCCTGCAGCTCTCCAAGCCTTCGACTCTCTCAAAAAATCTTTTGCTTATGCTCCTATTTTGCGTCATCCTGACCCCGGGCTTCCCTTTACCTTAGAGGTAGACGCATCCGACGTCGGTGCTGGCGCCATTCTCTCTCAGAGACAGTCCCCACAGGCCAAACTTCATCCCTGTGGGATCTTTTTAAAAAAAAATTCTTCGGCAGAACGGAACTATGACTTTGGAAACAGAGAGCTTCTGGCCATTAAACTTGCCCTTCAGGAATGGAGACATCTCCTGGAGGGAACGGAGACCCCCATTTCGATCTTTACTGATCATAAAAACTTACTCTACATTGAGAGTGCACGTCGTCTTGAGGCACGTCAGGCTCGATGGTCTCTTTTTTTTTCGAGATTTAATTATCTCATATCTTACATTCCTGGCTCAAAGAATCAAAAGGCAGACGCACTTTCACGTCAATTCCTGTTTGAGGACAATTCCAAAGTTATCTCCGAAACAATCTTACCCTCCAAATATATAATTTCGGCTAACTCTTTTGATATCCTGGATCAGGTCATGGCAGCACAATCTAACCTCCCGAGGGGCCTTAGAGTGCCGGTCGGCCGTATGTATGCAGCTCCTCGCTTCCGTAAGAAGATTCTTGAGTGGGGTCATTCTTCTAGGTCAGCCGGTCATCCAGGCATTAGCAGAACTTCTGACCTCATTGGTCGTACCTTTTGGTGGCCAACCATGTTGCAGGACATTTCGGAGTATGTAAAGACCTGTCCAATCTGCGCCCAGGTTAAGACCATTCGTAAAAAGCCGTACGGTCTTCTACAACCCCTCCCTATACCTGAACGCCCATGGAGTCATCTCTCCATGGACTTTGTGGTAGAACTTCCAACCTCTAAAGTGATGAACACCATTTTGGTTGTCGTGGATCGTTTTTCCAAACAGGCCCATTTCGTCCCTCTCAAAGGCCTGCCCAATTCCGCCACCCTGGCAGACGTTTTTGTTAAGGAAATATTCCGCCTTCACGGAGTTCCTCTTTCCATCGTATCCGATCGAGGTACACAATTCGTCTCAAAATTTTGGCGGGCCTTCGCTCGCAGAATGGATATCACCCTCCACTTTTCTTCCGGGTATCATCCCCAAACTAATGGGCAAACCGAGAGAACGAACCAGACTCTGGAACAATACCTCCGATGCTTCATCGCGGACAGCCAGGATAATTGGGTAGATTTACTTCCGTGGGCAGAGTTCTCCCATAATTCTTTAAAGAACAGCTCCACGCTGAAATCCCATTTTTTCATTAATTATGGTTTTCACCCAGGTCAGCTGCCCATCACCTCAGTTCCTTCCGGGGTTCCAGCGGCCGATGACCGAATCAAGGATCTTCAGGAATCCTGGAAAAAGATCCAAGAGGCTTTGAGAAAGGCAACCCACAGACAAAAGGCACAGGCAGATCTTCACCGCCGTCAGGCACCAGTCTTCAAGCCAGGGGATAAAGTCTGGCTCTCCTCCAAGAATATTAGACTGAAGACTCCGAGCAACAAGCTGGCCCCCGGGTACTTGGGCCCATTCTCAGTACTGGAACAGATCAATCCTGTGGCATATCGTCTGGAACTTCCTCCATCCATGAGGATACCCTCTGTGTTCCATGTGTCACTGCTGAAACCTGTGTCCCAGAGTCCGCGGTTCCATAGGACACCGATTGACCCTAAGCCAGTCATAGTTCAGGGGCAAGAGGAGTTTGAGATTCAGTCTATTCTGGATTCCAGGAGGACGAGGGGTTCAGTGCAGTACCTGGTTCACTGGAACTCCCAGACTGCTGAGACTCTTCCACTCAAAATTTCCCCAAAAGCCATATTGGAGTCGTCCTGAGGCCGCTCCTCAAGGGGGGGGTACTGTAAGGAACGGGGGAACACCTCTCCCTAAGGGGGTTCCTCCCGCGACCTCACTTACCTCTGCTCCGGCTCTCCCCCTTCGCCGCCGCGGGCGGGATCTTCCTTCCCCTCCCCTCCCCGCGGCGGCTACTGAACGCACGCATGCGCGCGCACAGCCGAGGACTTTCACGTCCTCCCTTAGGGGGAGTTCCCGCCCCCAGCTGAGGCCGCGCGCGCCTCTTCCGCGCGGCGCACACGCCTGATGCGCGTGCACCGCTCACAAACTGCACATCCAGCGCAGCTGTGGTAAGTTTTTCCCTACCAATCTCCATCTTCCCTGGGGCCGCTCCCTTGTTACTCCCCCTCTCCCTATTGGTCCTTCCTCCTACTTATACCTTGCTCAGCCATTCATTCTTTGGCTGAGCATAGCTTTGTATGACCTGTGTTACCCACGGTCGTTCCTGCCTCAGTTCTTGTCTCTTTGTCTTTCCTAGCGATCCCTTGTGTACCAAACCGGCTTGGCTGTGGACCCGCTCTGGACGTCGACCCGTGGCTTGTATCCTGACCTCCTGCACTCTCCGTCCCTTTACCTCGGCTTGCGGACTCCGACCTACCTACTGGCTCCGGACCCCCAGGCTCTCGGTACCAGCTATCTTCTGGAACCTCCCTTCTCATCTGGCGAGTATCTTACTTTATCTTATACTCCCAGATGGTTCCAGACGCCTATTTTCCACTTTCCAGGCGTGTTCCCGTAGCTGTGGGTGCAGTTGTTACCCATCTCACCTCAGTTTCGGGGTCCCTCCTTGTCCGTGGTGAGCACAGCGTAACACCAAGGTTGAATTGCACTGGATCACTGACTATGGATAATAGCTAGTGGCAAACAGTAGTGTATTGCAGTCAGTGCTGTTTTTATAGATGTTAGTTATGAATAAAGCTTGGTGTCGTGCCTAGAAATAGCAACATCTAGGAAGTTAAGGAAGTTAATCACATGAGAGTCGCAGGTCAATGCAAGTTTGATAAGGGTATCTAGAGAGTTCAAGTCCCTAGAAGGAGGATATCATCAATGCATCAATGTAGCGTGTGCAAGCAGCAATGTAGTCTTTGATGTTGAGATTATGGAAGAAATATTTTGTCTCAAAGAAATACAGGAAAGCCTCGGCATAAGTGGGAAATACACTCAAGTCCATTGCTGTGCCTGAGGTTTGAAGGTACTAATTATTTTCACATTAAAAAAAAATTGTGGATAAGTGTAAATTCTAGTAGGTCAAGTCAAAATAAAACTGGGGAACCACTGAAAACTGGGTTGTTGGTGATCAAGTATCACGTTTCTGACCACATACAGTACATGCCTTTAGAGTGTAGGATGACTGTGTATGTAAAGCATATTTACATCTAATGTGACAAATGATGAGCTCTGGAGGTAAATCTTCAAACAACATAAGTCTTTCTAATAGGTGTCTGTCATGATAATACCATTAAAATATTCAGTATTATAATAATCTGGTACACCAAGGGTTATTTGTAAAAGACCTATTTTTTTCTGGCCTAGGTATTTATTGGTCCATAAATCAAGGAGATGTTTAGATGAGGGCGACAGGAAAAAGTACCCAGAGCACCAGAGCTTAACCTGGGGTTATCATTGATGGCCCACTAAAATGATATGTGTATACTATGGAGATCTGGTGACAGTAGCCAGACCTACCAGAGGCCTGGGTGTCATCCTCAAAGGTGACCCTACGTTCCTGAATTTCCCCATTTAAATAGCAGAGGAAGGTGAAAAGGGTTAGCATTCAATCTAAAACATAAAATATGTCGTGGATCTGAGAGGATTCACAAGAATAACAAATATATATTTGTAGCAAAAAAAGGTTAGACATCTTTTTAGAAAGGAAAGGTATACAGGGATATACCAAATAAGTATACATGGGAAGGATGTTGATCCAGGGATTAATCCGATTGCCAATTCTTGGAGTCAGGAAGGAATTTATTTTCCCCTTATGAGATATCATTGGATATCTGTTTTTTTTTTTTTTGCCTTCCTCTAGATCAATAAGTAAGTATAGATATAGGATAAAGTATGTGTTGTCTAAATTTAGCATAGGTTGAACTTGATGGACGTACGTCTTTTTTCAACCTCATCTATTTTCTAACTATGTAACTATGTAACAGTTGCGATCTCGCAAATGAAATGATAAACCATCAATGAGTGTGAGGGTGCAAAGGTCAGATATTTGTTTGCCCCTCAAATTCAGGAGCAGCCCTGTACAGTCTAATCTCTTTGCCTGCAGCAAACTCACGGGAACACGATGAGGTGTGTCACAATATTCTAGGAGTTACAGGGATAGAGTTATAAGACCTATTATGCTCTGAGGCATTTTTCAATTAAAAAAAAACAAAACGCTATATTTTCTCCCACGTCATAAAAATATCATAAGAGGGAGCGTTATGGACATGCCCAGAAGGTGGGTGGGCTTATTCCGTTTCCAATGCAGGTAGATTTAGGATAAAAATCATGTATTTGGGATATGAATTTAGAATTCAACAAGTGGTGTATTTGTATGCCAACAAGACATGTGAATTCTCATCTTCCATGCCCCAAAGACCTCTTTTGGTAGGGAACTGATGCTGTTTGTTGGTAACATAGGGTTTCTGTTTTGACCCTGTTATTTTATTAAACTGTCTGCATATATTGTTCTGTATGTTTCTTGTAACATTCTTTTCTGTAATTAAATACAGTACTACTTTTGTATATTACATCTAAAATGTAATAAGTATTGTCTTTGGGCTCTAATTTAATTTTACATGCTTTGAAGAGAGTAACTTCATTTTCGGACACATTTTGCTACAATAGGTTTTTGCGTGTCAATGGCATATTTTTCCTAGTAAACAGGAGAGGGTGCAAGAGTTTTTTCGGGGGGCCCGGTTGTCACAGTAGCTTATGACAAGATATAACGAACACCAAATATCTGGGTTGTTCTGAACGAGGCTTAGATATAATAAAATATAATTTATTCATTGAAAAAGGTGAACACAGCAATATAGTACTATTAACAGACAAGAAGGTAACACTTACTTAGGGTTGGGGAATGGAAAAGTATCAGCTAGCAATTCTCCAGCAATCCGGTGATATTCCAGGTGAAATCAGAAGAACAACTAAAAACTGTAGGGTTGACACAGTTTATATACCTGTGTAACCCTATTCTTAACATTGAATACAGACTATTGGTGAACAATTATCTGTATCCAATCCCTAACGTGGAGACACAGATTAACCCATGCCCCCCAGCTAGTTAGCCCATGTGTACTGGGACTCTGAGGGTCTTATTTCTGTAGCCCCATAATCAAATTAGGGGCGACAACCAGTCTACCAAATTAAGTATCTGGTAGGATCTGCATTGTTTGTAGGTGTAGACATAACACTTACAAACCACTCCAGTTTGATGATCTCCGCCCTCAGGTAACAATTAGAGTGGCAGAGTCTGTTGATTAGTACTTGGTTCCTAGTGTAAACAATCAGGGCAGTTAACTTTTGATCACAGTGCTTATGCTCAATCATCCGCCTGCCCTTCATGACCTATTAGCATAGCAGATGGAGTCTGCATTTTCAGAGCAGATCCAAAATACCATACATATACACTTTAATATCTACACATATTAATAAGTTCCATTCTGGTGGGCTCAGTGGGTCGAAATTTGCCAGTTTTTAATGCCTACAGTGACTCCACATATTGGCCAAATATCAACTTTTTGCGACCTCCAGAACTGGAGATACAGAAATGCACTTTAAAACATTAAAATACAGTATTGTAATGAAACATGGGAACAGGGGAACATACAGTTTCCTGACATGACAAGGTGTAAGCCACATTCCTGGACCGCAGTCCAGTTAACCCCTTGCCTCCCTGGTGAGGTCAGGGGGTGGCCATGTGGGGTGCAACCCCTTTAATACCAGGCCAACCCCCGTCTCCCTCTACACCGGTATTTACAGAGGCCCCGCGCTGAGAGCGCGAGGCCTCTGTAATTTACATACCCAGCTTCAGTTCACGCGTCTCCATGGCAATGCGGCATTATTTGACGCCGTTGCAATGGAGACGCGGCATCAAATGACGGGGCGGGTCACGTTGTGTGATGTCACGTGACCCCCCGGCGTCATTTGATGCTGCAGGGGGGGCGTGACACCGGAGGAGATCAGGCAGAGGGGGCGCAGCACAGGAAGTTTGTGCACCCCTGTTCTAATACACATGATCATAATAAACATTCAACATTCAAATAAATTCATCAAAAGGGAGCGCTATTCTCATTAAATCAATAAATGCAATTGTGCATAATCTGATAATGATTCAGAAATGCATGTTTGATGAATACGAAATTAGTGACAAGTGAATGATTAAGTGTGTGTGTGTGTGTGTGTGTGTGTGTGTGTGTGTGTGTGTGTGTGTGTGTGTGTGTGTGTGTGTGTATAAATGAAGTAAATCTAAATAGCTACCATACCACTTATTTTTCAAAGGAAAAAAGTGACAAACCTAACATGATTGTGTCAAAGTAGTTATATATAATGATACATAATGTCACTGAAACTAAATAGCAAGTGTTTATGAGACAGGTCGTCTCCCTAAATGAAATAATACACAGCATATGAAAGAGGGAAATATATTAAAACCAAATACCAAAACATATATGATAAAAAAAACATATATAAGAATATTCAGTGGAGTGTGTGTAAACAAGCTCACAGCACCCACATAATATTATACTCAAGGAATAAAGAAAATAACTTTAATATTATAAAATACCATTGAAAGATTCCTTTAAAGAACTGTATCTCAAGAGTACGATGGTTTAAAAAACGGAGTGATATCAACCCCATCATTAAAACACAAAGGGTATTTAGTTTTGAGTTTGAATATCCAGTACTGTTCCCTTCGTAACAGATGTAGATCCTTGTTACCAGATCTAAAATCATCCTTAAGAGATTCCATAGCAGAAAAATATAATGCTCGGTGTATTCGTAAAAATATAAGAGTTTCCACAGGATTTAATAGCGGTGTTACCGCAGAATATCACAACATACCTCCCATAACGCGACAGAGGTCAAAATAACCCTGGCTACATCTGTACTTGCGAATGCCACCACACCCTCTAAGTCAGGGGTCGGCAAGTCCAGGCCTCAAAGGCCAGCAACAGGTCAGGTTTTCAGTCATTATGACTTGGCCACTGATTGAGTCACGTGTGCTGACGCAGGGATATCCTGAAAACCTGACCTGTTGCTTGCCCTTCAGGACTGGAATTGCCCACCCCTGCTCTAAGTAAATAGCCCCCAATATGAGTGAGATCAGAGTTAAAAATGGACAGGTTGCAATGAATTTGATTTACTACAAATAAGAAATTGACACTGAAGCTTGGGAAAACCTTAGATTGATAATGCTCTGTGCTTGTATTTAGTCATGAATAGCAAGAGCCAGGAGCAATACGGATTGGCTACAATGCAAACCTACTTGCAAGAATGTCAACATTATTTTCCTCCCAGTAATCGTCTTACACACCTCAGTGACCTCAGTACTCAATGAGGTGAACCTCTTACATATATCAGATGCCACAACAGACGCACTCATACTATTATTAACCTATTAACCTCTTTGTGGCCAGATTGGCACATATCCTCTGGCACGGACGTGATTAATAGCATTTTCACCTCTCTGGTATCATTGTCTTCCCTTTTATCCTCGGTTGTCCTCACAATAATGAATTTTTATCACCAGTGTCCCAGCTGCAAAACATGTAGCAATAAATATTACCAGATTTATCAAAGAAAAAAAAGGAAACGAAATTGATATTTTCTATTAATAATCTGCTGTTGCTTTTATGAGTAGTGCCCCAGTTTTGTAACCTGTAAGATCTCAATAGGTTAAACAAACAGCAGCCTATTACCAGCTTTTGGAGACATCTTTGTCTTGCTTGGGAAGATTTCAGTTCCATTCAGACGAATGGAGCTGGTTGCCAGGTGGCCAGTATTGAACTGGACAGTCCTGCATTTGGACACTGTCCAGTAAAAAATTTGAGGTAATACTGGACATGTATGTGTCTGGCATTACCTATCTGGGCATAGTGACCTCACCGACAGCATGGAGTGGAAAGAGTGGTGTGTGTGTGTCTTGAGAGCGTCGCACCTTTCACCATTGTGTCCAGTATTTTTGGAGAAGCCGCCTGGCAACACCAAGCATCACAGATTAGTGAATAAAGTTTATAGACCAACATTCTCAGCCTCTCAAAAAATTAATATAATCCTTATGTAAACATTGATTTCCCTGTCTTTAATACTACGGTACCAGCTTTTTAGAAGCATACTGGCAAACTCTCCTGTTAATAAGACACCCTGATATTTAACTGGGAAAATATATATATCTCCTGTTTCCCCTCAACCCAATGCAAATCAATTGAAGTTTTAACAATCTCCTCACTTTCGTTCCCCCAAATCTCCCTGAAAGAAGCTATGATGTTGCCCTTTTGTCATGCAATCCTATATCTTATAAATATCATTTGCTCATTTGCATGTCATTACCCAGAATTCCTGGCTGCAGTGGAAGCGCTGTTGGGTAAGCGATAATGGGGAAAGAAAGGGTTGCAGACCTGAGACATGCAAATGCACCGCAAGTCGTATTGTTATGTATTGTACAGGCAGTCCTCGGTTATCCAACGGAATCCGTTCTGGGAGTAGCGTTGGATAGTGAAACCGTTGTAAAGTGAGTCCCATGTTAATCAGTGGCGGTGAGCGTTGGATAACACATTCAGGCGTCGGATAACGCATTCCAGAGTCGAAAAATGGCCCTCAGGGTTGCATTGTAATTAAAGCGTTGGCTATGCCATTCGTTGTAAAGTGAAACGTTGGATAATGAGGACTACATGCACACTATTTAATTTTGCCCACCATAACTTTTGTAATGCCTGGTTACATCTTATAAACACATTTGCCCACATTAAGTTTGTAAGATAATATGTCATCTCCTTTCTCTCTGTGCGTAAAATCAGCACTTGTTGGACAGCGCCATACAGCATGAGCGTTACCCGTAAATGAATCCATAATATTACAGCTGAATATGTCTAATAATACGTGTAGGGATTCCGCTTTTCAGGTTTGAAAAAATAGAAAAAACAGCACAGATCATCTTTTCAGTTAAAACCGATTAAAACCTTGAACTGAATTAAGACTTCTTGTAGCAGCCCAGCCACAGATAGGCCGAGTTCAGGGTGGCTGGTACGCGACGTGCGCGCGCCCGTCGCAATTTCGGGTTGACGCTGCTACATTTTGCCGTTACAACCCAAAATTATTTTTGGGGCTGCAGTCGCATCACGTGAGATGGTTCAACGAACAAGCTCCGTGACACGTTCGCCACGCCCCCCAAACGCCGTGACCCCACTCCTGCAGCCAAGGCACAGATCGCTGGGCTGCAGGAGCGCGCGGCGGAGGCGCGCACGGACGCTCGCGGCTGCAGCATCCACCCTGAACTGAACAAAGGCAACCTCAAAGGAAGTATGCAGACAAGAAACAGTGCACAGACACCTCATCCACGTGTGTCAATTTATTCCACTTGTTAACACTGAGAAATACAGATTATTTTTTTTTAATAAATTGAAAAAAAAAAAAAAAAAAAAACAGAAAAGACAATACCACCCCCCACCCGATATCACAAGAAATAACCCAGAATCCCTAATGATGTGTCAGCAGCCAGGATAGAGATGAAGGGGTTATCCTCTGTTCCCCCTCCTGTAGCACAGCCCCTGCCCCTCCCCAGCCTGAGTCACCGGCAGAGGGCCGCCTCTCACTGCTGCTGCCTGTCTCTAGGAGATGGTGCAGCTAAAATGGACGCTGCGTGATGAACTCTCCCCCCTCCCCACTGGCTGCTGTCACACCGAGCGCTCAGACCGGGCAGGTCCTCCCTCTCTCCGTGACTATGGAGGAACACATTGGTGACTGATCCGAGAAGCCATCACACCTCACTGCCCTTACATCAAGCAGGAGGTTCCCAAGGTCTCAGCGCCATGGCAGGACTGATAAAGAAACAGATACTGAAGCACCTCTCCAGGTTAGTATATTATATATACTGTGTGTGTATATAATATATATATAATTTGTGTTTACATCAGCAGCATTCGTCTTCACTGCTAGACATTTTAGAATACACCACTGTTAATGTTAGATGCATCATTGTTCTCACTATAATGAACAATAGAGTGTAAATAATTGATATTGTTGGACATCTTTAGTGTATAGGGGGGGGTGGTGTGTGTGTGTGTGTGTGTGTGTGTGTGTGTGTGTGTGTGTCAGGGAAAAGGTGGGCAATTGAACCTCCTCAAGAGGGTCACTGCAACCTCCTTACAGGTTAATAACATCCACCTCCTTACAGGTTAATAACATCCACCTCCTTTTAGGTACACATGCCTTTTAAACTGATGGGCAAGGGGTAGGATGTAAGCTCTTCAGGGCAGAATGTAATCTCCTATTGTCTGATTTTTCTGTTGGTTGCACTTATTGTATTATATCATCCCCTGCAACTAGTTACCGCTATATAAATAAATAGTAGACCTGATATGTTGGATGTGGACATCCTGCCAAGTTGTACTTTGACACCAAGGTGGGCGGGTGACGTGAACAGGAAATTTTTAACGGGCTTGGTAAACATGATGTCATTACTCGGAGAAGGAGGAGGGGGGTCCAAGGGTGAGATCGGTAACAACCGGTGACAGTTCTGCCAAAGGGGGGGACTCTAAAGGTCTCTCGTCACCTTTTCCAACGCTGTCGGAGACGCTGGTTCCAGGCGAACGATGGTACGGGATGGAAATGTTCAGAAATGTACTACTGTACGCTAAGCACGTTATGAGGAGGAGCGTCTGCAATTTAACCCTTTTTACATGTCCCACGAAGGGAGTAGAATAGAGGATGGCATTGTGTTAGCCTGTAGAATAAAAGTAAGGCGGAAGGAATATCTTATAACCGCTTGAGTGCTCTGTTACGTTATGGTTTCCGGTTCCCTGTTTGCCCCAAAGTAGCTACACACCCTCCCCCCAAAAAAGAAAGGCTTTTTGTCATAGGCCGCGCTTATAGTGCCGGCGACGCGACGTCGCCTGAAAAAAAATGCATTGCCGCCGCCGCGTGCGCTTATAGTAAGGGCGACGTGGTGACACGATTTTCGGAAGCCGGGAATTTTTGATTTTTCAGGAGCTGTCACCTCATGTGACACCCCTGACCCAATCAATGCCCTGGTCGCCCGCGCCGCCGCAAAGCGAAATACAACTTTTGCTAGCGGCGACGGGTGACGTCACGGTCGCGGGCACTATAGGTGCGGCCTAAGGGGAGATCGCGTCGGGCACAGGACACCATCTGAAGTGATGGCGGAAGGAAGGTGTGGGGGGACTCCCTTTCGTTCCATCATCAGTGACTGAGCGATCGCGAGTGCCGGAGGGGTCCCTGGGTCCCACTGGCACTTAAAGGGTTAATGCCTAACGCGTGGTTAAAAAGAGAGCAAGCTTTCTGGACCAAAAATGTCGTCTTCTTCGATGATATGGATGCGAGGCACAAAGCAGCATGCAAAAGGGACATTTACATTAGGCAGGAATTAGGGTTATGGTGTGAAAGGGACTAGGATCAAATTTCCATTCAATTTTCCAGCATAAACAAATAAATATTTTTGTAAATAATTATTTCTTATGTATGCCCCCCCCCCCCCAGGTCAGAAAGGTTTTTAACTCCATTTAGCAGTGCATTGTGGGGCCTCTCGGCCAGTGAAGGTGTTAAAGCAATAATGTCCACCAAAAAGTAATGGGAAGCAGTGACCCTGGTAGTGTATGTTTTAGTCAGCAGTTGCTGCCTCCTTTTATTCTTTATTTTACTGCCAGCGGCCATGGCAATTGACTTTTGCGTAATGTGTGAATTTTAACGGCCATTTTAAATTCCCAGTAAAAAAATGTACAGTTATGCCTTAAATACAATTACTACTGTATCTATCCTATCTATCCTATCTATCCTATCTATCCTATCTATCCTATCTATCCTATCTATCCTATCTATCCTATCTATCCTATCTATCCTATCTATCCTAACTATCCTATCTATCGTCACTGTGGAGCGGTAGAAGGTAAGAGGCAGGGTGCCGGCACCTTTTCTTTTACAAAAAAAGCACTGTATATATCCCACCTATCTAGTTGAGTACACTGCTTCGCTTGTGAGTTGCAGTGGTATAGTAGTGTATAGAGAACTGGCTGCACAAAGGCATCAATTGTTTATTTGAGGGTGAGAAAGTTGGGTAACCTAACATACTAACCGTGCGTTCACCAAACCAAAGGAGAAGTGTTCACACAATAACAAAAATTCTACAGGGCAGGTGGGTAATCTCCTATACTGTTTAATCCCTCAACCTCATTGCCAGAATGAGAAGTGAGTACATTATTCATCGGGGAAGTTTGTGATTGCCATTTCAGTGTTATGTATGTATGTATGTATGTATGTATGTATGTATGTATGTATGTATGTAATGTGCGTGGTGTGTGTGTTTTTTTGTTGCCTTTTTCACCCACCATAACTTAAAATGTAATGGTAAACCTACCCAGCCTAGAAATATTGCAAAGCAAGTATAAACCAACCTCACACTGATGATACCAATCTAGGTTGAAACATGTCTGTGAGTGGTTTGTACTTGCTTTGCTGGTCCCATGCTGTGCTTAAAAGCTGTGTGACTGGAGATGCATCTGCTTAAATGGGCTCCATGTGAATGGATATTCCAGGCAAAAGGTCACACGTGTGATCATTTGCACGTCATTTCCCAGAATCCCTTGCTGCAGTGGGAGCACTGTATGCTAGGTGATAATGGTGAAAGGCAGGGTTGCAGACCTGTCTAATACATGGGAATGTGCTCACAAGTGATATTATTTATCGGATGGAGATATATATATATTTGACCGTATAGTACCAACAAGTTTTCGGCTTTCCCTGTTGCACTAGAGCGAAGGAAATATAGACCCGTTTTATGAAATGAGCTGCTTCCTTTCACCAACACACACCCATTGTAGTTCATACTCTGTCTTTACTTTTGTCCCTTGTTATTTTGCAATTGAAATGCAGACTCCCAGAAGTCTGAAAAACAAAAAATCTTAACACGCCACTGCTGCAAACTAACAGCCTGAATCGTCCCCTCCCTCCCCCCAGATCTTTACTGATTATTTTTTCAATCCGTAATTCAGATTTGTCTCCTGCAGTCTAGAAACGTCCATAACGTGAGCTTGTATGGGGAATATTATCAGTAAGCGCTAAAACTCCTCTTGTGTCTGTCTCCTGTAGTATTTGGGCACTCGTGCTAATTTGCCATCCTATAATGTTTACAAATGACATTCAGGATCTTTTAGGGGGAAAAAAACTCACGTCCTTTGAAGGCCCGTTTCCAGCAAGATGGTAATTCCAGAGTGGGTCGAAATCATATTTTCGCTAATTTAGTAGCGGTCCGATACCATGCTTTCAGGATCATTTCGTTACGCAGGACCTCATGACATACTCTTGTCCCTTCTGCAAATTGGCCTATGGTGTGTAATCCAGAACTGGGGCCCCTTTTGAAAAGTGGGGTAATGGTCTGTTAACAATGTATTCATTTCCATTCACTCGTATAGAAGTTAAAGCCTGCTGTCCCCGGTGCTCGCAACCCCCTTACCTCAGTTTCTGGCGTCAAATGGCGACGCGTCAACAGCCGTCTGAATCTCGGTATGTAATAGGTTGCAGAGGCCTCACGCGATCTTCCGGCTTTTAATTTAAATGCCTTGTGGAAGAGCGCTGGGCCTCTACAACCACCGCGCCCCCCCTAGAAAAATCTCCCGCCCCTCAGTTTGCGCACCCCTGTCTAACCCATATTTCAGTTTCTGGCTTACGCCACCTTTAGCTATGACCTAAGTAACACATCGTTAAATCCCTGCGTTAACTAATGGAGCTCTGTAGATAAGCGTTGTTAGAGGGAACACCTTTTCTAGTAATACAAGGGCCTGGTACGGCTGAAAACAGCACTTAACACGGCATTAGTGAGCTTTTGAAAATACCTCGTTAAGTCAATAACAGAGCTTTGTGTATCTATGCCAGGGGTGCGCAAACTGGGAGGCGCCTGATTTTTCGGGGGGCGCACGGGTGGTTGCAGAGGCCCCGCGTTCTTCCCCAAAGCGTTAGAATGAAATGCCGGTGGATCGCGTGGGGCCTCTGTAACCTCAATTTAGCGTGATTCTGTCTGGAAGCGTCTCCATGGCAACGAGGCGCCAAATGACACCGCGTGGTCATGCGGCGTGACGTTACATGCGTGTTGTGGGCCACGTGATGTCACATGACCCTGCGCGTCATTTGACGCTGCACTAAACGAAGGGGGTGAGGAGCGAGCACCGGGGACACAAGGCAGGGGGGGTGCAGGAGCAAAAGTTTGCGCACCCCCTGATCTATGCCACAGTGTTCCGGGAATTTGATACCATATTTTCCTCTTTGGCCCATATTGACCTGAATGAAGCACGTTTCTAAAAAATGAATGGAAAAGAGAAGCTTCTAAGCGCTGTGAAGTCACGTAAACTCTCTGAAGTTGTAACTCTCTCTTTGCTAGGCCCCAGAGACTGCATAGCGGGCCATAGATTTATTTTCTCCACTTTCCGACAGCCCTCGAACTTGCGCATGTGCAAGCCAAAATCCTTGAGACGTTTGAGAAGTAATTACAGATATGACATTGTCTTTTAGGGCTAGAGTGGATCAACATTTTGATTAGACTATTTCAGGAATGGGATCAACACAGCTACACTAAAGACTAAAACTTGTGTTTTGGATCAAAGTCTTTTTACTTGTTGTTTTTGAGATGCCATGATAATATTACTTCCCTTAAAGACAGGTTGTTGTAAAGTAATCCCTTAGAACAGGGGTGCGCAAACTGGGGGGGCGTTGGATTTTTTTGGGGGGGAGGCGTGGGTGGTTGCAGAGGCCCCGCGCTCTTCCCCAAGGGATTTCAATGAAAAGATCGCGCGAGGCCTCTGTAACCTACTTACCGGGATTCAGAGTCCGTGTGCCGCGTCGCCATGGCAAAGGCGTCATGTGACGCCACCCGCTGCGTCATTTCATACTAGTCAAAACGTTAGGGGGGCACGAGCACCTGGGGGAGCAGGCATGGGAGCGCAGCTCCAAACGTTTGCACTACCTTGCCTAGGAATATACTGCAGGGGTGTAATGAGATTTGTTTTGCTGTGTATGCCTGATTTTCTATTGGGTTGAGACTTTGGAAGGATAATTAGCAGGATTTTGTTTCTATAGGTAATCACTCCCTCGTGTCATTAAACATTTATTTTTAATAATATGTTGGGAGTCTTTATGTCCAGTTAATAGGTTGTCTAATATTTCTTAATTGAAGGAGTAAATCTAAGAGGCATTTATTTCCCTTATGAATGCATTACAAATATGGCCAACAGACGGCCCATGGGGACTTTACCTGCTGCCCCAACCCCTGGCCACCCCAGTAGCCCGCTTTCTCTCTTTGCCGGGTGCAGAAGGAACATGTATGTTGCTGGTGTGGATCGGAGCTTCTCCCCGCTCCCTCAGCTGCTTAATGAAAGCATGGTGATGAATACTGTACTGTCCCGCTCCTCTCCTGTGCTAATCACTAGTTCCTAATGTAAGAAGAGGAGCAGGACCGTTTTCACCCAGGCGCCGGACTCTTGCAGCTGACGGGAGCAGCGAGAAGCTCCTATCCACGTCTTCAGCGCCTCTTCTGATTTTGCCCATGCAGTATGTCTTGTTGCCTACCACTGCTTTATGGAAAGTACATGAAGGCGAACTTTGGAGTTATGTAATAAATAACAGACTGTAGGGTGAACAATCTGATAAAGTGCATGACCTTTTATTTCTGTGAAATAGTTGAATCCATCTGTAACAAGTACAGTCTATGGCAGGGGTGTGCAAACTTTTGCAGCTGCGCCCTCCTGCCTGCTGCCCCTGGTGCTCGTGCCCCCCTTACTTCAGTTCCCGGCGTCAAATGACGTTGCGGGTCGTGATGTCACATGACCCCGCGGCGTCATTTGATGCCGCGTTGCCATGGCGACGTGCCAACAGCTGTCTGAATCTCGGTAAGTAGGTTGCAGAGGCCTCACACAATCTACGGCAGAGGCCTTACACAATCCAATTTAAATTAAATGCCGTGGGGAAGAGCCCGGGGCCTCTGCAACCACCGCGTCCCCCTACAAAAATCTCCCGCCCCCCAGTTTGCGCACCCCTTGTCTATGGGACCACCACTGACATCTGAAGACGCAATCACCTTCCCACCCCCCTCTCTGAAGCCTATATGAGTTTAAAGGAGCAATTCATGCTTTTAAAAAAAATGATTTATTGTTTTTAACATAGGCTGGAAGCAGGGGTCTCCGGAGCTGAACCTCATTAATATCAGCTCCTGCTTCCACAGATGGCTACCTCCCAAAGGGGGTGCCGGTTTCTCGGCAAAGTTTGAAGCTCCCGTGTCACATGGGCCAATAGGAACCCGAACCAGATGATGTCACGGCTGCCTATCGGCCTGCAGGGCGCGGGAGCTCGGAAACGCCGCCATTACGTGAACCCTGCTAGCACAGTGGCTACTGGCACCCCCTATGTAGGTAGGTATCTTTTGGAAGCAGCGGAAATGAATGTGGTTCAGCTCCCGAGACCCCCTGCTTCAATCGTATGTTAAAATTAATAATATGCTTGCTTGGATTGTCTCTAACAGTTTTATAATGCTAGTATCTTGCCCCCCAGCCTTTTTTTGTGTGTTCAGGGCAAGGGCTATCTTTTAAAGTAAATGTAAAAGGATCATGCTAAATAAAATAAAAAAACGTCAATCCGCGTGGAAATAAATAAGAAAACGCATAAATGTGTAAAAATTTGAATGGTGGAAATATATACAGTATAAAAATCGCAGCTCTGAACCTAAATGAACCATCCCAGACGTTGCGCATACACATACACATACACATGCGCATACACATACTGCTTGGATGACACATTCATTCAAAAGCCATAATAACCACATGGTTAATTTATGCTATAAATGCACAATGTTGTTAAGTAGGTTAGTTGATGCACACAAACCTATTAGTATTAAAATGTTCACTCTAAAAAATCTTGTTTGTAAGTGAGACCCTGCGAGCATGTCATTACCCAGAATCCCTAGCTGCAGTGGAAGCATTATATGCGAAGAGATAATCGGGGAAAGGCAGGGCTGTGGACCTGTCTTGAGACATTTGAATGTGCTCACGTGGTATTTTTATTGTTTGTTGGAAGAGAAACTAAAGATGATGTAAAGTTAAACAATTTACCGTCTGTCGCCCAATGCCATCCTGGTCACACGTGTCACTGTGAAAGGTTCCAGCAGTTTCCGTCTGCGGTGAGTTGCGGTATAACTCATCGCTGTGGGTATAGAATGGCTGCAGCATTCTTTACCTTATTAAAGCGACTATTTCTCCAAAAGATGGAAGTCATAACATTTTCCTCTCATATGTTGTAATCTGCTATCGTCATGGTTTCCCCTATAAAACTTTTTACCTGTTTCATTTAATGTTAATCGGTTGTTACACGTGAACTTGGCTTATTTATGTGTGGGTAGACGCCGTCCTTTTTAATTTTGCCGTTGGGAATTGTTTCTGAGAATGTCTCTAGAGTGCAATGACAGAAGTGAGAATGGGCAGCGTGTCTCACGACCGCGACAGATGAAAGCAGCGCAGACTGGTAAAACTGTTGCATGTTTCATTACAAAATCCATTATTTAAATGTGACAGCCAATTCACGCTTATCCCAATATATCTTTCTATGTCATGATAGTTCCCTTAACCTTTTGGCTTACAGTAGAAATAACTGTACAGTATTATTTTTTAGGTCACTTAAAGCAGCGAAACGTGAAATCTTCTTCTGTAGTTATTAGATGTAACTTATTTATTTTTATTCAATGCTTTTAAAAGGATTTTTAAAGCATTCTTTCATTTCTATAGCAGGTTTTAGCACAGGGGAGCGCTATCCTTTCCCCCTGCTCCCCCCTGCCCCTCCGCGCGTGCCCCCTCCCTCCTCCTTACCGTGATTCCCAGCGTCTGGGCGTCATGACTTCACGTTGCCATACTAATGCGACGTCACATGACCCTGCGACGTCATTTGATGCCGCGTTGCCATGGCGACGCGTCTCCAGATGCCGGCTGAACAACGGTAAGGCCTGGGACATAGTACGGTGAGCCTTGCACTTACCCCCTGCATCTGTCATCAGCGCGGCTTTAGCAGCCGTTTCCGCATGCGTGCAGAGGCTCAGGTATTTTGGAGAGACAGGCAAATTTAAAATTTGCCACTCGGAAGCGGAGGAGCGGTCACGTGACCGCTCACATCCAATAGGAGCGAGGGACTAGCCCCGCCTCGCCTCCGATCCGCCTCCCGACACGCCTCCGCCCCGCCCCCAAAGCGCGCTCACTGCCTGCCAGGACACAAAAAAGCTCCAGTTTGAGCAGGCGAGGCAGAGCAGGAGCGCTAGTCAGCACGGCCCGAGGCCTAAGTGAGGTTTACAGAAGCCTTCGCCGCTTCCCCGGCACTTAATTTAAGTGCCTTCGGGAAGCGCGCGGGGCCTCTGTAAACCCCCGCGCCTCCCGCAGTTAATCTCGCGCCCTCCAGTTTGCACACCGCTGCTTTAGCACATCTCCCAAGCAGTGCAAGATCTTTGCAACACTTTCCTGTTTGTGATCATTTGTTGCCAATGTTTCCAGCAGTTTGAGCTGCAAACTGCAGCAATGGATAGTATTACCTTAGTAATAGAAGGATTCATTGTAGCTTTGGCGTTACACTGACTGAAGGATTGATTTGAAACTAAAAGGCGGCCATTACTATATGTTGGGCACACAATCGGGATTTTGACAGATTTATATCAGCAGCACCAAACAATAGCCAGCTTAGGTAAGAATGTAGAATTACACATTGCCACATGCCTTACATATACAAATAAGAAAAGGGGGGGAATGTAGTATTGCTGCTTTAAAATGCGCATGATTACTGGAGTTTATTTGTATATGCAATCTTTTGGCCAATGTAAATGGTGCATATGTATATTGTGTAGACCTAACTCCTCGGTGGTGACTGCATTTCGAATTCAAATAAGAGTCTTTCATAATTTGTATTATTCCTCTCGCCCCTTTTCTTACACCTCCCCTTTTTTATACCCCGTGTTCCACCCCCCCTGCAGCGATCCATGCTGGCAGTTGTGGAAAATGCTTGGATGTGAATTATGCTCCAAAATGACTGCTGCAACTAACACAGAATGCCTGGCACATACATCGGGAGTGTGGGCTATTTGTTTGTATGTCTGTCCCTCAGGTAAATCAATAACCCATAAATCTGGTTTTTTTACATTTATTTTTTGGGGGGGGCCTAACAATTTGTACCTTGGCTGAAAGTGGAGGCGATTTTAACATGGTATAAGGGTTATTTTGTAAAGCAACATTCGCGGATCTGTGGGGGACGAACATGCTGCACTATATGATGATCTAGAGCAGGGGTGGCCAGTCCTCAAGAGCTGCCAGCAGGTCAGGTTTTCAGGATATCCCAGCTTCAGCACAGGTGGCTCAACAGTGGCTGTCAAAGACTGAACCCCTGATTGAGCCACCTGTGCTGAAGCAGGGATATCCTGAAAACCTGACCGGTTGGTAGCTTTTGAGGTCTGGAGTTGCTCACCCCTGATCAGTGTATCTCTCTCTACAGGTATTACTTCCTGGTATTTGAAGGGGATTTCAATGGCCATCCAATAGGAAATAACCGATGTTTCAGCTCCCTGTTGGTCTGAGATTTGGCAGCCATTTTGTTTCCTTTATGTTTGTGTAGAAAATGAAAGGTAGCGTAATTGGAAATTCCTAAGTCTGCTAGCTGCCTTGCTCAAAGCAATAACCTTTTATCACATTTTTTAAATCAAAGAACTCTGCTGGCTCATCAACTTTCTTCTGTGTTCAGTCAAAATGGGTCCTGTTATTCTTTTAGTGTTTTGAGAGATGAATCTGTGAAAACGTTACACCTCATCTGTTTGCCCTTAACACACCCTTTTCTTCTGTCATAAAAAGGGGTTAAATTACAGAAGAAAATGAAATATAAAGTGATTTTATTTTTATAGACACGCTGCTTTCTCACTCCCACAAATCTACTCTTAAAATCTTATTATTCCTCTTTGTCTTTTTTCTTTTTTTTTTAAATCTAATGCTTGATTTAATATACATCGTCCTGCAGATCACCTTTAGGGAATTGCATAATCGTCTTGCGAAGCAAGGACCGGGGACGGGCAATCAGTGGAATTAAACCATGAATTAATTTTATCATCTATTTCCATGGTCATTTGAAATGTGTTAAATGTAATGGCACTTGTGGCAGAACAGGATCAAGATGAGATATGGGGGGGAGACCGATGTGGCATCTTCTGGTTTCACTTGGGAATGACAGCAGACCGAAAGTGGCTGTTACTTCTTGATGGATGTTATTGATCTTTGGCATATAGCCAGTCTGCCTGCTTGCTGAGGACTTCTAAAGCAGTCTGTGTCATTTAACCCTTTTGCTGCCTGCCTATGGCAGGCCCCTCTGGCAGGGAATGTGTGAATGCAGCAGTCCTAAGTTGATTGGGTTTTGCAAAAACCTTTTCAAAGAGATCTCCTTGTCCTGTTTTACGCTATTTTTTTAATCCGTCGCTGTTCTGGAGACAAAAGCATTCAAATGTGTCTGGGAGATCAAAATGGAGCACGAAGGGCCCGTGTAGCCTAAGGCTAAGTCCCCGGTAGCGCTGATCGGGCGGTGATTGCGGAGGAGACTTGCATATATAGATATATGTAAGTCCCCGGATCACGCGGTGCGTGCGGCGCTCGTACGCGTGCTCAGCCGCGATCAGCGCGTAGGTAAACAAAAAATCTATACCTGCGCGCTGAACTACCCGCAATGCCCCCCCCACTCCCCTGCACGCGTGTACAAGCCGGACACCCTGCGCTCATGCTTGGAGCGCTCTCCAAGCATGAGCGCGCTCAGCGCCAGCGGGGACTTGGCCTAAAGGTTACCTCAGACACTAGAGATTTCAGAAAATTATGATTTTTAACACTTTTTTATTTTTTTTTTTATTTTAAAACGATGCTTAACATCATATGAGCTCAACTCTAAAAAAGCTTCTGGGGGGGGGGGATTTCTGCTTTAAAATCGATAACTGTTTTACCCACAAATGTTTTTTGGGAGTGCTCATCATGATTTCTTAAAAATAATCAGTTTTGTGCTCCTATTTTTTTCACTTTGCCTTAGAAATCCATATGATGAGTTTTTCAAGTACCGCCTATTGCTGCATTGTACTGTCTCGCCCTTTTGCAATGTCAATAGAGAGAAGGGCCAGCTTGACATTGACCGCTAACCACCCGTTCTGTGACTTTAGTGTACACAGACATCTGTGCTTTCTTGTGATGTTTCTGCTTGGATGCCCAATGCATTATCCAAGGACATAGCTAGAGGAGAAAGTAAGGTGAGAAAGGAGGAAATGGTATCGGGATCTGCAAAAGTATAAAACATTACTGTGCTCTTGGAGTATGGATGTATGTATGTATGTATGTATGTATGTATGTATGTTCCATAGAATGGGCACTCGCATGATATTAGATACTAGATGTAGATCTTCCAGGGTGCATACCGCCCAAGTGTCGGCAAAGCAGCACAAAAAGAAACCTAGGACAGGCACTCCAATGCAAGTTTATTCTCTACGCTTTTTCTCCCAACTGAGCTCTGTTTTGTTGGACTTTGTTGGGCGCTGACACGTAGAGGAATACGTTTCACCTTGTATGCATTGGAGTGCCTGTCCCGTTTTTCTATATCTCTATAGCAACAGAGAAAGCAGGCACTACATATGTTACGGGTATCTGATTTATTCAATGCTCCAGAAGGAGCCTTTATCAAGAATACAGAGGGAGAACATAGTGACCCTTAAATGCACTCCATTCACAACAGCAGGGGGGCTCAACCCCAGTCCTCAAGCCCTCCCCGAACAGGTCAGGTTTTCAGGATATCCCATCTTCCGCACAGGTGGCTCAAAGCTGGGATAATCTGAAAACCTGACCTGTTGAGGGGGAAGGGGGGCGGCAGTTGAGCCCCCATGCCCTACACGTGGACGAAAAACCAGTATATAAATGTGGCATGATGTAATTATTGGAGTAAATACATATACTGTACTAATAGAACAATATATACACATCTATATATTCAGAGCTAAGAGTATCTGTCTATAAACATCTAATGCATATCTATAGTATTGACAACCATGTAATCTAAAATTGGGTATAAAGAATTCAATAACATACAGTTCAAGTAATGCTGTGACCAAATGTAATAGTGTTGAATATGTTGTATGTTAAAGGTAACTACTAAAAGAGAGGGTGCACATAAAGCAGTAATACTACTTTCACCCAATACCTAAGCCCCACTTTCTGCTATGTTTTAAGGGAAAGTCATTAATCTACAAATGACCGTTTTATTTCCTTTTTCTTGTCTTTGCATGTACCTTTAACACCCAGAACTTATTTTCTAAATAATAGTTAAAAAAAAATACATATAAAAATTACAATATCAATAATATAATAATACTACATGTTAATAGAATGTTCTAGGTCTCCGCACCGTTCCCTCTGTGGGGATTAGCATTAAGCCACACACCAGGGTATCACTATATTTCTTTTTAATTACAGTGCCACATGTTTTAATGAAAAGTGGGGATTATTTTATGGAGATTCTCTTTTCTTATTACATGACGCTACCAGTGAGTACATGGGGCAGCCGTGGTTCAGAGGACTATAGAGAAACATAAATAGGTGATATTTAAAGTAGCAATACTACTTTCTCCCATTCTAACCCCCTTATTTTTATATGTAAAACATGTGACAATGTATAATTGTACATTCTTACCTAAGATGGCGATCGTTTGGTGCTCCTGTTATAAATCTGTAAACATCCAGCTTGTGTGCCTAACATATTGGCCGCCTTTCAGTTTCAAGCAATCCTTCAGTCAGTGTAACTCAACAGCTGCAATGTGTCCTAATATTACTAAGGTAACATTGCCTATTGTTACACTTTGCAGCTGAAATGGCTGGTTACATTGGCAACAAATTATCACAAATGGGAAACTGTTGCAAAGATCTTGCACTGCTTGTGTTGTGTGCTAAAGCCTACTCTAAAGATAAAAGGTTGCTTTAAAACTCATTAAAAATGGCATTGAGTTGAATTAAAATAAATAAATAAAAACGAAAAATATAAAAATAAAACAGTCACTATTATCTAATACAGCGGTGCGGAAACCGAGGGGGGGCGCAGGAGAATTTCTAGGGAGGGCGCGGCGGTTACAGAGGCCCCGCGCTCTTCCCCACGGCATTTAAATTAAATGCTGGAGGAGGCGTGAGGTCTCTGTAACTCACTTACCTGCTGCCAGCCGGGTCTTCGGCGACGCGTCAACATGGCGTCCAATGACGCAGCGGGGTCATGTGACGTCACACGTCGGTATGGCAACGCGCGTCAAAGGACGCGGTGGGGTCATGTGACGTCATTTGACGCCGAGCCATTGGGAGAGGGGGGGGAGGGTCCTGAACGCTGCGGCTCCCAGCAAGGGGGCCGCAGCTCAAGAAGTTTCCGCACCCCTGATCTAATACTACAGAACTGATTTACTAAAAAAAACAAACAACAAAAAACATAGAAGATTTGAAATATTTTGCTGCTTTAACAGCATCTACGTAAAGTTTAGTCACAAAACAATGCGTAAATGCAGAGGAAATTGTATCCCGAATAATACAACGGCGTCCTATTGTTGGCACCATAAGCCTAGGAGTCCATGGGCTTGTTCGAATACAGACTGAAAGAGGGGCATCTGCATCATGGGAGCTGTATAATGAGGTACACTACGACAGATTGCAGTTATAACAAAGGATTGTAGGTGTATTAAAATATAGCAGAGTCCAGATCCATCGGGACGTCTCGGGTAGACAGCTATGTACAGGCACGGCAGTCTGATTCCACGGTTGGGGTACAGTGCACATCAGCATGAATCCGCATATCTTTTAGGAAGTATTAGAAGAAAAAAAATCACTGAGGCACCCATCGGCACTGCGGATCATTTCAGGCACTAGCAGCTATTAATCTATTGAAGAATGCAGATATCTTAAAGATTACTTGGTGAATGCATGCACTCGGAGGAGGAACAAACTAACTGACCCTCACCCCCCCCCCCTCCTCCTGGTATTGGTGAATCTATTGTATATTTTCTCCCCTCTGTCTCTCTTCTATTGAATGAATGCATAAGCATTATCTGCAGTGCTGTAAATCACACTCCTTCTCTAACAGTCAGATGTTCTCACATTATTTTGTTTCACCAGAAATGGCGTATAACAGATGAAAATGGGTGATTTAGTATTAAAAGCCTTTTTTTTTTAAATGATATATATATATATATATATATATATATATATATATATATATATATATATATATATTTATTTATTAATAATCCTGGGAACGCGGGTGCTCCTGGAACTGAAACCTCATATTTTGAGCTCCCCCCCAGCTCTCATGGTACTTACTGTTGAAGTTACCTGTGGCACTGACCAAATGGCTGTTCAAGCCAATAGGAAGCTGCAAAGTTATGCCTTTCAGCTCAATATTGGACAACTATTGTAATCCCAGTGTGAAGCCCGGAAGGAATTCTGGTTGGGAACTAACATAGAGGAGCAGCAGCAGGGGGGGTTACAATAGTGGGGTTACTTCCTTTTTAAGGCCGTTTTTTTTCCGTAGCGTACGTAAGGAAGTAAAAACAGGCTGTGGGCCGATGTTGCCGTCACAGCTCTTATGTTTTTGTTCTCCAAGTATATGCGAGACCATTTTAGACCCAAAACCTCTTAATGGAAGATATGAACACGGACGTAAAGATTAATCCTGTATCCTCAGGAGCCTGGAAATCCAGCACTGGACTAAAATCCACTTCTGTCCCTCTCTGCAAGTAAATAATCCTTCCATTCAATTCCTGATGCAGGGTTACAGGATATACCCATTTTTAAATCCGCTACGAAAACGAGACGGCATTTTGGGTTACTGTGAGAAAAGGAATGATGATCTAAATAGTAGAAAGCATTTATTCTGTGTGTTTCACTAATGATATCATTCAATAACATTAGAAAAATATGACTGCCATTACTATGTGCATCTTACAGTCACTTATCGGTAAACTAAAAAGCAAGAAATGGACGACAACAATAGGAATTATCACTTGTACGCCAAAGTTTTCGGGTGAAAAATCCCATGGCCTTCAAGGTGGATGTTTGGGTTAAAACGTCCTTTACAGCTGCTTTGATGCATTTAGAATAAGGCCCCTTTAGTATGTATGTATATATGTATGTATGTATGTATTGTATGTCTTTATATAGCACCATTAATATACATAACGCTTCACAGTAGTAATACACGTGACAATCATATAAATAACAAATAATACAAATAACAGATCATGGGAATAAGTGCTTTTGACATAAAAGTGACATTTAGGAAGAGGATTCCCTGCTCCGCAGAGCTTAGAATCTAATTGGTAGGGAGAACGTACAGAGACAGTAAGAGGGTGTTCTGGTAAGTGCGTCTGCAAGGGGCCAAGGTTTATGTATGCGGTGTATAGTATGATCCACAGTGCTATTCATATGCTTCTTTACGCAAGTGTCTCGGCAAGTTTTTCAGCTTTTGAATTTACTGACCTAATCTAAATGGCTGGATTGCTATCTGAAGCCAAGTGCTCATGTCATAGATGTAATAATAAAAGGAATAAAATGGAGTGTCCTCACACTGACAATGAATGCTATAAATAGGGAGGGGGGGCTCCCAAAAAGCCTCTTGGGCTCACACTTCCTGACTGGTACTAAACCATAGCGCAATAAAATTGTCCATTCCACTGAATGAGTCTTAGGCCGCGCTTATAGTCCTTCCGATGGCGTGACGTCCTCAATCGCCGTTGTAGCAGCGATTTTTGCTTATAGTGTCAGAGACAAGAGACGGTGGCGGGGGCGTGAGTGGTTCACCCTTACTGGCTGAACCGCTCACGTGGCCGCTGACGTCCCGCTGCGGTCACCGAAAAATCAATTTTCATTGACTTCCAGCGATCACGACCAAGCCGCCGTGCTGTCGCGTCGCTCCTACTATAGGCGCACGCGACAGATTCAATACATTTGCTTTGACGCGCCGTCGCCGGGACTATAAGCGCTGCCTTATGGTGAACTAAGGCTTGGCACAGGGGTGGGCAACTCCAGTCCTCAACGGCCACCAGGTTTTCTGGATATCCCTGCTTCAGTATACGAAGGGTACCTAATGCTCTCCTAATATTGTTTTGGATAGTGAAGGTTAATAGGTGCACAAGGGATACGTGATTATATGCAGATAAAGTTTGAAAGAATCAACCACAAGAGACACCTAACTGCACTCATTATTAACCATATTAATACCTCTGGTATAATGGCCGGAAATATTCAGTCCGTGAGGTAGTTGGATCCCACATAGCCATTCCAGTATCACATTTAAAATCTTTTATTTGGTATCTATTGACAACAAGAAAAACCACACACATAAAATCAATTAAAATAAACATAAAAGAGAGCTTGTAGCAGATGTACCACAACTAAACCCCCTACAAGGGCTGCTTAGTCCAATTTGACCCTAATGGGTGGGTATGAATGGTACAGATAGCAGTCAGCTGTTGACAACTAGGTCTATGAGATGCATTCAGTCTGCAATCATCTATAGTGGTCCCGTGTAGCCGATGTACAGATGATTAGGCCTTGCCCCTGCTGCATGCTGCAGCGTCCGCTGTGCTCACCAGAGCCCTCCCCGCAACGGCGCCGGGCCCGCTGCGAGGGGGGGCCGCAGCGCTCGCGCGAGAGCTACTCCTGCTCTCAATAGAATTGAGAGCAGGAACTCGCGTCGAGCGGCTAGGCACGCCCCCCGGCGGTTCAGCCAATGAGGGCGAACCTGCCGGGTGACATCATGGCCGCGCCCCCGTCACTCCTCCGGCACGCCCCCCCCCGGTCTTTGCTCCTGCAGTGAGCTGCAGACCGGGGAATCGCCGGAACGCGCAGCCGAAAGCGCGGGCGCGCATTAGAGCGCCGTGACCGGGGCCTTAGCCTTAGTCTGCAAGACGTATAATCGCCATGTCGGCTGTGTCATTTACTGAAACAAATGTTCTAAATATTGAAACAAACCGGTCTGCTACTTGCTAGCAAAATGCATGTGATGACAGCAAGGACAAGCTCACAGAACTCCCAGGGACAGAGATGAGATAATACAACTAGCTATGCATAAGAAGACATTGTATCAGTAACGCATCTACAGTGGCGTGTTTGCTTTGAAAATGCATAAAATGTGGAGGTTGCAAAGATTTGACTTGATTGCACCTCCTATACATAGGTCACTGCATTCCTAGGTCTCAAATGTTTCTTTGCCATCTTACTAAATCTCCCTATCTTTTACCTCCTCACCAATCAAAGCGGCAATGACCAATCTCTTGCTAAACAAGATCAATATCCATCCAGATTTGTAATAAATACCAACTCCCTCAAATATGTTTCCACAACCATATGGCATAGGAAATATAAGCAGGTCTTCCATCAATGGTTACTAAGCAACATGGTCACAATTAGCAGGGTTTGCACTCTAATTAACAGACGCCTTGTAATAAAGGCAATCTTCGTATGTGGAGCGTTTCTCCCTGGGCTCCCTCTCCCCCCCCCACCCCCCAAAGCTTCTGATTACAACATGCTGAGAATATCAATTTCTGACAAACTGTTATGGGATTTCCTAGAGACCCCTGTAAACTCTGCAATATTCCCTTGTCCCACGATTCCACTATTTTACTTCTGCATAGAACAGAAGAATACGTCCCACTGGGGATTGTATCTCAACCTATCCTGAGGAAGGTAGCCCTGTAGACCGAAACATTGCCATTGTATTAAAGTGCAATGATTTATGCTTTAACTCTGGTATGTGTTTTTCATATCACAGTTCTCAGGGACTCTTGATCGCATTAAGCCTTTATATGTCACGGTTGTGTATAGAAGCCCGGATTGAATATTGCTTTGAAAAGTGCCTGCAATTACCTCCTGATAAATACAGGTGCAAGAAAGAGACGGATGGGGCAGATATATTGATAGACAAATGGGGTAAACAGCAGTGAGAGGGAACATGTGGCCTATTGAGAATTTTATGCACGGGTTATCTGCACTGTTATAATGTGGGGTGTTAAATTAACCTAAATGGTAGCAGGGGGGTGAAATGTATCTGGTTTTCGGTAAATTGATTGGTGCGCTCTTCCTGGTTATTGCCTAATCCGGCAGTTTTAAAGAGTATGAAAGTCTCTCTGAATGTGATTATTAAAACGTGGCAAAAACAAACATGTCAGTGGAAATGAAAGTGAAATGGTACTACCTGTAGTCATTTCGCATTTACGACAGTCAAAATAAGAATCGAGTCGTTGGGAGAAAAATTGGACTAAAAGGCTAGAAATCTAAGAATGCTGTTAGAAAAAAAATAAAACCAGAATCAACCTGTCTGACGTGAAACTGTGTTCATACTTGGCTGTATCTGTTTCTCAGTGAATGTGCTCTAGTTTCCTGAATACTTTTCAATCAAAATGTTTGTGCACGGTGAAGTATACACAGTCATAATGAAGTGTCCACCTACATTGGTTGACAAAGAATACTCGGTGTGATCTTACATTAGTACAGGAGTGGCCAACTCCTTGAGGACTGCATTAGCAGATCCCAATTTCTGTAGCGGTAATTGCAGATTTCCTTGGGGATCGATGGGATGGTAAATATAGAGCTAGGACTGGATGAACCTTGTAGCATGTAATTGGGAACAGATGGTCAAACGCTTCATAAAGGTCCGTAAGGTGCAAAACATCTAGTAATATGCTACATTCTTTATGGAGTAAATTTGAAATACAGTAGTATGTTTTTTTCCCAGGGAGCTTGATGTGAGAGAAGATGGGGGTACCACATAATGGGACATGTTTCAGTCTGAAAGTAATATCCCTTATGGACATTGAGTTACCCAGAAACAAAGACACCAAGCATACTTTGCAGGCAATAACCTCGTTTTCTGTGTACATACCACACTCCCTTTTTAGTTTCCTTGCGGTAATAAAAGAATAAGGATAATTGAATTTTACAATATGTCGTCATCCACAAAAATTCCTCCAAGGAGCTCTTGATGTTAACCATAAATGGTAGTTCATGTTAACTTGCTGACTCAGCTACTATTGTAATCTAATAACTAATTTGGCACCTGGAAGTGTTTTAGTACCTTTTTCCTCTGGTGTTTTCTGTTTCACTGAGGAACGAGCGGAGTACGGATTTTACCTTTCTTTGTATAGATTACCTGAAGTTCACTTTGTTCTGCACATTTCTTATGATGGCAGCGGAGCTTGATGCATATATGTGTGTGTATTTTAGACTAGCGTATGTCAAAATGTGGCACTGTGTGTTCTGCAAAGACATCCATTTTGGTCAGCAGGACTCCTTTCAAACATCTCATTTCTGTGTCCCCGGGCAGGTGACAATCCGCCTTTGTGACCCCAGTCTGGTAACATTAATGTGGCAACCACTGTGTTTCACATCAGTAATGCTGAAGAGTCTGGTTATAAGGGAAGGTTGGAAACCCCCTTTTAGGCTGAATGCATGCTTCACGACAAAGATATTGCTTATTTATCCCATTGCTGCTTTGTCTGCTTAGCAGTCAGAGCTCAGTTCTGCTTTATTGCAAATGCTGGCTCGCTGCTTTTTATAGAAATAGTGCTCACAATGGTGGTAATACCTATGTACAGAAGCAATCCACATATTTTTCTCAAGTAAATCTTAAGTGTGTGTCTCTGTCACCACCGCGACCGGCAATAGCTTGCTCAATCATGCGTTACTAACCCAAGTGCAACACATGACTGGCAGGGCTGATGAAGGCCGCAGCGGTGATTGACAGATCAGTTTTCCTACGCCACATAGTTTGGCTGGGGGGAGGGAGGCGCGGGGAAGTGAGGCCCTTCGGTTGCGTAGTGTGTGTCCGAATTAAAGATACACACTGACACGCACGCGCGCGCGCGCGCGCACACACAGCAGCTGACAGGAGGGGGATCGGGCTGAAGGAGTTTGTATGTGTTAGGTTTAGACTTCTGCTTATTACAGACCATGTCGTAATACATTTTGTTTTAGATTTACGAAGAACCTGTCTCCTGACAAGATAAATTTAAGCACCCTCAAGGGAGAAGGTCAGCTGACCAACTTGGAACTTGATGAGGAAGTTCTCCAGAACATGCTGGACCTGCCCACATGGCTCGCCATCAACAAGGTCTTCTGTAACAAGGCGTCCATTAGGGTCAGTTGATCGTATATTGTACCATTGTTTGTATACAAAAATAAATTGCATTATATCAAAGGATTTCAATATAACTCCACAGAAGGTGCATTGCAACATTTGAAGACACTGAAACCCCCACTGAATGTGGTTTTCTACTTGCGGCTATTAAATCAATAACACTTTAACTTCCATAAGAGTTTTATTTAAAGGTTATCGTGCAACAATGTATCACTCAATTGAACTAGAAAACTATTTAAATAGTTTTTTTTTTTTTTTAAATGCATGTCAATCTCCGCTCCATCTTTTCCTGTGGTGGATTCTTTGTTTTTGTTTTTTTTCTCTCACATATATAGAGATTAATAGTGACGTCTAGGAAGGTTTGATACAAATGACTCTCCTTACTTTTTTTATGTTACAGATACCATGGACAAAGCTGAAAACTCATCCTATCAGTCTGGTTAGTTTATAGCATTAATGAAAACAAATATTTAACAATGCATTTTCACCTAGGGTGTGTTTTTTTTTTGTATTGGATGAGAACCAGGGGATCTCTATAGCTTAACCCCATTTATTTCAGCTCCGTTTCCCGAGATACATACACGCCTCTGAATGTGTTGCCGGTAGCGGCCCCGGCTAGGCACACAATATGGCGACTCAAATCATTGGCGGCACAGATACCAATGGAAAGCTGCAACTTCATCCGTCGCAGCTTTCTATTGGTTGGCGTGACGCGGGACCTGTAATCATAAAGAATATACTGGCAGCACCTACAGAGTTAAGTATCTTGGGGAACAGGGGGTAGCCGGAGGTGAAATTATCCCCTGCTTTGCAACGTGTTGGCTACAATGAAATATATCACCGTTCAATTTCCCACCATTGTATTACTTTCACCATCATAGTTGTTGAAATAGGAAGTTCGGTAACAAAATCTATTTAAAAGCAACTTTGTGGTTTTGAAAGTAGTGTTGAGAAGTGAGGAAGTATGCAGTTATGGTTCAGAGGAGCACGCTTGGAGGTCACTGTTATTAATAACAGCGATCCAGGGTTAAAATAAGTTGTGGTTGGAAGCCAATTGGAAATAGAGCACAGCCCTACTCTGGTTCAGGTTTTTGGCTTCAAACTACAGCTACTTATTTTAGAATTTAGTGTCTGCCGTAATAATGTTATCATTTAATTTAAAAGTTACAATCATTTTACTTTTCAATAGTTCATTGGGGGTTATTGCTTGAAAACACCGGTTGGGGAAGGAGCAAGATTTCACATTGGTTAATGAATAGTAATGTTTTGCTCGGTAAGACCTGGAGTTTATAATCCATGTTCTTTATTTGCAAGTCTCTGGACAAAGTAGTAATGGAAATGAGCACATGTGAGGAGCCTCGGGGCTGTAATGGTCCTTCGCCTTTAGTGACTGCATCAGGACAAAGGTGAGTTGTGCCACAAATAGTTCTCTTTAAAATGATTGTAAAAATATATGGTAATATAGATTTACTATACCTGGGTGTATGGACTGTGCTGCATTGTATGTCATCACACATCCTATGGTAGCTGCTGTATGTCTTCAAATTCTCACAACCCAGGGGGAGCATGTGGGAAAAAAACAACAAAGAAAACACAAACTAAGTGCAGACAATATTAATGAAGCGTGTATTCAGACTTGGCTCTTATGTGCAGCCTACTCACAAGATGTTAGTAGGGTAAAGGCAATGATAGGATGAGTGGAATCTGGGGAGTCCTCTGGACACAGACAGGATGCAACTCAGGTTCAGAAGTCAGGTGCAAAGGTACATGGAGAAATAAAGAGAAACCTCCATGGTGCAGGTCAATGGTACAAAAGATAACTTTATAGAAATGCTAAAATGCGCACTTACAATTTAAAAATGTAAAATAAACACGTATCACTTAAAAGTGAATGAGGAGTGTTATGATGGTTGCTGCAGCTCACCGCACCGACGACGCCTCGTGGTTCCTGTGTTTGGTAGGCTTTCTATGGTCCCCTTCTCCACTGCAATGTATGGGGATCACCTCCAGCACTCACACTGATGCGATACGTCACTTCCGGTGTACACGATGACCTCTGTCGCGTCACTTCCGGTTCGGATCAAGATTGACAGCTTGCAGCACCAATCCTCACACTTCCTGGGCGGGTCCACTCTACGCGTTTCGCCAATAGAATAGCTGGCTTCGTCAGAAGCATACAGTTCGACGCTCTGGCTATAGCACACTGTCTGATGCTTTTCATGACCACTGCGTAGTAAATTTGCATCTATAGTCATACAAACCGCAAAGTATATATTTACGGATTAGCATGAAGGCATATACCGTAGTAAATAATGACCCAGCCTTTAACCTGCCTTTTATTTGGCGACTCATCCAATGCATGGAAAAGCACACTATACTGTAAGACTGGAGGGAGCATGTTTCTGTGTCTCGTATCTTGTACATGCATTTGTTTCATGTTTTAGTAAGTATTGCTTCGGCTGACTGAATCAAACATGACTTGGCACACCTATTGACACAGATATGCTTACTTGACTAGGACGTGTAGACTCAAACAAGCGGTTTTTAATAACCTGAAGATGGAAGGCATTTGTATCCATTGACCCATTCTAAAAAAAAAAAGTACGCATTGCGAAGTGTAGCATTATTGTTAAAAAAACAAAAAACAAACACACAGTATGTAATGAGTCCCCTGATCAGCCATTTGATCACATTAATAAATGATGGGCATGATCGAGGCTCAATTTCTTCTCACTACCTCCGTTCTTTCCTCCACCCCTGCTTCTTCTTTGCGAATTGTTGGAACGAGCTCTGGATGAAAGACTTGTTGGGCGGGTGGCAGCGGGTGGGAGTGTAGATGCAAACACAACTGCATACAATCCTGCCTTGTCGAAAGTGATCTCTGTAATAGAATGTCGGTATTGCTTTTATTTCTTTTATTTTTCTCTTTTACAGTGAATATGGTTTTGCTGAGAAAGTAGTTGAAGGCATTTCTCTGTCTGTAAATTCCATTGTTATCCGCATTCGAGCAAAGGCTTTCAATGCTTCATTTGAACTTTCTCAGTTAAGGATATACAGTGTGAATGCAAGCTGGCAACATGGAGATTTAAGGTTTACCCGAATACTAGACCCTCAGTGTGGAGAGGTAATTTATCCATCAGCAATTTATTTGAGAGGTGTGTGTGTGTGTGTGTGTGTGTGTGTGTGTGTATCTATATATCTATATATATCACACATTGGGAAGGCACTCCACTGACTTTTATGTTTGACAGAGCGGGGCTCAATTTGAAGAAATTGCATATCCACAGGGAAGGATAGTCATTCGCATCGATTCGTCATTTGGGTCCATGTTGTAGGACTGAAACAACGAATACATTAAATAAAACCTTTTTTAATTTTTTTTCACATTTGCGTGCCGATCCTTCCTGTGGCTCTATATGTAGGGGCTGAAAAAAAACAAAAAAAAAACAAGTTTGCGGTTATCCGCATGATAACAAAGATTAATGAGAATTTACTTTTCAAAGCATCATTAAAGCTAAGGACTATGCAGCAGGCATGGCTTCTTGAAGGACAAACCAAGTATATTAAATATCTGTATATAAATGCATAAAACACCCAGTTGCATCAGACACCCAGCTGCCCTCCAATTAATAGGCTGTTTCTCCAAAAGGTATTTGAAAAATATATATAATTATATTGCTTTCTCTGTGATCAACATTCCCTAGATTCTCTGGCCAATTCTTCCTAATAGGAGCTTTCGCTAGTTGGCCAGTATAGCCGTACTACTGCATTAACCCATGGGTAAACCTGCTGGCATCCGTGTTGTATGAAAAGAATACCCAACCAAATATATATTTTAATGACCAGATTTAAACTTGGAAGCCTATCCTTCTTTACCTGAATCCTGTAGTCATTATTAGCTCTCGGGTTTGTTGGGTGTTTTATTGAGAACTTGGTGGCCAAGTGCAAGGCTCAGGAACCCACCCCACTGAGGTTCGCCAGCTAAGAAGATGTACTCGTCCACCAGATGAGATGCCCAGCACCGGAAAGATCACGCACACAGAAGACCGGCATTAGTTTCAGAGCTGACAATCACTGCTCTGCTACCCAAAGTCTTGCCCTACAATGCAGAGTGCTGTGCAAAGCAGAGCAGTGATTATCATCCCTGCGAACCATACTAATTAAATCTAAAGTACCCTAATAAACTGACGTGTAAGGAGCTCCTGTCCTATGGCACATTTGCCACGGGTAGTAGACAAGGACCTAAACCATACTACCCCATATTCAGCCATAATCTAATCTTTTCTGTGCTGGTAAATAGAAAATCAGATGTAAAGCAGGAGATGGCATAATTACAACCCTACTTGTAGTTCTAAACGTTTATAGCTAGGTTTATTCCATTGGAAAAAGTTGGTGGAATGGGAATGTATTACGTGTTTTTTTTTTTTTTTAACAGAACAATTGTTCATTTGTTTTTTTTTCCGTTTTTTTGTTGCTTTCAAGATGTTGACATTTAAAGAAATAAACTGGCAGATGATTAGAATAGAAGCTGATGCCATTCAGAGTTGTGATCATGAAATAATGAGTGCTCCTGTCCGACTGATTACTAACCAGTCCAAAATTAGAATCACACTGAAGAGAAGGGTGAGTTTGAGCTACAGTACTACATGTTTATCATTGTGCTTCTCCGCAGCAGAGGAAAATACAGAATTAAGCAAAATAGTGATTTTTTTCGGTTTGCTTGGCTATTTGCCTCATCGCTCATATAAAGCCCCCACTTTTTAAAAATCCTTCAGTGCTGGAGTGTTGCTGGCCCATCCAGCACTTAATGGGTTAATTTGATCATTCTTGCTAGTATGCAAATCCAAAAATAGCTTTAACAGGTTTTTTTTTTATTTGTATTTTTTACGTTATATCACAATTTTTCTCATGCACATATTTTTTCTATACCAGATAGAAATATTGTTGTTCATTTGTCTTCTTGCCTTAGTCTAGAGCAGGAACTAATGAGATTATTATTATTATATTTTTTATATAGCTATATAAAAAGTATACCAAAACAACAAGTCATACTAAAGGATATAGATATAGGAAAGGAAATTTCAGCAGCAACAAAGGAAAGGGTTCTTTACAGTAAGGGCAGTTAAAATGTGGAATTCATTACCAATGGAGACTGTGATGGCAGATACAATAGATTTGTTCAAAAAAAGGTTGGACATCTTTTTAGATGGGAAAGGTATACAGGGATATACCAAATAAGTATACATGGGAAGAATGTTGATCCAGGGATGAATCCGATTGCCAATTCTTGGTGTCACGAAGGAATTCATTTTTCCCCTTAATGGGGGTTTTTGTTTGCCTTCCTCTGGATCAATAAGTAAGTATAGATATAGGATAAAGTATCTGTTGTCTAAATTTAGCATAGGTTGAACTTGATGGACCTACGTCTTTTTTCAACCTCATCTACTATGTAACTATGTATGTAATTATGTAACTAGGATATAGATATCTGGGTGTAAGCCTTCAAAGCAGGGGATCCTTTTGTGAACATGGAGACATGGCGTGGAGGTGAAACAATGTGCATTTTCTATTGTTCTATCGTTGTTTCCATATTCAATTACCATAAACTATTCTAGTGATATTCTGACATAAATTGGCCTATACCTTAAACCGTGAAATTAACCATGCGGATTTCTGCTGAAAATAGAAGTTTGTTTGCAGTGCTAAAAACCACATTTAAAAATTTAAAAAAAAAATTAAGTAATAATATAAAAATAAACCTTTCCATATGTGTGTAATATGGGGGGGGGGGGGGAAGTCACAAGTGGTATTATCCTATTTAATTAAATATATCCCATTTTAAGCATTATCTTAAATTCTGTTAACAGTTGAAGGATTGCAATGTTTTGGCATCAAAGCTGGTTTTAATACTCGATGACTTGCTATGGGTCCTAACTGACTCCCAGCTGAAGGCTATGGTCCAGTATGCAAAATCACTCAGTGAAGCAATCGAGAAATCTACCCAACAGGGAAAGAGCATGGCTTCCGAGCCCACGCAGGTAAGCATTTTTATTCCCCATCCCTAAATGGATCTGGTTAATAAAAGTATGCATGCTAATGTATTCAATGTAAAAGTTGACATTCAATGTAATTACCAGGGCTTTGGTCACTTAACAGCCAGTTTCACTCCTTAGCCACTATTATTTTGAATTAGGCCGCGTACATAGTTCTGGCGCACACGTGTGGCTTTGCGCATGCCTGTATTTGCTGCGATCTGTGCCCTGCAGGGTTGGGCAATGGGGGGGGGGGCGTGGCAAGGGCATGCCAGGGTGTGTGCCCGTGACGTCACGTGAGAGCAATTCACCCTCATTGGCTGAACCGCGCACGTGGCAGGACCATCGCGCGGCAAATTAAAACCAGTTTGTCGCCCCGTCGCCCTCGTGCGGTCTACGCACAAGCGCATTGGCATCCATTTGTTAGTATTCAGTGCCAGCGACATCGCTCGCGCCGTCGGTTCTACTATGGACGCAGCCTAAGCGTTAACGAGAGTGGCCATCGCTTTTTTGTTCATAGAGCTGTAGTCTGCTCGAGAGCAAAAATATGCTGACTCTTCTGAATGTGTGCAGAGTTTTATATAGGTCAGTAGCATATTTCTCAAGTGATCAGAGAATTCCTTGTGTGTTGGGATTTCTGGATATAAAATCGCTAAAGCCCCAGATCTTTGTGATTAATGCAGCGGTACCTTCATTTAAAAAAATATATATATATATTTGTATATTTATATATATATTATTATATATAATATAATATATATATATATATAATCTATATAGATATCTATATAGATATCTATATAGATATCTATATAGATATCTATATAGATATAGATATCTATATAGATATCTATATAGATATCTATATAGATATCTATATAGATATAGATATCTATATAGATATCTATATAGATATAGATATCTATATAGATATAGATATAGATATATATAGATATATATTTTTAATTTTTTTTTTATATATATAAGTTGATAAACTATTGTATCTCTCTAGGTTGGTATAAAGCGTTCATAATTATCTGGTTAAAGTGACACCGTTTTTTTGTTTTTGCAGAGTTCAACACCCCCCGCAAGTTCCCAACAGGTTAAAACACCGCAAACCTCTTCAACGCCCGATCAAAATCATGCTATTGTAAAGCTGTTCAGTGAATGTGACGTTAAGGAAACCTCCCATCATTTAGTCATCTCCCATTTGGATCTTCACATTTGTGATGACATTCACACAAATGAAAAAGGTGAAAAATAAAACTAAAGCTTATTGTATGTATTTTTTATACATATAGCACTATTACTGAATGCAGTGCCGTACATAGATAAAAACGACTCGGGCGCTAACTCTATAAGAGAATGTAAAAGGTGGTGGAACAATATTCCCGTGATGGGTGGGTGCTAGCAACCCCCAGGTCGAGGGGCGCGTGCTGGAATGCAGACTCCTACTGCTTCAACCCCACTAGGATCTGTCCAAGATCCTTGGTATATGTGGACAAAAGGAAAATGGGGGAGCAAAGGACAAATCAGGCAACATAAATCCTTGCTCAAGGCTTGCACTCTTTCTCTTTGGCATTGCTGACTTTAATGGGCAAAGTGAATAACCTTCTTCTTTAAACTTCTGAAACGGCCATTTCATGGTAGAGAATGGGCTATTTTGCTGATATATACACATCGCACTTTCACAACCTTCGTGAAAAATGTGATTCGAGGACCATTACAACAACTGTAAATGAGGGGGAATAAAAGCTTATTTTTCTGCTCCTCTTCATGGCTGTAGACAAAATTGTATTCTGCAGGTAAACCATAAAATGGCCCCTCCCTCTACATGCATATGGTATTTTCTGTCCTACTATGCCGAGTAGGTTTGCTTTTTTTATTAACTAAAGAAGCCACCAGACCCAGGGCATCCTGTGGATTTGTTCTTGAACGCCTGGCAGACATTTGGGTCGGGCAAGGCTCACCAGCATGATCGGCGCCACGAGCAACCACATGGTGGATGCATGTTCACACGCCCATTTACCTATATTCTGCAGTTGTTGGAAGAAGCTTTATGTTCACTGTGGTGGCATCATCACGTGCTGCGTGTCGGCAGATAACGGCAAACCGGACGTGTAGGATTACCATCCTGTGTATTATTAAATGCGCAGATATAGCACAACTTTCAGTGTAATATTTATGAGGCTTCTTAAAGCCAAACTAACAATATAGCACTCGCAAACAGAAGGTTAGTCACAGCTGTGTATCTGGCGGTGTTCTCCCTAGTGCGCTATCCTCTAGTTGAGTCCAAGTTCCGCCCCCTTCCCCCACGTACTCCCAGCATGCTGAATATCAGCAGTAGACTACATAAAGCTACTGGGAAAATGTAAAATGGGCAAGATTCCATACGAGACTGAGACCGCTGCAGCTCAACATCTAGACCAATCGAAGGGAAATCCAAAAGATTATTTGCAAAGGATCTATCTATATACAAGCAACAATAAATAATTAAAATGGTGTGAAACTCGAATCTACACAATGGTTGTCCCCTAAGCAAAACTCAAGGAGGCTGGACAAATATGCAAATAAGATCAGGGAACAACACAGCAGTAAAATATATATGCAAACAAGTCAGAGCAGGGAAGCCACAAGGTCAATTATGTCATGGGCAGAAAACCCATCTAGAAGGGCAAACTGCAATTCATATCCCTGGAAAACAGAATCTTTTATGTAGTTGTATAGTAGTAGTTATATAGTACAAGGGTGTGCAAACGGGGGCGCTAAAATATTTTTGGGGAGGGGGCGCGCGCGGGCGGTTGAAAAGGTCATGCGCGCTTCCCCAAGGCATTTAAATTAAATGCCGGGGGACCGCGCGAGGCCTCTGCAACCTCTACTTACCGGGATTCACCCGGCTTCAGGACGTGTGTCCATGGCAACGCAGCGTCAAATGACGCCGCGGGGTCATGTGACATCACTGTTGCCATGGTAACATGCCGTCAAATGATGCCGCGGGTCACGTGATGTCACACGACCCTGCGGCGTCATTTGATGCTGCACCGAGGTAAGGGGGGCGCAACAACAGAGGAGAACAGGCAGGGGGGGGCGCAGCGAGAAAAGGTTGCGCACCCCTGATATAGTAGATGGGGTTAAAAAAAGACATGCGTCCATCAAGTTCAACCTATGTTAAATTTAGAAAACAGGTACTTTATCCTATATCTCTACTTCCCAGTGACATCATTGGATGATATATCTCCTAAGGGGAAAAATAAATTCCTTCCTGACTCCAAGAATTGGCAATCGGATTGCTCCCTGGATCAACATCCTTCCTATGTTTACTTATTTGGTATATCCCTGTATACCTTTCCTTTCTAAAATGATATCCAACCTTTTTTTTTTTTTAACAAATCTATTGTATCTGCCATCACAGTCTCCATGGGTAATGAATTCCACATTTTAACTGACCTTACTGTAAGGAACCCTTTCCTTTTGGCAGATGACTTGAATCTCCAGGCAGTACATCCAAGAGAATGGTAATTAAACAAAAACGTTGTCTTTCAGATAAAGTGCTGGGCTCCACCTTATTGTAATAAATCTCAAAAAGAATGTGCAATGTTTCACCTACACGCTGAGGATTACTGCTTTGAGTTTCCAATGTCTGTCTGTACTTGCTTGTATTTTTGTTTCCATACCACTCATTCCAAAATGAGAGAGAAAGATATGGGAAGACAAAGTAGAGTCTATAGCCATTGTTCCCAGCTGGCCAAGGAGAGCTTGGTTTCTCCAAGTTATAAACCTAGCAATAGAAGGATCTTGGCATCTACCGCTGGCGCAGTGTCTGCTGATACAGAGCCCAGCCTAACATCCAAACCCACAGAGCCTGGGTTTAGCAGCCCGGAGATTGAGCGGCAGCTGCTCTCGAAATGAGTCCTTTCAAAATAGGTAATAAAAACACTACTGGGCAGCAGGGAAGCATTCAAGTCTGCGGCATGCCACCACAATGAGGTATGTTTTCTTGGACTGGTGTAAACGGACAAACAAAGATTATAACCCAACTGTAACTTTTTTTTGTTTGTTTTTTTTTTTACAGCATTTAACAGGCGTATTACAGGTGGTGCAATGCAGCTGTCCTTTAACCAGTTGACTGTGGACTACTATCCTTTCCACAGAGCAGGTACGGCTTTGAACAGATCATTTGTGCTTTGTTATACGGTATAACAGTAGTTGTTTTATTTTTTTATTTTTTTAATGAACTAGATTAGGTCTTCTACTACTGTAATGAACAATGTTGTCGTATTCATGCCCAAAAACCGATGACCTGTTTAAGGGCATTTTGTAAAAGAGCATGTCTCAGACCATCTTCTGCACATCAGTCCATATTATTGAATTGGGCGTTTAGGGCGATACACTGAAAGCCCTACTTTCTGCTATGTTTTATGGGAAAGTCATCGGTCTGCAAATTGCATGGGTTGTTTCCTTTTTCTTGTATTTGCATGTACCTTGAACACCCAGAACTTGTTTTCTAAATAATAGTATAAAAAAAAAGGAAAATATCAGGCTAGGTTAATTGAATGTTCTAGGTCTCCTCACCCTTCCCTCTTTGGGGATTAGTATTAAGCCACACAACAGGGTATCACTATATTAATTACAGTGCCACATGTTTTAATGAAAAGTGGGGATTATTGTAGGGAGTTTCTCTTTTCTTTTTACATGAAGTTACCTATGAGTACATGGGGCAGTCATGCTTCACTGAGGTCTATAGAGAAACATAAATAAGCGATGTTTAATAGCTACATTCGGAAAGAATCCTCCTAATTATTTAATCCTTCAAAAAGTCAATGACATAATGGTTATGGAAAAACAAACTAGTTTTCTACAAGGTACTTTTTTTTTTTTTTTTACACGTTTCTCTGCTACTTGGCAAAAAAAAGTGACGAACTGATATTTTTCTTATGCTAAATTCGTCACCTGAAAACTTCACGTGATTTTAATTTGTGGCATTTGATTGTCATCTTATATACATTCCTCCTGTATTTGATATTTGCATGTGAATAACAGGATGATGTTATCCCCTTCTTTCTTTTTAATTATATCCAACGTTCTTTTCTTCAACAAAACAGTGTATGTCTCATCATCATGTATTATCAAAAATTAGAGGCTCGGCTAAAAAGGGTTGTACTTGGATTCTTGTATATAGTTTTAAAACCAAACGGCAGGGTTATGGGTCAGAGGGAGATATATAATTTTCCTTTAACAAAGTAATTTATAGTCCAAAGTATTAATGCATGTACATACCTATATATTGCATAGTAAGCAATTCTCTTCTCATCTATAATTATCTTCATATCTTTTATTATTATTATCATTTATTTGTGAAGCGCCAACATATTCCACAGCCCGGTAGAATGGGGTACAGAGATATGCATATTTAAAAAACATGAAGGATTACATACAGACGAGGACAAATATGCACAAACAGAGTGAGGCAATGAGGGCCCTGCTTGTGAAAGCTTACAGTCTAGAGAGAATGCAGGACAATGGTGAAACAAGGTTAGGTGGCTGCTTATTGTAGGATGATGTTTTGCTCAGGTTAGAACAGTGGCGCGCAAACTTTTTTTCCAGCGCCCCCTCTGCCTCTTCACCTCCGGTGATGTGCCCCCCCCTTACCTTGCGCGGCATCAAATGACGCCGCTGGCTCATGTCACGTGAACCGCAGCGTCATTTGATGCGTGTGATGTCACATGACCAAGCGGCGTCATTTGACGCCGCGTTGCCATGGACACGAGTCCTGACGCCGGCAGAGACGAGGTAAGTATAGCGTTGCACAGGCCTCACGCGATCCCCGGCATTTAATGTAATGCCTTGGGGGAAGAGTGTGGGGCTCCTACAGCCGCCCGCGCCCCCCCAAAAAAATCTTACGCCCCCCACTTTGCGCACTGCTGGGTTAGAATATGACCTACTCTGACAGCTGAAGCCACTAAGGATTTTTTTTTTTAGGGTGGGGGGGAGGGGGGTGTTTACATAGGGTGGAGGTTGATTCTGTCACACACAGCTGGTCCCAGTGGGGTGGGAAGGGAGTTAAATGTTAGGGGTATGCGTGATAGGCTTCTTTGAAAAGTTGAGTTTTCCGGCAGTTTTTAAACATCTGAAAGCTGGGGGAGAGTCTGGTACCTGGTAGGGAATTCCAGAGAGAGGGGGCAGCACGGGAGAAGTCTTGGAGGTAATAAGGGGGGAAAAGGCAGATGTCCAGGGCAGAAGGTAGGGAGCATGTAGGCATGTGTTTGTGGTGAGGGCTGGGATGTAAGGGAGGGGTGAGGGGCAGTGTCGTTGAAACCTTTGTAAGTCATTACTAAGGTTTTAAATGTAATTCTAGAGGCTATGGGAAGCCAGTGTAGGCATATGCTTAGCGGAGCAGCAGAAGTGGAGCGGTGAGTGAGGTAGATGAGTCTGGCAGCAACATTTTGGATGGATTGGAGTTGAGACAGGCGGACAAGGGGAATGTCAACTAAGAGAAGATCGCAGTAATCGAGGCGGGACATGAGGGAGTGCATTAGGATTTTGGTTGCATCATGAGTGAGAAAATGGCGTATCTTGACGATATTTCGTACGTGGAGGCGGCAGCAGGACTTTGTGATGGAATGCAGGAGAGATCAGCATCAAAGATGACCCCAGGACATTGCATGACATGTTTGTGGCAGTATTCCTTTTTGTACAATATTGTATTTTTATAATGTATGTATATCTTTATGTAGCACCGTACAGCAGTAATACATATGACATAATATTATAACACATAAGGGAATAAGTGTTTCAGATATAAAACAATAGGAAAAGGAGTCCCAGCCTCGAAGGGCTTACAATTTAAGTGAATCTATAATACACGCATGCAATAAAACGGGGCACAATATACTGTATTGTGATATAGCAACCAAACAGTCTCAATCAGACAAGTTTCATTTCAATACCTAGTAGAACATTCTGTTTACACATATATATATATTCTAGTTTGTTAAACAGAGCTTCTGCTATATCTGCAGGGGACGGCTGCAGCCACTGGATGTATTATGGCGATGCCACAAAAACAAGATGTTCATGGGCACAGGAATTACTGCATGAGTTTAAATGCAACATGGAGATGCTTAAACAAGCTGTTAAGGATCACAATTCTGGATCACCTACAAAGTCTGTACCCAATGTGTCTCAGCAGCAAGGACCAACAGGTATGTTACTGAAACTGTACGTGCAGATTATTTAATGGCTTTCTAACATGTATGTTCCTTCACTGTTTTCGTTGAATGGTGCTAGTAGTCGTATTAGCCCCAGAAAGAGTAAGATACTTTCGTAAGCTGTAATACCTTTTTAATAGGACACCATAGGAAATATTAATTTAATAGGACACCATAGGAAACCAGGTATTGCAGCCTATGAAGTATTCTACTCTTCACTATGTTATCAACGTCCATTTAAGAAAATACTCCAATTGTCTTCTTGCTTAACCTTTTGGGTGCCCGATGGACGTAGCTATTCCACAGAGCGACTCCGGAGACCCCCCTGTTTTTTGCAGGTTTAAAAATAAAAATCGCTAGAAGCAGTGATTGCTGCTTTAAGGGTAAAAGTTTAGGCAAATTAGGAGAGAGGAAAGCGTATTTTGTGAGGGAAAGATGCTGTTTTTTTCCAGACATCATTTCCTCCACCTTTCACATATCCCCTCCTACTCCTGCAGCCACAACGTTACCTGGGCCTCTTCTCACCGATGGCTCTTCCTAACTGGTGACTGTGATACCCACTACACATGTCAAAGTGCCTCCTGGTATCCTCACGCTTTCTCTTTCTGCCTCTACTATAAAGCGTTGAGCATCCTGACCACTAGTTTCCTGGTGAGGGGCATTTCGAGTTGCACTGACCCCTTACCCTCACCATGCCTTGTGCGTTCCACTCTCCCCTTCCTTTTAGACTGTGAGCTCCTTACCGTTGTACTTTGGTGTGGAATTTATTGGAGCCTTATAAATAGGTGATAATAACCATATTACAGAATGACTATAATTATAGAATAAGAAATATTAGGCTTTTTTACCTCCACAATCAAAACACTGCATCCCAAAAACAATGTGAATGACAAAAAGGTGAATGTTGAATTTTCCAAAGTGTGCTGCTTGTTCTGGGGTAAATGCGTACCCCATAATATTAACGTGCTGCACTGTAACGTGATACATAAATATATATATATACACTTGCAGATTATTAGAGAAGCTTTAGCTTGATAGACTAGGACAAAAGTGGCCAACTCCGAGAGGTCAGGATTTCAGCATATCCCTGCTTCAGCACAGGTGGCTCAGACTGAGCCACCTGTCCTGAAGCAGGGATATCCTGAAAACCTGACCTGTTGGTGGCCCTTCAGGATTGGAGTTGGCCACCCCAGAACTAGAACGCATTGGAGGTGTGGTATAAAAAGCCTTGAGGCTAAGAAATCATGCAAGAAGAACGTGTAGGGGTTAAGGTAACCGTTGGTAAATGAAACTAACAAAACACTAGACCAAGAACTACTCCTGGCTCGTGGTTCGTACTTGGGTGCGTGGTTTTTATTCTCTGCATTATTTTGATGCTGCAGATCATATGTTTAGTTCAGGTTTTGACGTGGGCGAGTTTCCACTGCAAGGGCTGTGTTGACCTCGTTAAAAAAAAAAAATAAGCATGGGAGAGAACAATACAGGCATACCCCGCATTAACGTACGCAATGGGACCAGAGCATGTATGTAAAGCAAAAATATACTTAAAGTGAAGCACTATCTTTTTCCCACTTATCGATGCATGTACTGTACTGCAATCATCATATACGTGCATAACTGATGTAAATAACGCATTTGTAACAGGCTCTATAGTCTCCCCGCTTGCGCACAGCTTCAGTACAGGTAGGGAGCTGGTATTGCTGTTCAGGACGTGCTGACAGGCGCACGCGCAAGCTGCCATTTGCCTATTGGGCGATATGTCCTTACTCGTGAGTGTCCTTAAACCGGGGTATGCCTGTATTGAAAGCAGGTAAAAAAGACCAACCTGTTGCAGAGCAGAGCAGAGGGAAAGGCTTCTTAGGATAGCTTGACCAAAGTAAATGACAGGACTTGGGAGATAATTGTGAGTCTTGTAACACTGCTTTTTCTTAACGGCCCTGTTTTATTCCGATGATGGCGAGCATGGATCTCGGTTATTGAGGTTTTTCAGAATTACACCCAGATTTATAGTATTCTTTATAAGATTTGCTACTGGAAACTCCTAACCAATTAAAGTAGGTAACCAACATTGCATGTTTTTTACGCTAGTTTTGCTCTAACTGCTGAAACACCAATTGATTGAATGGCTAACAGTTGATGGAATTGCTTTAGTTTAGTTTAACTATAGTCCACGGTTTTCTTCCTTTTTATTTTTACAGCTACCGAACAGACTGTGAAAGGGTCGTCGCCCACTGCAGCTGGAGAACAACCTAAGTCAAAGCTAATGTCCAGTTCTTTTGTGGTTAGGCTTGCTGACTTGAACATTTACCAGGTACATGGTTTTCCCGTTTCATTTTCTTTGGTTAATTTCAATATTATTCAAACTTTTCTTGAAATTATTTTATTAAAGTTGCAGTTTTTTTTTTAATTATATATTTTTTCCCCATTTAATATGTGCATCAATACAATCTGCACACTGACAAGTGATTAGCTAAGCTGCAGATCGATCCGTTCTCCTGTAATCAATAGCTTGCGCGGGGCTATTTAATTCAGTTCTTGCACAACATTTTGGACAATTTAGTTTTTGGAGTATGATTGACTGGGCAGTTACTAGATACAATTGGTGCACTGCTAGAGAGAGGGCGGGGCTCATGTGCCAGAGCCTATCAGAAGGGGAAGGGGGCTGTCACTTTGGAAATGCTTTCTACATTAGAAACATTAAAAATGTCTTTAAAACATTTATTTTTTATTTTTTAAATGCTACAAGTATTTTCTCATAGTACAGAACTAATTTATTAAAAACACACAAGTAGGATATTGCTTGAACTGCTGCTTTAACCTTAACAACTTGGTGGTAAGTGTAAGATTAAGATGGCATAATCTATTATAGTGTGTGTATACACACACATACACACTAGTTACACATAGGGCGCAACATGTAGACACAGTGGATGGTAGTCACTGTGAATACAAACTATCATAAATGTTCCTGATAGGATGTAAGTGTAGAGTCCCCACTCAGAACGATCCTGTAAATGATGGAAAAAGAACCAATATGGTGAAGTACTGTAAGATGAGGTTTATAACGCAAAAGACAAAAAGCTACTTACAATGTAGCAGGCAAAAATAGACAATGTGGGTGTATGCCACCGCACGGGCAATCGGAAAGGAAATGCCGGCGTCTCCCTCTCCTCCCCTGTGCACCTGTGTGATCAGCTCGACTCCAGTGGATGAATCACGCAATGTTTACTTGGCCCCGTTTCAGTGACGTCAGAGGATAGTGAGAAAGTCAGCTCCAGCTGATCCAGCTATCCGGGTCCCACAACAATAGTCCTCTAAATTGTATACCGTGATAAGGCACTACAGGGGTTACCTTAAGCATAAAGTTACAACAACCCTACGCGTTTCGTTCTGATCAACGGAACTTCATCATGGGTAATCTGATTAAGTTCATCAGGAGTTACCCCTGATGAAGTTCCGTTGATCGGAATGAAATGCGTAGGGCTGTAACTTTATGCTTAAGGTAACCCCTGTAGTGCCTCAGTACCTTCTACCTGCCTCAGCACGGTATACAATTTAGAGGACTATTGCCCGTGCGGTGGCATACACCCACATTGTCTATTTTTACCTGCTACATTGTAAGTAGCTTTTTGTCTCTTGCGTTATAAACCTCATCTCACAGTACTTCACCATATTGGTTCTTTTTCCATCATTTACAGGATCATTGAGTGGGGACTCTATGCTTACATCCTACCAGGAACATTTATAATAGTTTTGTATTCTCTGTGACTACCATCCACTGTCTACTCGCCCTATGTCTGTTTATGTCTCATGTTTTAGTTTGGTCTATCTGTGAGACCTAAGACACTGTGGCAGCACCTAGGGACATCGATTTTATTGTCTTATATTGATCATTTGCGCACCTTTATCCTTTTGTGTGTGTGTGTGTGTGTGTGTGTGTATTGTATACAGGACTCGGCAAATTTTAAACCCCCCCCTCCCCTTCATTTTACATGGTTGCGAGTGATACCGGCGGCTTGGTGCGGCGTCTCCCGGCAGTCTCCTGATTCTTCCCCAGCAACTTGCGTGTTTCCGAAACAGCTCCCATAAAGATGGCTGCGCGGCATCAAATGACGCCGTGTTGCCGTGACATCGGGACGCCAAGTGACATCTTGACATAATCTTTAATGGCGTAGATAGAAGAAATAGGGAAGCACTATTCAGACTCCCATAATACAAGGACCAGTCAACATCAGATGAAATCATTCATTTAATTGGTTTTATAAATGGCAGTGAAACACTTTTTAACTTGGCACATAATAAAGCTATGAAGCTTATTACCAAAGGATGTTATGACAGTAAATAGCATTCATAATTTTAACTGTGCTGCCCTATTCATAAAATGTCTGTAGTGGCTGTAGATAGGCACATGTACAGTAACTGCTGTGCTTTGCTCCTAATGCTGGAGGTAGGTAGTGAGTCATAGGTTCTCAAGTCCTATCCTCAGGACCCTCCAACAGGTCAGGTTTTAAGGCTATCACTACTTCAGGACTGATTGATCTACCTGTGCTTAAGCATGGGACTGATTGAGCCATCTGTACTGAAGCAGGGATATCCTAGGAACTTTACCTGTTGAGGAGTTTTGAGGACTGGAGTTGAGAACCCCTGCTGTACTGCACCCCCCCCCCTATCCAACCCCCAGTTGCTTCCAATTCTTGCCACTGTTGGAGACCGAATATAATGACACTTCATGAGCAGTTTGGGCTGATCTGAGTTTGGCAGTTCCTATGTAGGTGGAATTAGTCACAACTATAAAGTTGAACAAGATTTTAATTTCCCATACTAATTGTGGCATCTACTGCTTTGTCAGTATTTTTGATCGGTGCATCGAGTTAATAAGCACCATGGGACTCAGGAGTAAAGTTGCTAATTTGAGATGTGTTCACTTCACCACCTGCTGTTATCAATTCAGGCGTATTCACCAAATTTGTGCTTATAACAATGCCAATGTCACTTTATTAAAACGTACTATACAGGCAGTCCTCGTTTTACAACGCTTCGCTTTACAACGAATGGCTTATCCAACGCTGTGCAATGCATACCTATGTTCATTTTTACAGCGCCAAAATGGCTTATCCAACGCTCTTATGGAGCTTTGCAAAGTTGTTTGTGTATGTTTATTTTATTGCGCCTAAGCACTTTTCTTTGTGTTATTTATGTGTATGTGATATACACACATACACAAACAACGTTGCAAAGCATCGTAAGAGCATATATATAATATTATATTATACTATATAATATTATATTATACTATATAATATATTATTTATTATGTTATATTACATGTATAATACAGTATATACACTATATAATTTGTGTGTGCTGCATATCTTATTGTCTGCGTACAATATTTGGTGTATTTTAGTGTTAAAAATGCCTTCAGGAACGGAACCTTTCATTTAAACAGTGTTCCTATGGGAAAACGTGTTTCGCTTTACAACGTTTCGCTATACAACGCCATTTTGAGTAACGCATTGTGTCGGATAACTGAGGACTGCCTGTATAACACAATCTAGAGGTACTGTAGTTGTAAAACCATCACAAACCACTATAGGGAAAAGTCACGTGTGCTCAATAAAAGGGTATCACGGCATTTTCAAAAATGCCATGATTCATCATGAAAAAGCAGATCAATATCTTCTTAAAATGTACCACCCATTCACAGGTAACTACAGCCAGATTCGTCGACATACGTGGTAGTTTCAATCAAACAATGCATGTTGTTTCGTAAACATTGTGGATTCTTGAAACAATTGTTAACCGTTATTCACTAACTCGGTAGGTCTTGATTGACCATCCAGATGTCCCATGTATCTGAAGACGGGCCTAGCACTATGTTTCAAGGGTACATCACACGACTGAGCTTCTTGACTTATGTCACAATACAACTTCCACTTGTATGGCCACTGGATATAGCTGCTGGCTTTAATAGGATGATTTCTGCAAGCAACCAATACCTTCCTTACTGGGATGAGACGGAGTCATATCAAGTAGGATTTACAGAGTAAAAACGGATGTCTTTTTTTTTGTTCTTCAGGTTTCTACAGCAGATCAGTGTCGTTCTTCCCCTAAAACATTGATTTCCTGCAATAAGAAGAGCTTGTATCTACCACCGGAAATGTCTGCCATTCATATTGAATTCACTGAATATTACTTCCCAGATGAAAAGAATTTCCCAAGTAAGATCTATAATTTTGTGGCTAATTTAGTCAATTTCTGGTTTGGGGGGGGGGGGGGGGGGGGTGGAAGAGGAGTTGATGGGAGAGCTTGCTGCTTTATGGGATTTCTACCACTCGGAAGTACACACCTACTATTCCACCTTTTTTGGCACATAATCATTTTATTTTTTCAGTAAATCCAGGCCTCCACTTAAGAGGCATTGTAATACTTTACAGGCCATTTGAGAGCAACTGCAATTAAATAAATGTATTCTGTTTCACAAGCGACAGACGGGAAAAGCCAGGGTTATAATAAAACGAACAAAGGTTTTACACATTCAGTTTACAGATATTTAATGGACAGTTAGAGATATGATTATGGGCACAAGTAACATTTACAGACAGGATAATAATTGTTTTACAAGAGGTAGCATATGCCTGCTATGTGATGGTAGAAGAGTCCCTGCCTCCAGATTACTATCTATAGGCAGGGGAAGTAGACATTGGGTACAGGGGTGAGAGGGTTGGTGAGTTTCAGAAGCTGTAGAGCAGCTGTAACGTTACCAAATTGCAGTAAACAGCGGATACCCTTCGGCTGCCGCCAACGGCTGTCTGCCTTTTGGGGCAACGCAGATGTAGAGTGAAGACGTTCTGAGATAATTCAGCTGGGCTTTGAAATTTGTTTGTCCAGTCATAAACACTGCAGGGGGTAGAGTTGAGAAACACTGTAGTAGCAAGAAATCCCAGATAACTCTTAGCACGCTGGTTCTGAGCAGAGGGGAACAGTTTTTGGGGAACCCTTACAGACGTCCGCCTTTGGGGCGACGCAGATGTAGACTGAAGGGGTTCAGAAATGAATTACAGTACAGTTGAAAATGAGCCATATAAAGTGACGTTCCTAAACGATATGCTTCAGTCTGGCATTTAAACTGCTTCGTTATTGTACCTAATTATTTGATATCACATATGTTTGAAAAACGAACTATGCGTCGGTCCTAGACAGGATTCAGATAAGATTTGACAACAAAGTCGTAGGTGTTTCCACAAAGGTAAAAGGATTGGGAAATATGTGCTCTTATTAACTTTCTTTCCATTTACATTTCTTGCTGACGGGTAACCTTCAAATATAGTTTAGTACTGAAAAGCTGTGGATGTTACGTTACTGTAAATTGAAATTCCTGCATTGATATGATTGTGCTGCTCTTATATGCACTGTTGTGTGGTTCCTTGCGGTATTTCCAAATGATATCACAAGCTCAACGCTATGCCGGTGAATAGTAAACATTGTTAGCTTGGTTAGGTCTTTATTTGAAATTGAAGTGTTTTGGTGTAACCTCTCTTTTTTTTTCTTTTTATTGTCAGTTCCAAGTTCCAACCTATATGTACAGCTGAATGCGCTACAGTTAACTGTGGATGAGAAAAGTATTCTATGGCTGAACCAATTTGTATTGGATTTAGGACAAAGTCTTGATCAGTTTATGGCCATGTACAAGCTAAATGACAGTTCTAAATCGGATGAGCATGTTGATGTTAGGGTAGATGGACTCATGTTAAAGGTAATTTTAAGCTTGTCTCAGTTTTACTGCAGGTACAATTTGCACTGTTGTTTTAACCCTTCAGTGCCAGAGGGTCCTGCCGTCTCCGTGGCGATAGACCCTCCGGCACTTCTAGATCACATGACAATCGCGTTACCCTTTCTGGGTTGCAGCCGCTGGACCACATCACGTGAAGGGAAGGAGCCGTTTCCCCCCACTTTTTCTACCCCCCTCTCCCCGCCCTGTCGATGTAGTACACGTAAATCATAAGGGCCCTTGGGGTGGCACTTTGTTTCATACGTCATTAGGTCACTGAAGGGGTTATTACTTAAGCTTTCAACTTTATGTGGTTTAGTTACGCGTAGGCAAAATATATCGGATTTAACTTTCATAGTGCTTGAACATGTCCACATTTACAGTGTTGAAACTTTTACTTGAAGTTAAAACTCGGGATATAATTGTGTGTGTAGAGCAGGAGTGGCCATGTCCAGTCCTCAAGCGTCAACAACAGGTCTGGTTTTAAGGATATCCCTGCTTCAGCACAGGTTGGGCTACGTGTGCTGGAGCAGGGATATCCGTAAAACCTGACCTCTTGGTGGCCCTTGGGGACTGGAGCTGGCCACCCCTGGTCTAGTTTTACAGATCCATGTTTGTTTTGCAGTTTATCGTACCATCCCAAAAGAAGTTAGATTGTCACCAAGATCAGCCCACTGCCATCTCGGTTCAGACCGCCGAAATGATTGCCACCAATACCAGACAGTCGCCAAACTGCAGACGTTCAGATCTAGAAGCCATATTTCAGGACTTCAAAGATCATAACTTCTTTTCTAAAACGTTCACTGCTTTCCCCAAGTCATGTGAAAGCTTCGACCTGTTGCATCCAATATTTCAGAGGCACGCTTTTGAACAAGACACAAAAATGCATGACATTTACAAAGGACACGTTGCTCCAAAGTTGGACACCAATGCACTCAAAACATCTGCTGCTAAAGACATCTGGGCCATACATTTCACGCAGTTCTGGATTGACTACGAAGGAATGAAAAGTGGGAAGGGCAGACCCATCAGTTTTGTCGATTCATTTCCGTTTTCAGTCTGGATATGCCAACCTGTCCGATTTTTACAGTCTCGGAAACAGACCGTTTCTAATACCGATCCCTTGGTGAGCCTTTCTAAAAGCGAATCCACTGACTTTGTCGGTCGGCTGCAGCGCAAAAAACTTTTGAAACAGTATTATAGCACAGAAACGGACGGCCTGAACACGTCGTTACAGAAGTCCCAGTCCTTGGACAGCAGTTTGGGAGCGCCTTCGGCATACCGCTCCTCAGATGCAGATATTCATATCCTGGCTCACATGCAAAAACACGTGAGCTTGCAAATCAATCATTACCAATTCGTTTTCATACAACTGCTGCAGAAGTCACTCAAGCAGGTCTTGGAAAACCTTCGGAAGGATGTGGAAGCCGTGACTGGTTCGCCGGTGCAGGAGACCAAGATTTCTTTAGGTTTCCTGCTGAAAAGTGCTGAGGTGGCTTTATTGTTGCATCCAGTGCCAGAAGAGAACCATTCCAAGTCACCGGTCTCTCGTGAGGAAAGTCCTTCAGTAGACCATAAAACGGCATTTCCATCAGGAAGTATATCAAGCGAGAACATTGCCGACCTAATCAACAACGCTGTTGGTGTACGCGTTGACGTAAAACCTGACCACGCCAAGATGATGCTGTTGGATAACTTTCTTTCCAAGTCGGCTAGCGATACGGAGATTTTGAAAAGGACTCCAAATGTGGAAGCCGCGACTGATGGATCCTCACTGAAAGCAGATGATGAAACTTCTTGCCAGCATGTCGATGCAAGTAGCTTTAAAGAAGACTGTGACATGAACAGCAATGAAACTTTTTCCTGTCCCATCAATTCACTGGAAGCAAATCACAGTGACGGCCAAGACCCTGACAAGTGTCAGATTTCTAAGGAGTGCATGGAAGATCTGTTTCTCAATCCTCAAGCGCCCGAGATCCAGAAAAAACAGCCGTCGTCGCTAGAAAGGTATGAAAAAAAAAGTAGGAAACCATATTACATTATCCCTACGTGAATGCCAAAGCGCTCTTCGATTCTGACACAACTAATCGCCAACATCTTGTTATCCTAGAGTGAATAACGGTCTGTCATGATATATATATTTGCTAATATGATTTGTATCTCTATCCAGAGACTTTACAGCCCAGCGGCGTGAGGTGTCCTCTAGCTTCAGAAGGTGCCTTATGGCAAAAGACCTGTTGTGGTGGGCACACGTGGTGTGGTGATACTTCCTTCAGCCCCTGTAGGGGCTGCACATAATCAGGGGTGCTCAAGTCCAGTCCTCAAGACTCCCCGCCCCCCCCCCCCCCCCCCCACCCCCAATAGGTCAGTTTTTCAGTATATTCCTGCATTAGTACAGGTGGCTTATTTGTGAGCCACCTGTGCTGAAGCAGGGATAACCTTAAAACCTGACCTGTTGTTGGGGGTCTTGCGGACTGGCGTTGAGCACCACTGATCTATTGTCATGTAACCGCTATAACATAGTTGCATAGTAGATGAGGTTGAAAAAAGACATATGTCTATCAAGTCCAGCCTATGTTAAATTTAGATGACGGATACTTCTGGTATATTTGTACTTGCAGTATTTTGATCCAGAGGAAGGCAAACAAAAAACAGTGAATCATCATAAGGGAAAATTAAATTCCTTCCCGACTCCAAATAACGGCAATCTGATTCCTCCCTGGATCAACATCTTTCCCATATTTATTTACTCTCGCTCTCTGTGATAATCAATCTCTTCCCCTTCTCTGTGCTGATCTCTTTTCCCCTGTCGCCCCCCTTTTTCTCACTGTCGCCCCCCCTCCTTTCTCTCACTGCTGCCCACTCTCTCGCTGCCCACTCACTCGCTGATGCCCCTGCTCACTTTCTCGCTGCCTCCCCGTCTGCCCACCTTCCACCACTTGTCTTCGTTGTTTGACGCCCCCACTCTCCGTCGCTCTTGCTGCCCTCCTCTCTTGCTAAATGACCCCCCCTCCCCGCTCTCTCTCTCGCTGAACGACCCCCCCTCCCCACTCTCACTCGCTGCCCATCTCCCCTGTCTCTGCTCGCTGCCCATCTCCCCTGTCTCTGCTCGCTGCCCATCTCCCCTGTCTCTGCTCGCCGCCCATCTCCCCTGTCTCTGCTCACCGCCCATCTCCCCCGTCTCTGCTCGCCGCCCATCTCCCCCGTCTCTGCTCGCCTCCCATCTCCCCTGTCTCTGCTCGCCTCCCATCTCCCCTGTCTCTGCTCGCCTCCCATCTCCCCTGTCTCTGCTCGCCTCCCATCTCCCCTGTCTCTGCTCGCTGCCCATCTCCCCTGTCTCTGCTCGCGGCCCATCTCCCCTGTCTCTGCTCGCCGCCCATCTCCCCTGTCTCTGCTCGCCTCCCATCTCTCCTGTCTCTGCTCGCCTCCCATCTCCCCTGTCTCTGCTCGCCTCCCATCTCCCCTGTCTCTGCTCGCCGCCCATCTCCCCTGTCTCTGCTCGCCGCCCATCTCCCCTGTCTCTGCTCGCCTCCCATCTCTCCTGTCTCTGCTCGCCTCCCATCTCCCCTGTCTCTGATCGCCTCCCATCTCCCCTGTCTCTGCTCGCCTCCCATCTCCCCTGCCTCTGCTCGCCTCCCATCTCCCCTGTCTCTGCTCGCCTCCCATCTCCCCTGTCTTTGCTGTTTGATGCCCCCCCCTACTCTCGCAGTTTGCCCCATCTCATCTTGCCTCTTTTTTGCTTTCCCTGCCAGTGGCCTTTAGCTCCGCCCCTATATGTTTCTGCAACGGGCCACACGTGTTAAAGAGGAACGGACCGAGGAGAGTGGAGGTTGGGGGCCGCTGGGGAAGTCCCTGTGCCCACCAGTGGCTTAGTAAATATGACCCATTGTCCTCATAGTAACAATGGTTATGAATAAGTCCTGACATACTATATTATTTGGGTTGTACTGAGTATATATACACAATAGTGTTGCGGGGGAAAAAAATACATTTACCTGCCTTTTCATTTTAGCAAATAAACGTTCATCTGGTGGAAATCCCAGGTCAGAATGAATAGCAATAATCGTACTTATTTTGTCTTGTGGTGGCAATGAGTCCCTGCCTCCTAGTGCCTACAATCTAAATGTATGGTGCTCAACACTACAGATTTCAGATTCTAGATTTGGGCATGCACAGTGCCACCTAATGTGTCAAATTTAGGCTGTTAAACCTACTCAGTATATTTGGAACCCATCTTCTCCTTGTCAGGGAAGCTTTTGTGCTTCATTCATGTGAAAGGGACTAAAAGCTTCCTTGACATAAAGAAGACTACTTCAAATCATGTTGAATTAGGGGCTTTAGTCCATTCACAGTTGGCATTCTAGATGAACTCCAGATCCTCTTTTAAATCCTTTGCCAGGGACCTAAAGTCCAAATTGTTATTGTTGCCCTGGCTCCTTGCTTTACCAGTGCTACTTTTTGGTTACCTTTTTTTTTTGCGAGTAGTTATTGTGTCTTTTTTACAAGTTTTTTTTTTTTTTTTTTTAATTTTTTTTTTTTTGTATTTTATTAATTTTGAAGCATTTATTTTCGTGTATTTTCGTTAAGTGGAAACCCTAAGGAACGCTGCCCGTCCAACCTGCCTACCTTGTCTGTTTCTTACAAGAACATGAAGAGAAGTCCGTCCCAGCTTTCGCTGGACAACATTTCAATTGACAGCAACCTGTTGGACGAGCATCTAATGGAGAGTGACGGGAGCGATCACCTGGAAGCAGGTACAGGAGGATCTGCAGTCAGGATTTGTAAATGTAGTTCACCCCCAAGCAGGATGAGTCCCCCGTGATTATAGTGCCTGCTGGAGGGTGCGCGCGACCGTGTGACGTCCCTTGCGCGGTGCATGCTAAACATGCAGTGTCGGCAGGAGGCGATGCGGAGACGTGGCCGTCACGCGAACGGTTTGCCCTCATTGGCTGAACCGCTTCACGTGACGCTGACGTCACGTGGCCATCGCTTGGAGAGGCAAATTCATTTGTCTCTCCTGGATTCTGCCTCTTCGTCGCGCCTAATGGGGTCAAAAACCGCACTAGCCCAGGAGTGGCCAACTCCAGTTCTCAAGGGTCACCAGCAGGGCAGGTTTTAAGGATATCCCTGCTTCAGCACAGGTGGCTCGGTCAACAACTGAGTCACCTGTGCTGAAGCAGGGATATCCTTGAATCGGCAAGCTATTTAACAATACGTCATTTTTTTTCTCTCAACCTATCATGGTCGTAGGAGGGACCACTCCCTTTAGCCCTTCGGGTGCCGGAAGGGTCGGCTGCACCAGGATGCCAGAGCCCGTCCAGCACGTTGCGATCACATGATCACAGCGTCGCTGGAAATGAAAGCGTTCTTTCGTTTCCCTGCTTGCTAAATCGCTTTCTACTCCATAGGAGCGCAGAATCCGATCTCCCCTGGAAAGCGAACCATAAAAGGTCATGACCCCGCCACTGTCATAGGGCCCCTGAAGTGCCAGACCTTATGGCCACATTTTAGGCCACCCAAGGGTTAATGATCCACTTTAGTGCTTCATCCTACTGCAGTGTACCGCTAAGCATGAAAAAAGAGGGGTAGAGCCAAGAGTCCATTACAGAGACCACTCTTTAATGCATGTGAGCAGTGGCCTGGGTGTAATAGTGCTATGGAGCATGGAGTACCATTTCTTTATCATTTACAACCACAAAGTACTACAGCATTTTTTTTTCACAGACAACTTTACAATGATCTATAATAGGGTATTAATAGGTTTTTCCCAGTGTAAAAGTCAGGCATAGTAACAGTTATTTTTATTTCTTTTTGCAACTTTGACCATGGTTTATAGGCATATTGTTTAGACCTGGTCTTTAGCTCGCCATTGACAAGAAGAAACGGTAAAATTAGAGTTGGCTATATTATTATTTATGTATTCATTTTGAATGACTTTATTCTGTATATTACTGCCTTCCCCTTTGATGTTTAACAATCTCACCTCAGAAATCGACCTGGGCACCAATTTATGGGGTGCTAATAATTTTAGTACAGCTCAACCCCCTTATAACGCTGTATCGCGTTATAAGCGGATCGCGTTAGAAATAATGTACAATTGTATGTATTGTACAGTAAAGTATTTAAGATACCAATAATCGTGTTGTAACGTATTCATAAATACAAAAATTAGGAGCCACGCTTGTTATAAGCAGATTTGCGTTGTAGCGGATCGCGTTATAACAGGGTTGAGCTGTATGTTTTGTCCCAGGACCTAAAAAGTTGGTAATGGGGGTTTTTTTTTTTTTAATAATCCCACATCAGAGATCAGAGCTTGTGTGTTAATGGCCGGTGATGTACCACTTCTGTGCTGCATGAGCCTGTACTAAACAAGTTACGTTACTCATAGTCTGTGACATGCAATGTACTATGTATGTATATCTTTATTTATATAGCGCTTTCCAATACACGTGACAATATTATAACACATAATGGGAATAAGCGCTTCAGACATAAACAATAGGAAAAGGAGTCCCTGACCCGAAGAGCTTACAATCTAAGTGTACTAATACTGTATATCTGAAAGGAAGGGATGAGGAGTAGGCTGGTTGCAAATGTGCTTGGATCCGATGTTTGCAACCTTTAGGTCTATACTCGGTGTGACCTTGTAAATATACTGATATCCCATCACCCTTGTTATAGTACAGCATATACAGGCAATGCTCTGTAACAAGCAAAGAATTAAAGGTCATATCTTATTAACTACTTAGGCTAGCGCTGCTTGTGGACGGTTTTATTCTCAATATATGTGGGTTTTTTTTTTTAATAATGCCCACTGTTTCATTGTTTGTAACAGGACTTGAAGATTTTTCGTCCCTAAATTATCAAAGTGCAGCAGAGAGCGCGGGTGTGGAGCTGAGGAACGAGGAGTCTTGTGTGTCGTCTCCAGATGCAATGAGTGCGGCTTACGACAGTGTGCGAGACACAGGCCAAGACATGGTAAACTTCCTAATTGTATTATGAAGGAAACATACGCTTTCCTCGTGAAGGGTTGCTGCTTGCTGGCGGAGTCCGCGCTTCCGCTCAGCACTGAGCCCCTACAGCCGCAATTAGAGCGGCTTTAGTAGGGGCTCTCCTACGCTTCCGCGCGCTTGCGGAAGCGTAGGTCTTATCCAAATTTTACATTTTTGCGCTTGCCGGAGCGCAGGGCCGGTCACATGAGCGGTTCGCCCAATGAGGGCGAACCAGCTCCGTGACATCGCTGGCCCGCCCCCGACACACCCCCTGACGGCGCGCTGTCTAAGGCCAGGGAAAGCACCCGCTTTCCCTGAGCCTCAGCACGCCAGCGGGGAGCTTGGCCGAGGCCTAAGGAATAGAAACATTCATGGCCTGCCTCTTTTTTTTTTTTTAATTTTATTTTAATGTGGCCTTTCAGAATATTTTAGTTTTAAGACATTAATAATGTTTATTTTTCAAATGTTTTGTTTTGCATACTAAGTCTGCCTCTGTATTGTTGTGATGTTATATCTATTCTCATCTTCCCATGTATAAAATAATTACAGTACTAAAATAAAGATCTGCTAACGGTCGCCGGAACCTGCAGGGTTGCTGTCAACTTGTAGGATTTGCTTGAGGAAAAGAAACCCTGATTGCTGAATATTGTGAAGTGTATTTTAGATTTCCTACAATTAAGCCCAGCACGCACCTTTCATATAAAGGTTACCGCTGGGTAACTGGTGTTGCTATAAAGTAAAAACTTCCCAACCATGCAACACCTCCTGCACCATTTTAGTGGACGCTTTGTAAGCAGGGTTGCCACCTTCTATTGAAGGCTAGCCAGAAGAATTTTTGCAATACATTTTTCTTTTTACATTTATTTAATCTATTTATTTCTCTTACCGGAGTTGGCTGCATCTCCCAGCATCATCTCCCCCTGCAAGGTCCAGTCAGCATGGCTCTGCGATGTCAAATGGCGTGCGTTGCCATGACGATGTGGCGCCAAGTTGTCCCGTGACAGACCTTTGTCATGGCATCGCGGCGCCATTCGATGTCGCAGATGGGATTTACATGGGGAGATGCAGCCGCCTCCCGGAGATTTTTCCGGTAAACCCGTAGCCTGGAGATACGTCGCTGAAACCCATAGTCTCCGGGTCTCAGGTGGCAACCCTGTTTGTAAAATGGGATATGTTTCAGATCTATGCAAATTTTAGACCCCAAATTGTCATTGCACAATTACAAATATCACTGAATTGTGACCTTGGGCCTCAGGCACCAAAATTAGATTAGACATACTGTCAGCCCTTTAGAAAAACAAATGTTTTTAGAAATTGCCCTTTTGGCCAACAGCAACTTGATTGAAACTACATTTTGGACATAATAGTTATAATTGCTAAGAACTGCACAGAGAAGAGAATTAAGTAGTATAGAAGTCCAAATATTACACTTTGTGCTTCTTCTGAGTACAACCATTTCAGCTCTTCAGTACGCGGTGGAAAATTCCTCATGGTTTACAAATACTGAAACATACAGTAAAAAGTTATACATACTATACCTTGCAAAACACCTGAGTGAATCAGAGGCACCCGCTCTCCTTTATAGAGTTCTCAGCTGTCTTTGTCTGCAGTCTCCCTAATGCAGGGGTGGTCAACAGGTCAGGTTTTAAGGATATTGCTGCTTCAGTACAGGTGGCTCAGTCGACGTCTGAGCTACTGATTGAGTCCTCTGTTCTGAAGCAGGAATATACTTAAAACCTGACCTGTTGGTGTCCCTTGAGGACTGTAGTTGGCCACTCCTGAGCTAAAGCCTAAAATGTATGGTAAATACTTTCCTTAAAAAACAAAACAGAATAAATTGTTAAGTACTGGGCCAAGGTCCAAATTTTGATAAAAGAGGTCACTGACCTAGATCTACCTATTGAGCCACTGACCTTCCTACTGGCCAGACCGATGTCCGCCATTGTCCGACCAACTAGGAAATTAATATCCTTCATTCTCACTGCGGCGAGATGTGAGATAGCGGCCTCCTGGAGGAAAATGACCACACCAGCCTTGGGATCAATAAAAAAGAGAATCAATGAGGTGATGCTCATGGAGCGGCTGACTGCCATCTTGAGACAAAACCTTCCTGCTTACGAATCAGTATGGGAACCATGGATTCTTCTAACCAGGGACAGACAACCCGCCCCACCAAGGTAGAGAACAAAAAACTCCTCCCTCAAGGGAACAAAAATTCTGATAAGATAAACATCATCCAACACCTCAATCAAATTCCCCTCAGTCAGGAGGCAATCTCCCTCTCCCACTTTACCCCACCCCCCTCCTCACCCCCCCCCTCTATGCCTTCCCCTCTTGAAGGCAAACCCCCGTCTCGACAACTTAGTTTGTCTCTCTTTACTCCCCAAAAAAACTGTTAAAACTATTAGGTACTGTGAATTGCAATGTATTTTCTTTTTCTGTTGTAACAATGCCTCATAAAAAACTTTATGAAAAAAAAAAAAAAAAAAACACAGAAACAAAATTGGTTTGGATCTCGTGCTAACCTTGTGGATAAACACTAAATATATTTACATTCCTGCAAAAGTGTTTATTTTCTTGCTACTAGAGTTTCTTTACTGTTTTTTTTTTTTTAACAGATGTCGGTGGTGGTATTTAACATATTTGGTGTGAACGGTGCGATTGATATCGAAGGAGAAGATGCAACGGTGTGCCTCCAGGTTAACCAAGTGATACCAAACCAGCTGGGAAATGTTGGAGTTCGACAATACCTCGGCTACCACAGCATGGGTAAGAAAAAGCTGCTGCCACATCTGCTTTAGGGATATCAAAGCTGGGTGTCCGGTTTCAGTTTTGGTTTATACTGTGCCCCCCCCCCCCCCAAAAGAGAAGACAATGAGTCAAATCTAAACTGTAAATTACTATTTTTTTTTAATTCAGTCTTTTGAAACAAAAATGTGATTTGAAGTAACTATTTTTTGAGGTAGAGGTTGCTGAAATCTGAAACATTCAGACATTTTTATAATGTAAAAAAAAAATGTATGAACCTGGAGGGGGAGGCTGCAACACCCCTCGTTCAAGCCCCCAATTGATTGGAACAATGACAATCAATTGGCGGCTGTACAGATGAGGCAGACATTACCGCTCCCGCTAACGCGATACATTGCGTCAAGGCTGCCGCATTATTTACCAGTAATGATATTGGGAAAATAATTATTAAGGAGATAACACACGCGTTCTTTAATGTTAACTGCGGTAATAGCGTCTGCTACATCTGTAGTTATCCAGTGTTCAGCATTAGGCATTTTCTTGTGGGAGGCCACCACTTGATTTTGACTGTAAGGCCCAACCCGGTTGCCCTAATTGTATGGCTCATTGTCTGCAGGCCACAGCATTACTGTGCTTCTATCGTATATAAGCACCTTCCACGATGACACGGTCATATTCCCCATAGCACCCCATCGCACTGCAGCTTTAAGAAAGCTGGTATTAGAGACCACTCGTTATTTATAAATCAGTGACCTCACTCCAAAACAATGGTTCCCATCCAATAGTAACAATGTTTAAAAGGTTGATATCTAGCACACCATAGTTTAGGCCAGGGGTGCTGAACATCAGTCATCAAGCCCCCTCAACCGGTCAGGTTTTCAAGATATCCCAATTTCAGCACAGGTGGCTCAGTCAGACTGAGCCTCTGAGCCACCTGTGCTGAAGCAGGGATAGCCTAAAAACCTGACCGGGGGGAGTGGGGGCGGCTTGAGGACTGAAATTGAGCACCCCTGGTTTTTAGGCCACCCTGGGGTGCAGTTAAAATGTGATGGCTATTGGAACAACATGTTCAAAAGTAGAGGATAAGCTAAATTTTCCAGTGGGAAGCTTGCACAGGTACAGATCCCCTTTCACATGTGATATGCAGAGCTTTGTATGGTTTAAAAATTCAATGTTGTGCATACCTCTCTGGCGGCAGATGGACTAATGCAGGGGTGCGCAAACTGGTGGGGCGCAAGACTTTTCTTGGGTGGGGGGAGCGACGTTTAAAGAGGCCCCGTGCTGAGAGCGCGATGCCTCTGTAAACTTACCCGGCTTCTGTCATGCGTCTCTATGGCAACGCGGTGTCAAATGACACCCATTGACATGGAGACATGACATCAAATGACACCAACGGTCACGTGACATCACAAGATGCCGCAGCGTCATTTGACGCAACATTAGAGGTGAGGGGGGGCGGGTGAGGAGGAGGAGGGCAGGCAGGGGGGGGTCGCTCAGTGCAGGGGGTTTGTGCACCCCTGGGCTAATGCATTGTATTCAGCCTATATCTCCCCCATTCCAGAAATATGCTGTTAACTATTCCAGGTGAATCACTGATAAAAGTATTTCCCTCCAGCCCTGGAGCTGGACAATGAGGCTATGCATACCCCTAAGTGAAAGGGGAACCCCCACATCCACTCACTTTGTAGAAGCATTGTTTTACAGGATTCCTGATTTGTCAGTGCAATCACAAGGAGACGAGCAGGATTAATCCACAGAGATCTTTATGTATATGATGATCAGGCAAACGCACAATATGGCGTGCCCAGGGGAAAAAATGGAAGGTTTATGGAATTAAGGCTTTGGGAGTACAATTGCCTTATTTTAATCCGTAAAGCGGAAAGGCTTCTGAACGCATGGTGTGTAATGGATTACAAAACAGAAACATATTTACAGCCATCTGTCCAGAGTGCCGGACTTTCTATCACTGAAGTCAACTGTAAAATAATGGACCAGTACACTGGTTAATACCAAATACACCGTTATGTACCATTATCCATTCACTTGTAGTTGTATTTTTAGGGATCCCTCCACCATGTACCCACACTTTTAGGAGTTTATCAAATTAATTTTGCCCACTTTATTTACCTTAATTATATTTCAAAGATGTACCATTTTAGACAAAGTAATTATATCCTATGTGTACAATGCAAATGAATGGGGCGTAGTAAATGTGCAAGTGCACATCTAATAGAAGCGCACCGCTGTGGGGTAATACGATACATATCAGTATAGATATTTACAAATCTTCCCTCTCTCTCTCGCTTCTCTCCATCCATCTCGCCCTCGTTTTTGCAGAAACCTGCGCTCTATTAACCTACCAGCTCTTGATTCCACTTTACGTTCCTCCCTCTCCTCTCTCCGTTCTGCTTCAGACCCTGACAACCTGGTCAGGAACTACAACTCTGCCTTATCTTCCTCTCTTGGTCTTCATGCCCCGCTTTCTCTCTGCCGTCCTCGCCCTTCTAACCCCAGACCCTGGCTAAACTCCCACACACGCATGCTGCGTTCCTTCACTCGTTCCTCTGAACGCGTCTGGAGGAAATCTCATACGCTCGCAGACTTCATTCACTACAAATTTATGCTATCCTGTTTCAACTCTGCCCTCTTTCAGGCTAAACAAACCTACTTTTGATCACTAATCAACACACACAAGTCTAACCCCACGCCGTCTCTTTTCTGTCTTTGACTATCTACTCAGATCACCCTCAGCTGCCTCCTCTTCTTCCTCCATCTCACCTCAGGACTTTGCTGACTTTTTTAAGGAAAAGGTGGAGTCCATACGGCAGAATCTCCCATCTGTTGCCTCCTCCCATCCCACAATGCTTCCCAACTCTCCTCCTGCCTTTCTTGATTCTTTTTCTGCTATCTCGGAGGAGGATGTATCACTGCTGATCTCCTCTTCTCCTTCTACCACTTGCCCTCTTGATCCCATTCCCTCCCATCTCCTAAAACCTCTTGCTCCTTCTATAATCCCTATGCTCACACAGATCTTTAACTCTTCCCTCTACTCTGGTACCTTTCCTTCATCCTTCAAGCATGCAACCGTTATACCATTACTCAAAAACAGCAAGCTTGACCCTACATGTCCTTCTAACTATCGACCTGTCTCCCTCCTGCCTTTTGCCTCCAAACTCCTTGAACGTCTTGTATTCTCTCGATTGCTACACTTTCTCAACACCTATTCTGTCCTAGACCCTCTACAATCTGGCTTCCGCACTGCTCACTCTACTGAAACAGCCCTCACAAAAGTAACTGAAGACCTCCACGCTGCCAAAGACAGAGGTCATTACACTCTGCTCATATTACTCGACCTCTCTGCAGCATTCGACACCGTGGACCACCCTCTTCTCCTTCACATTCTCTATACGCTTGGTATTCGGAACAAAGCTTTATCCTGGATCTCCTCTTACCTCTCCCATCGTACCTTCAGTGTCTCTTTTGCTAACACCTCCTCCTCCTCTATTGATCTCTCTGTGGGTGTACCCCAGGGCTCTGTCCTGGGACCCCTTCTCTTTTCTCTCTACACACTCTCTCTAGGTGACCTAATCACATCTTTTGGGTTTAAATATCACCTCTATGCTGACGACACACAAATTTACCTTTCAACCCCTGACCTTACACCTGCTATACAGACCAAAGTTTCTGAATGCCTCTCTGGAATATCATCCTGGATGGCCATCCGCCGACTGAAACTTAACATGGCAAAAACAGAGCTCCTTATACTTCCTCCCAAACCGGGCCCTACTACCTCCTTCCACATTGCTATTGGAAATACGATCATTCACCCAGTAGCCCAAGCACGCTGCCATGGGGTCACACTTGATTCCTCTCTCTCATTCTCCTCTCATATTCAAAACGATTCTAAAACTTGTCGCTTTTTCCTCCGCAATATCACAAAGATACGCCCTTTCCTCTGTTACTCAACTGCTAAAACTCTGACTCAGGCCCTCATTCTCTCACGTCTCGATTACTGCAACCTCCTGCTGTCCGGCCTTCCTACCTCTCACCTGTCTCCCCTACAATCTATCCTAAACGCTGCTGCCAGAATCACTCTACTCTTTCCTAAATCTGTCTCCGCATCTCCTGTCCTGAAATCCCTCTCCTGGCTTCCGATTAAATCACGTATCTCACACTCAATTCTCCTGCTCACTTTTAAAGCTTTACATTCTTCTGCCCTTCATTACATCTCAGCCCTAATTTCTCGCTATGCACCATCACGACTCTTGCGTTCTGCTCAAGGATGTCTTCTTTCTACCCCCTTTGTATCTAAAGCTCTCTCCCGCCTTAAACCTTTCTCACTTTCTGCCCCACACCTCTGGAATGCCCTTCCCCTCAATACCCGACTAGCTCCCTCGCTATCCACCTTTAAGACCCACCTTAAGACACATCTGCTTAAAGAAGCATTTGAGTAGCACTGGATAATCATGGACACATGACACATAAAGCTTGGCCCCCTGCAGACGCACTTACTAGTATTCCCTCCTACTGTCTCTGTACGTTCTCCCTACCTACCAATTAGATTGTAAGCTCCTCGGAGCAGGGACTCCTTCCTTAATGTTACTTTTACAGTATGTCTGAAGCACTTATTCCCATGATCTGTTATTTATATTATTTGTTATTTATATGACATGTATTACTACTGTGAAGCACTATGTACATTTATGGCGCTATACAAATAAAGACATACAGTACAATACAATACATGGATTCATTTTTATTATATGTAACTATATGTATCCTTTTTCTCTTAAAGTTGTTGAACAATATACTTGTGTGCATTCCTGAGGATATTACTTGCCCATAAGATGCAATGATTAGTCATTGTGGGTCTATTTAATTGAAGGGCCCTGGTGTTGCTGAGCATCTGTTTATCATGGGAAGTAAGTTGTAGTGTCCAGCAGCCCTATCCTACTAAATCAAGCTACCCTTTGGCATCCTGTTGCGCAGTCCTTAAAAGGTTAGTTGTTTGGGTTCTCACCTGCTGAATCTCCAGTCATTCATTGGAAAGCACAACATGACCTATTGTGCCTAAACTTAACCCGTTCAGCAAAAAAAGTATTTTAAAGCTGCAGTTCAAGCTGCTGTTAAAAAAAAAAAAATATTCCCCATTCAATATGTGCATCAATACAATCTGCACACTGACAAGTGATTAGCTAAGCTGCAGATCGATCTGTTATCCTGTAATCAATCGCTTGCTCGGGGCTATTTAATTCAGTTCTTGCACAGCATTTTGGGCAATGTAGTTACTGGAATATGATTGGCTGGGCAGTTACTAGATACAATTGGTGCACTGCTAGGGAGAGGGTGGGGCGCCAGAGCCTATCAGAAGGGGAAGGGGCTGTCACTTTGGAAATGCTTCCTACATTAGAAACATTAAAAATTTATTTCAAACATTTTTTTTAAATTTAAATGCTACAAGTATATTTTCAGAACTGATTTTTAAAAAAAAAACACACACACATGAAGGATATTGCTTAAACTGCTGCTTTAATATAATTTTCTGAATATTTGAGAAGTTATTTTAATTGTTAAATAAATTTTGCCATAGTAGCCAGTTATTGGCTAAGTAACAGCTGTGCTATTACAATTCCTTTTTCTTCCTAGATAGATTTACCCCTTTAATGTCTCTGCTATCCTTTACTTCCTGCTCTTTTCTATGCCGCCTTCATTGTCTCATTGTTTGGAGGGATCTCTTCATTCTGCTAATCTCTGTTTGATCTTAATCATCGGGAGGTGTTAGACTCCAAAGGTTATTGTTTACCCCCAGGTTTAACTGTGCAGCGTCACTGCTGTATTCTATGTACAGCAAAAGATTATCTGTAGAAAGGTGTTGACAAGCAAATGACTGGTACATGAAATCAAAGCTGATTTTCCAGAATATCACTTTTTTGGATTCAGTGTATTTCGTAAAAATATTCAGCCATGTAACACAGTTTAGATTATTTTGCAAATATTTAAAAAAGATGCCCATTAGAAAAAAAAAGTTATTACTATAGAAGGTATGAAAATGAAAGAGAAGAGGCACAAATAGTTTTAAATAACTAGATTTAGCATTTTTTTTTTTTAAATGGGCCAACTTTTCGAGCCCCTATGGGACAGTGTTCAGGGTTGAAGACAGTCCCATAACGGGACCAAAACGTTGCTCGATTTTTTTTTTCTTTCATTCTTAACAGATTTCGTTTCATAATGATATGTGTTTAGTGAAAATAAATGCGGTGTTTCTTTTGTTCTTCAAATTCTGTGGGATCCTTGTGTGAAAATACAGATCCCGACACAGGTTTCTTGCAGTCCCAATATATTTATTCCTGAGGCATTTTACAATACCAAGCTTCAGTCCTTGGCAGGAATGAGATGTTACATAGGTTATAGGCAGAGAACAGTGTATTTGGTAAGCTGTTTCTTGTCATTTTTCTCAAGCATGGCTTTTTTTCTAACTACAAATTAACCTTTTCATTCTAGACTTGTTAGTATGAAAAAGACAAAGCACAAAGTATAGATTCATTTTTGGAAGTTGTATATCTGCTGTCAGTGTTCCGGACCTTCACTATCTAACGCCGATATACTCCCACAAACACCAAGAAAATGTTTCATTTTGCAATGTGAGAATCCTTGTCTCAGCATTTGCAGAGCATGCAACATTAACCCTTTAAATGGCTACTTCAGTGAAGTTGACCGTCGAACCCCAAAAATCTATCTGCATTTAGTAGCTCTGTAAATGGAGGCTGAAAATTAGCAGCACACTAGTGGCAGTGCGTTTGAAGCTGGTAAACCCCAAATCCCAATGTCCACTCTGACCTTGGACAAGTCCCTTTACATCTATCTCCATCAGGCACCAAAATTAGATATGTTCTATGGGGCAGCGGCTCTATATGGCTATAAAATGCTACTGTATGTACAATGTTGCGTACATTGTCATTGCTACGTTAAAAAATAATAATTATGAATGGACTACTACATCTTTTCCATTTGGACAAATTTCTGTTTTGGGAAAATATTGATAACCAAAAACTAAGTCCGGTTGGTTTACATGTACCATTGAACAGTGGCAGAGTAATTCACACTATAGCTAGCGTCCGCGGTAGCCTAATATACTAATATTTCTGAGGTGTTGTCTTTCTTCTGCGAGATCCAAGTCTAAGGTATTCTCTTGTTTTCTTTTCCCGCAGGTTCAGATCAGAAATCTTCTGTTGAGCAAAATAAATCCTGTCCGGAGATCAGTCTGAGGCTGGAGACTGGCCCAAGTGCTAAAAAGCACTCTCTCCTCGCTGTGGAAAACGGGTTCCTACAGTGCCATGTTAAAAACTTCAATTCGGAGTTCCTCACGTCTACGCTGGCAAACATTCGGCATTTTGTGGAAGACGATTCGGTTGCAGAAGTAATGCCAATGAAGATCAATGTTCAGAATGCTAGGATACATTTAAAAGTATGTAAACACAATAACGTGTAAAGATATATAGTTTGGATATGTAATTCAAAGTTGTTATCCTTATTAATTTTCATTAAATAACTTGCATTTAGTTCTTAGTACTATCAGCAGAAGTGTTGGCTTGGCACAGGGAGACCAGCCTCTGAGACAGAAAAATCCCCTTGGTTTAGGGCTGCACATTTGCTAGAGTTGAACCGTTCTTTTGTTTCAAAGAAATTAAATGAGATACTGTTTTTCATGGAGAATTAATACATTCCAGAGAAAAAGTTTAACATTGCAGGAAAGTGGTGTTCGTGGAACTATGGGAAGGCCGAACAGTTGCAGAGGATTTATTTTTATGAATAACCTAAACAAATAAAGAGAGAAGTGTTCACTCCTGCTTTAATAACTCAATTGAAATACGTGTTGAATGTGTGTACATGCTCTCCCAAGTGTGTCTCTATCTATCTACTATTCTCGCAAATGTATTATTGCATACATTTTATATTCGGTAACCTATTGCCAGATTGTCAATTTTGCTTATGGAAAAGATGGGAAAATTGTACAAAAAAAAAATGGCACATGGTGTATTCATTTAATTCTAATTTCTCTCTCTAGGATGATAGCCCTCGTGATAATTCTACAGGTCCAGAACAAGACCCAGTGATACTGAATATCAACAATCTGTTAGTAGAGCGATGTGATGATGGATCGTTTTATATCAGAGGTATGTTGTGATTTGTTAGACAATGGTTGATGTGTAACATACAATGAAAGGAAGTCTGGAGCAATTAATATTCTCAACAAAAAAAGCCCTAACATTTTGTGTTAGGTGTTTATGACACAAAGGTTCTGAGTACAGTTACGTCTCTATTTACAAACCTCAGCTTCTACTATTTTTGTACATATTCGAAAAACGTATATATATATATATATATATATATATACACTGTATATTTTATTTTTTAATTTTAATATATAATTTATTTTAATATACAGTATATACTTTATTTATTTAAAAAATATATTTATATATAAAATGATACACATTTTAAGTTATGGTGGGTTAAAAAGGCGACAAACCTCCACCATATAGCAAATAAAAAGATCACTTGTGAGCACATTCACATGTCTTAGATAGGTCTGCAACTATATATATATATATATATATATATATATATATATATATATATATATGTATATATATATATATATATATATATATAGAACACACAAAAGGAGAAGTTGCTCAACACATAATATATAAGGTTAACTCAAGCCCTTTAATAAAACTAACTATAAGGGTAAAATAAAATATATACCCCAATTAAAGTCAGTATATAAATTAAATAGGACCTGATGGTGCTAGGGGATAGTGAAAACTATATAAGACACACAGATAAAAAGAACAAAGACAATCCCCTTAGTAGCACTCTAAATTACACCTAAACTAATCTATAAGATAAAGATGGTTAAAAAGAAACAGATGCTCCGCCAATTCAGAAAAAATGAACAAGATTTTATTGATTAAACAACAAGACACACTAACTTAAAAACATAAAAATACTAAAGACAGCCTATGAAAATATATATGTATCAAAAATATAAAGAGAGGACTACTAATCAAACACTATCAGTATTACAAAAAGAAAAAAAACTAAATTGTGTCTAAATAAAGTTTAAATAATGACAACAAAGTAGTTTAGTCTAACATAATAGGCAATACAAAATATATTCCCACTGACATATGCATGAAAGAATAATAAATCATTGCGTTGGAAAAAGTATATAGTCAATGACCCAGTATATAGCCAGGAAAAATTAGTATGTATACCAAAAACAGAGGGGAAAAAAAAAAGATAAAGCAACCAGGGAAAAATAATATAACAATAATAATAGTTATACCCTGAACAGCATTTCCCCAAAATGAAATCAATTAGCAAACAAGAGTCATACATATTGAAAACACCACAAAGCGCAGCACTGCAAGGACAGGTAATGCCCAAACAGTAAGGAGGGTAATACTCAGCTGCAGCTAGATTGTGTAGAGTTTGTGTCCATATTGATTGTACAGGATGTACAGGATGTGTTTCCAAAGTCTGCTTATAACAGGAACAAAAAATAAAGTCCAAAATGCTGCATCAGATCCATCATAAGTCCCTCAAAATAGAAGATTACATAAAGGCTGTAGTAAAGTAAACACTCAACATGTTTCACCCGTCGGTGGGCTTCTTCCCGGAGTGGTAAAATTTAAAGTGAAGGCGTGCAGTGTTTTATAGATGGTAAAGTAATTAGTTCCAGCTTTGTTCTTATGCAGCTGAGTATTACCCTCCTTACTGTTTGGGCATTACCTGTCCTTGCAGTGCTGCGCTTTGTGGTGTTTTCAATATGTATGACTCTGTTTGCTAATATGTCTTTATTAGTCATATTTTTCTTTATTTGCTGCATCAGTTCTCATTGATTTCATTTTGGGGAAATGCTGTTCAGGGTAGGGTATTTAGACACAATTTAGTTTTTTTTTCTTTTTGTAATACTGATAGTGTTTGATTAGTAGTCCTCTCTTTATATTTTTGATACATATATATTTTCATAGGCTGTCTTTAGTATTTTTATGTTGTTAAGTTAGTGTGTATTGTTTAATCAATAAAATCTTGTTCATTTTTTCTGAATTAGCGGAGCATCTGTTTCTTTTTAACCATCTTTAGCTACTAAGGGGATTGTCTTTGTTCTTTTCATCTGTGTGTCTTATATATATATATATATATATATATATATATATATATATATATATATATATATATATATATATATATATATATATATATATATATATATATATATAGTGTTCGACAAACCTATACATTTGCTTGCCCCGGGCGAGTGGATTTAACATCGTGGCGAGCTCCTATTGGCCCAAGCAGCATACGTGTGGTACCAGGTGGCGAGTAGATTTTTTTTGTCCGGCGAGTAGATTTTTGGGTGATTTGTCGACCACTGTATAAATATATATATATATATTAGTTGCTTCACCCGAAAGGCTGTTTGCCCCCTTCTTAAGCCCCGCCCTCTTTTTCCCACTCCCGAAACGTATGCCCCACGGGGGTGGGGAATGGGGCCCCGCCGTCATGTTGCTCCGCCACTGAAGGGTCTGAGTCTCACTACTTTTCCATAGCAATCAAATGATAAATGTTTGAAATGCCATTTGACTGTCCCAAGTCCAACATTCCAAACCACACACCGTTACAGTAGGACAATACATGTGTTGTATGACACAGAAGCTTCCTATTGATTGAAGGCGCACATCAGCATTTCCCAACCAGCCCCCACGTTGCACCAAAGTCCCCATCACACAATCCAGAACACAGTACTCAACTAATGGCACAATTAATGAATTATTGAGACTTTCAACTAGTCTATCTGGAATTGTGAGGACCTCAAAAAGATTAGCACATGGGAGGATATGCATCAAGATGGAAATATCTGCACCAGCAGCATAAGCATGAAGCTTGTTAATTTGTGTTCCTTACATTTGGCACAGATCACTTAAGAACAGAGGTTAAAGCCACCTCAGAACTAAGCCATACAGAGAAAATAAAACTTAGCCAGCTGTAGACTCCGATTTTGATACATCTCATAATATTTTGCTTGCTATATTTCCCTCCTATAAGCACCCCCCAAATCACTCACTGGCACAAGTGCAGCAAAATTGGAACTCCGTGAAAATAATTTTCACCTGGTTTTTGGTGCATTTGTAATCACTTGGTACATATTCCCCATGGCGTGTGATCTTTTTCCTGTTCTCTCTGACAGCACATTTAAGGCTTAAATCCACAAAGCTCAGTTAAGTCACTTACAGGGTTGTTAACCTAACATCACGATAAGACTAACGCTGTATCTTCAAAGGACAGTTGCATAATGGTATACATGTTTTCTCCCGTTAAGAGCAAATCGTTACTATGCCAGACGTTGGTGGTGATATGCAAATGAGGCGTTCTCATAACATCACATATCCACTAAAATCCGTTAAGGGTAACGCTGGGACTTAATGTTGCATTAGTTAGGTCGTACGTACACCTTGCATTACCCCCATGGGTATGTGATGGGTGTAACACCACAGTTGGGCATGAGTTGATTAATACAGTATTGCTTTATTTCCCTTTCCTTATCTCTTTCTCGACTTGAACTGCAGACTTCTTTCAGTTTCTGGATCAGAGTAATGCCAAGATGTACTTCACATCACATTATTGGAAGATAGAGTAACGTTATGCTATAATATTGTGACTTTAAGCCTATGATAATGTAGTTCAGGCGTTGCTTTTGCATATAATTAGGTTTGAGGATATTATGTTAATTTAGGGAACATAATGTCTGTTCCTGCTTTAGGGAAGGTCATGTTATGAGCTCTGACGTAACAAAGCTTTGGATCTAGGCCAGGGGTGGGCAACACCAGTTCCCAAGGGCCACCAACAGGTCAGGTTTTCTGGATATCCCTGCTTTAGCACAGGTGGCTGAATCAGTGGCTCAGTCAATGATTGAACCACCGATTCAGCCACCTGTGCTGAAGCACTGATATCCTGAATACCTGACCTGTTGATCACCCTTGAGGACTGGTGTTGCAAACTCCTGATCTAGACAAGGCAAGGAAGCGAGAGAGCTCACAGAACTTCTGCTAACCCAGCAGGACTTTTGGAATGATGCCTCTTTTTGGGTTGATATGCGTCTTCTCTCCAGGTGAAGCTTTGTGAGTGAATTTGATTTTACTTATTGCCACATAAAGCTCTCTAATCTAGACCATAGAAGGCTGTCGCGCCCTTCAGAATTTGACTTTGTATGGAGATATGGAGGAATTGACAACGGCAAACCTTGTGGACTTGATTCCTGTTAATTAGTTACAGATTTCCATCAGTAGATGGTATATATGGATTTGCTACATGACTTATTCCCATCATACTGTTTTTTTCTTTGTAGAAGTTCTAGATTGATGTTTTGTGAATTATACACTTTGAATAGTCTGCTGTTTTGATTGTATTGTTTTTATCTGCTTAATTAACCTTCTTGTGGCCTGCAAGGAGCCATTACCCCCCCCCCCCCCCCCCCCCCCCTGATCTTTCTCTACTATAACAGAATTATAAGTCTTGGGCTAATAATCCTTTAGAGGTTTGCTAACAATGTAACTGGATAATTGAATTTCAGTTTATCTAAATCACTTTTGTCTTTTAGACATGCAATCCTGATATCATTAGGAAATGTTACAGCCAGTTTGTTTTCCTATAAGGTACTCCAGAATCAAGTGGCGACACTACGTTGAATCACAAAGAAGCTAACCGCATTGTTCAGCATAATTGTGGTGATGCCAAAAACATCCAACTGAGAAGCAATGTTACTCAATGCACACAGACACTTTCCGAGTCCCCCAGCCTTCCTGAAGAAGATATTATAAGCCACATCCGGAAACCAGATGCTGTTAGTAATGAACAGGTAAATTGCATTCTTTTTCTTTGCAAACATTTGTGGAGTTTCACTAAAATGTTTGGCCAGGTGCAAAAATGTTTTTCTATCTATATATATCATTTTTTTTTTAATAGTACCACGAGTGTGAACACAACCCCTTTCTGTCAATGAAACTCTTAGTCCATAAACCCACTCGTACGCACAGGCCAAAGATCACTTCTCATACCTTATCTGTAGGCTGCACACACAATATAAATGAATAAGTTTGATATCAATTTGTTAATGTGCCAGACAAGTAAACCCTCCGATGTTGCACTTCAAATCACTGTGAAAATGTAAAACTTAATGTTAAAATGAAAGTTGTTTTTTTTTTTTTTTAAACCTGGGATTGAAGCAGGGGGTCTCTCGATCTTAAATGAATGGGGTTCAGCTCCGGGGACCCCCTGCTTCCGAGAAACTTACCTCCGTAGGGGATGCCGGTAGCCGCTCCAGCTGAGCTAGCTGAAATTTAAAGGCCCCGTATCACATGGGCCGATAGGAAGCCGCACCTGATGATGTCACGGCTTCCTATTGGCCTGCACGAGCTTTGAAACGGCGCCATAATGTGAATCCTGCTAGCGGAGCAGCTACCAGCACCCAGTACGCAGGTAAGTATCTCCAGAAGCAGGGAGAAGAATTTACAATGCATCTAATCTCAGACACGCTATTAGAGGGGGTCGGGGTTCCTCAGAATGTCACAATATAATTATAGGGTTTCTTAACCAAAAAAAGATTACTAACACCTGCTGTGGTTATAAGAGCGATGCTAAATGTTCTGAAAGGATGTATCATGTCTTGCTACATGTGTACCCTCCCAGTATCTTCAGTGATCTTTCCTTTGCTACCTGCAATGCTCTTTTTGCTCTTCTGCACCACCAGAATAAAATGTTAATAAAATCCCACAGCGGAACACATTTTTAATAATTTTTTAACCCCTTTTTTTCCATTTGTTTTTAGCTTCTTGAGGAAAATGAATGTCTCAAAAAGGAATTGGCCAAAACTAAGATGGCCCTTGCAGAGTCCCACATGGAGAGAGATAGCCTTCTCCATCGCATAAAGAGAATGATGGTTGTAAAGTAGTATTGGGTAATTGTAAATATTGCACTGGACTAAAATGGGCTGCATATGTTTAAGATTTCAGAAGATACAACGGTGGCTTGTATTGTGGGATTATTAAGCAATGTCAGTCATCAGGATGCGTGTCACTTCCATTTCAGACAACAAATACAGCGAAGAACAAAATGTTGAAACTAAATGTTGTATTTATCCCTCTTTATATTACAATCATGCAGTTCCATTGTCCAATTGTAACTATTAGGCCTAAAAAAAAATAACTTTGACTTTTTTTTTTAGTGTTTATATTTAAATAAAGTCTATAATCGATTGGTTAATTTTCTTTAGCAGGACCGATTTTTTTAATATTGTTTATGAATTATTTTTAAACTTTCATTTGCACTATCAATAAACATTACAATGCAATTACATGTGAAGAATTTTTTATTTTGTAGCAGCAAAGAAGTGCATGTGGCCAACGAATAAAGGAGGAGAGATGTGACACGTTCGCAGGGTTTTAGGCATTTGTGCGACTCAAAAAAAATTCTGCAAATACCAAACTTCATGGAAAAAATAAATAAAAATAACACTAAATGCAAATAGCTCATTCGAAGGGTCTATTTTGTCCCAGAGTTTGCAATTATTAAAGTTATTTGTTTTTGCGATAATTGTGGTTTCAGGTTATTTGCATGAAAAAAAAATGATTCTATTTTTTTGCCTTTGTAATAATTTAGCATTCAAACTGACGTTTAATAGCTGGTGTACATTTCATAAAATATTCAATCATTCGCAAAAAAACAAAGTGCGTCGGGACCCTCCTTCCAGACTCTCTATAACCCCTCCCACCCCCCTCAAACTGTTATAGAGGCCCCGTACTCTTCCCCACAGCAATTAAACTGATTAAGAGCGGGGCGTCGCAGCATCCTGTAACGTGACGCAATGATATATGACGCTGTCATGACATGCCTTGAGGCCCCTTAAGGCGTAGATGTCACTGATCCCCAATGCAATCGTAGGCCGCTGGTTGGCTGCTCCTGGTCTACACAGCCGTTTTAAAAACCGAAAGAACAGTGTTGAAGCGTATATTAAATATTATAAGGAAAATGTACTAGTACCACATCAAGCATTAGATTTCATGGACTCACGAGCAGGATAAAGATAAGGAAGGGGTGCGACAGGTAAGACATGTCATGAAAGCTTTTCACAGCAACACTTCTTGGAAGACATACCTGGGAAGTCTCTCCTGCATCTCACTATGACCTCCTTGTTGCTTTTTCTGCTTACTGTTTATTCACTCCTTTGTCAACGTTTCTGTTCTCTCCAACTTCCCCACTCCCCTCCTATCCACATTTCTTCATCTCTCCAACCCTCCACCTATTCCTGTGCCCATACCCTGCACCATTATTTATACACCTCTTTCCGAACAACTTCTTTACCCCCTCAATAAAAAGCATCCCCACAAATCCTCTATGCACACCCTCTCTACACCTTCCTGATGGGAATATCTCTCCTAATCCTGGACCCAGCCATATACACATTTGCTCTCACCCACGCCTCCCTTCCACCTGTTCCCCTGCTTATGGTGTTAACCTATCTGATACTGACTAACCTTAAAACTCACCTCACAAATCAAGCATCCCAATAGCCTGCGCTCATGGCCACTGTACCACACCCACAGTTACCCTTACCAACCATTGTGGCCAAGTACTGCCATCTACAGCACTTATTCCCTTAGCTGTTGTCTTTAAATTTCCCATTTTACCATTTAGATTGTAATCTCTTCAGGGCAGGGATTTCCTTTCCTATTGTCTGATTTTGCTGCGCTTATTGTATTCTAATTCCCTGTACTGTAAACTTTGTGAAGCACCGAGGACACTTTTGGCGCTATATAAATAAAGATATACATTGAAATGGGAAGAAAGAGGAATAAAAACCAAAGGTAAATACTTGATGGTTTTTGCCATAAGTTCAAAAGACCTCTAGCAACAAATCAGAAAACTTACCGAAGCAAGTCCATAGTGATCAACAAATGTCAATTTTACCAAGATCGAAATAAATGGAATATAACAAGTCGGAAACTGCCTACCTTGGCAAGCGAGTATCCATGAGTGGGAGCCTTTGAAATGGAAGGTGAAGGTCCGTGTATGCACTGAAACGTTGGATGCTATTTTGACTCCCAAGTTATTAAATTGGTTGAGTTGACTTGTGATTTATCTTGGTGTGGTTGACTCGAGCTTTATTACATTGCTATGCACGATTTCCCAGTCTCAATCTGCATTGTAATACTGTTCTAGGGTAGGTGATCTATCATGCTACTAAAGGAACCGCTTTATTTGCCCTGTATTTAAATGGTCTCCTTCGGCAGCGTGAATGATTAACTTCCCTAATAGTGCTGCAATGTAGATTGGAACTGTGGCAACTAGGCATCCTTTAATGCTGACTGCTTTGTGATAGATATATATAGATATATCTATCTATTTTTAAATAGTCATTTGAACAAACATTTTGTCTGCTGATCTTGTCGTTTTACAGCAAATTATCTCTATCCATGAAGGTCAAATTCAATTATAGTGAACCAATTTTGGGGCAAAGTGAATTAAAAATAACAACGTATCAGCATTTTGCTTTGCTTCCTCGTTGAATTTTATTTTTAAATAAAAAACCACAAATATCAATTCATTTTCTTGTCTTGATATGGAAAACAAACCAGCTGCCAGCTCCAGGAGCAACGCTGCACAAGTGGTGCACAGTAATAAGTTATGCCACGGTGACAGAGAAATAGGCACTATTTAAAGAAGTATTTGGGGAGCCTCCGTGAGGCAGTGTGTCAGCAGATATGTGTCTGAGAGAATCTTTGAAGTAGATAAACTGCTGATAAATGAGTACATGAACCCAAAACGGAAAACAAATAAGGCGTGGAGTTAAGCATTTACTCGCGATCAATCGCCGTACCCCTTTTCCTCTTGGCCACGCTGAAGCAGTGTAGATTTTCTTGTCTTTATTAGCACACCCAAATTCAGACACCCATACGCTCATTCTCAAATATATACACTCCTAGGGTAAAATCAAGAGGGTAGGCTCCCGTAGAGAAAGTTGGTTTATCAGATCAAATTGTTTCAGTGCCTGTCGGGACTTTTGTCGATAACAATAAGCACAAAATTCCCTTTTCTAACTTCGCTTGGCTTCTTTAAGGGGAATGCTGTTGGATGTTTTTAGATACCCAATTGCATGGTAGGGTTTTCAGCCAGTTTACATGGAGCCCAGCTACATTTTAATTCCCTACCTGTTGGTGTTCTCACACCATGGACACCAGATCCTAGGAGGGACAGTAACCACTGCAAGTGCCCCTTCGCAACCCTGCACTACAGTCTTCTGTTGCCTGGCCTTCCTAGTATTTCTGCTACTCTGGCACTGGACCCTAAATGTTCGGGGACACTACTGTCACGTGCTCGTTCACCGAATTGTCTTTGTCCTGGATGTTCATGACCCTACATTGGCCCAAATCCACAGAGTTCTGATAAGTCCTTAACGAGGCTTAGTGCCTTGTTGAGTGTTACGAGGATCTTCAAAGCATCCAAACTTGGCGTTCAGGTCTGTTTTATTGTTAATATGTTCTGCCATTGAAATATATACACATACAGTATAGATCATCGTCAGCCCTTGTCGATCCAGTTTTGAATGAAGGCTTCCCCAAATATCTTCCAGGTACTGCGGGTTGCAGGTCTCTATATCTATCTCGATGAAATCATACCCACCCTCTACCTTCTCTCCTGCAAGCCATACAATATTTCTAGTGTTACTACAAATAAATAACTTATTTACTCTACCCCTGTGCATGCAATCAACGTAGAGTAAAAGAAAAAAAAAATCCTGGTGGAATGTGATTGAAAATGCAGCACTAAAATTAATTTCAAGAATGCCAAGTTCTAGTGAAGCAGCAGAACATGTTTTTTTTATTTTTTTTTTAAATGATGTGGGAAGCAGAGAAACTCCGGAGCAGAACCCCATTAATTTCAGCTTCGGGGACCCCCTGCCTTCTTAGCTACTTACCTTTGTAGGACATGCCGGTAGGAGCTCTGCAGGTTTAAAGATACTGATCAAGCAGGCTAATAGCAAGCGGCAAGGTATGATGTCATAGCTTTCTATTGGTCTGCATGAAGCGGGAAATTTAAGCCACCGTTTTCATAGCCTCACACAGCCCAGCCAAAGCTGCTGCTAGCAGCCCCTATTGAGGTAAGTATAGCTTGAAGCCGGAGCAGATAGAGGGTGGAAAAGTTCTGTAGATAATATTAAAATTGTTGTATATGATTGTATATAAGTGCTGCTGGTGTCATGTGTACTTGTCCCTTGCTGATAAAAGGGATATGTTCTAAGAACGTGATTTTATGTAGTTTTAGTACAGATTGTAATCCTTGCATTGCAAGAGTGAGTGTGGCAGTGTAGGGTTCATATGACAGTAGCAATGCATGGTGGTACAATGTAGACTGGATGAGAATGCACGTGTTGCCATCCCTGAAGTAATAAAGATGTAAGACTGGGGAAAAGTATATGTACAAAGTGCGTGTAAAAGAGTTGGCCCTACCTTCCTCCGCATTAGCAGCTCTACTGTCGATACATCCTAATCCTTTTATTTGGCCCATGTTGAAGGTTGAAGACCCTCTTCTCCAGCGGTGTGAATCCCACATCAGTGGGAGTGCCTCCCCGTGTTCCTGCAGCATGTTTGCAGAAATCCACAAGCTTTTTTTTTTTTTGGAGCCTCTGCCTGTAGTCATACCATAATTCCTTCAGCTCATCCACCGTGCATTGGCTTGAAACAATAGCATTGACTTTTCTGCGGGCAGCCTTACATATTGCTGTTTTCTTTGTCCCTGAGGCTCTTTCCAATTAGAACCTTCAGAAACAGACTGCTCAGGACTAATGGTTAAGTTCAGTATAGGTGATAAGTGCTGCACAATTGAGGTATAATAAGCAAATAAGGGATAGTCCCAAAGACATCTCTTAATATGTGCACACTATGTAATCGGGACAGATAATCGGCAATATAAGTGTAGTTGACAATAATTAAAACATAACATTGAATAGATAATATAAGAAAATGTATACAGCTCTAATTATTCAACGAAATAAAAATGGAGGAGGAGGGAGGTAGCTGGGAGGTATCTATGTCATAGATAAATGGTAGCTCCAAAGAGCTGGAATCTAAATAAATAGCTACTGCTAAATCTTCCTCTTCTTCTGTTGGCTTGCCTGTTGGTGGGCTTCTGGGCTCTTACCTGGGACCACCCCCTCTATATATACACTCTTACTTGGAAATCTAATGAGCTTCTTTGACTTCATAAATATAGGCAAATGACACACACCTATATCTTTCAACACCTAAGCTTACTCTTGACATGCAGTATCAAGTCACTGATGGTCTCTCTGATATTTCATGCTGGATGTCCCTCCGTCAACTGAAACTTGACATTTCTAAAACCGTACTCATCATAATGATACCTAAACCATGCCCAGCTGCTCCATTTTCTGTCCCAGTCAATAACACCACCATTCGTCCAGTTTTACAAGTACACTGAATAAGTGTAATATTTGAGTCTTCACTCTCTCATATTCATGCTCTTTGAAAAATCTTGCTGATTTTTACTCTTTTGTTCTACAACTAAACCGCTCATGCGCGCCCTTATTCTCTCCCGACTTCACTATATCAAACTTTCTCCTCTCTGGTCCTCTTGCCTCCCAACTTCAATCTATTTAAAATGCCACTGCTAGTTATCTCACTCCCTCCTTAGTCTGTCTTTCTCTTCTGAAATACCTCCAATGGCTTTCCATCAAACTCTGCATTAACTGTCACTTTCTCCATCTCTTCTTCAAGGTTCTACATTCTGCTACCCCCTCTTACACCTCACCTCCTGCTATACCCCTTCTCATCCCATCCCTTATTCTCATCCCACCCGCAGCATTCGTCAATCCGCACCCCGTCCCATCTTCAAGTCGTGCCTGAAATCTCAACTCTTCAGCCAAGTATTTGGTTAGCTTGGGCCCGTGGCTATCTCTGACCTCCGATGCACTTACCCGCTCACATACGTTCTATACTGCTCTTGATCCTATTGTATTTTGTAAGACTCCCTAATTCCTATTGATAACTTCCTGTTCAATGCACTTGTGACACTTTGTATATAACTTCCCCCCCGTACTGTCTTCCTAATTCTGTAAAGCGCTGCATACATCGGTGGGGCTATATAAACAAACATGCATGAGTGTTTGCTTTAAGGAGGAATTACTATTCTCTCAGTAACTCGGTTACTAACACTGACTTGCTTTTTGCATATTGGAATCACACATTACAGTATAATGTAGTTTTACTGCAAGCTCCCCTTGCAGCAACCGCAATCAGGCAGTTTAAGACTGGAGTGACCAAATCAAGTCCTCAAGGTGCTACCAGCAGGTCAGGTTGTAAGGCTGAGCCATTGATTGAGCCACCTAGGCCCTCCTTGCCCGGCTCCCTAGGGATTGAGTGCCCTCTCTTAACACTCGTGGGAGGTGCATTTACTTGATGTAGTAGTTGCTTCATACTGTGGACTGGGCCCCCTTTATAATACCATCTTAGAGGTCTCTTTTACTGCGGACCCCTGCTGAGATCCTGGCCTGTTTTGTGTAATGTTACTGTTACTGTCCTGCCCTGTTCTGGAACTGCCACTTCCTCATTTCCTCAGGGGTACTGAATACTGTGGATGGGGATCCGCTTGAAGGGCTGATCCCCAGACATCCTGGAGGCCTTTCTTCTTTGCCCACTGAGGCAGGTCTGCATTCCTGTTACTGGGACATGCTCTTCTTATTGTGGGCAAACTATGGGATCATAGCTCAGGGATGCGCAAACTGTGGGGTGCGCCCCACGAGGGGGGGGCAACATTTTCTGAGAGGGGCACAGCGCTTACAGAGGTTTGCACACACTGTCCTAGCTGATGGGGCACTATCCCTAACTGTAACACAATAAAAGAGGGGCCTGACCTATACTATACCTTAAGGAACATATCTCCTATCTCTACTCCTTGAGGCTCCTCTCCTTCTGCCATTCTTGAACCTCCTCTCAGAACTCCCTGCTTCCTCCTTTATACCTCCTGTGACACAGTCCCTCTGTGTCACCACAGTGTGGAGCATAGCATCTACTGTATTACCATTAACTCTTTGTAGTAGACTAGTAAACCCACAAAGGGGGGGGGGGCCATTACACTTAAAACCTGACGTGTGGGTGGCCCTCAAGGACTGGAGTGGGCCACAGCTGGTTTAAGGGTTTACTTGTGTTTGCTTTCTGTGTCTAAAGATCATGATGCAACTTTATTGGAACGAGATCTTCCATTTTCTATGTATATCTGTTTAAATAAATAAGGCTATTATTGTTTTTAGAATAATATCAGATAGATGAACTGTAATTAATTTGAATGCACAGTACCAATGCTGCATTATAGCAGGACATATATACCCTAGTGTAAACTGCATATGATAACCCCCACATAAATAACGAGTAATCTTTACAAAATCCATGCCCACATAGGCGCCTCCATTTAATATATGACGCCACTTTCTCGTTACTTGTTTCACTGGGTTTTCATTACTGGACAGAGTTTCATGGTACAGAGCTGTCTTATTTCTTTTTCTATGTCACCGGTGCTGTAACTAAGAATTGAAGCCTGTGAAATAATGAGAGAAGCCAATTGTTTAATCCTCTGATCGCGCTTCTGCACCGCATGGGACCAATGGGAGCAGACGAACAGAGCTGCACATTGTTCCCCTGCTGCGAGCAATCACAACGGGATGACTGAACAGTGCGATTCTTTTATTATTATTATACAGAACTCTCTTCTTACATAAAGTATTGATATTGATTTGGTAACCTTCTACCACAGGGTCTTTATTTAGAAATGATGTACAGTACAGCTGTAGGCACTCGGAGCAGTGCTACCTTCTCGGCCACAAAGGCAGTGGGGCTCCTGGGGGCTTGTAGACTCCTGCCTCCCTGAGCAACTGAAGGGGCCAGAGGGAGATAAGGCCCCCAGGTAGGGTTGCCAGGTGGCTTGTCCAAAAATACTGGACACAACGGTAAAAGTTGCGACACCCCCCCAATACATATAAAAATACCCCCCAATACATACTCCCCAATACATATAAAAAATACCCCCCAATACCTACCCCCCCAATATATATAAAAATATACCTCTCCCCAATACATATGCAAAATACCCCCACACCCCCAATACATATAAAAAATACCCCTACACCCCCCAATACATATAAAAATATCCCCCAATACATACCCCCAATACATATAAAAAATACACCACACCCCCAATACATATAAAAAAATACCCCTACACCCCCCAATACATATAAAAATATCCCCCAATACATACCCCACAATACATATAAAAAATACCCCACACCCCCTATACATATAAAAAATACCGCCACCCCAATACATATACAAAGTACCCCCACGCCCCCAATACATATAAAAAATACCCCCCACCCCCAATACATATGTAGCGGTCATGTAAAATGGCTACAGTCATCTCTCCTGCTGACAGTAAGGCCTGGTAAGTTGTGGGCATGCCAGCAGTAATTATGGAGGTTTGCCCTCACACCCTGGTGAGGTGCCCTGTGTATGGATGGGAGTGGTCACAGGCTCTGACTCCATGGTTAGTGATGTCAGAGGTGTGTCAGTTTCCAGAGTATACATAAGGCACAGCACTGTGTCTAAAAGTTAGTTCTGAGTAGTTCTGCCAGAGTTCTGGAGAGGAGTAAGAGTTATGTTATAGTAGCTGAGTAAGAAGACTGTGTCCAGGGACCTGGCACAGGGTAAAGACATCCCGGCTGGGATAGGGAATCCCTATTAAAGGAGAATTACACCTTTCAAAGGGAAGCACTGACTGATTATGAGTGGCTAGAGAAACTACTGCGAGGGGCAGCTAGCCCACCTCAAGCAATAAAGATGCTCTTAATTACAAACCCTCTCGTGTACATGTGTGGAGTGATTGTACAGAGAGGAGCACCACAGAGGAGTTCCTCGCCAGGACCATCCCCAAGTGACCGAAGGGACCCTGATGAGGTGGAGGCGCTGCACTGGAACTAGGTAGGACTCAGCACACTACCTCAGCTGCCTGTCTGGACGGGTCCTCCCCATACACCATCATGCGGGAGACTCAGGAGTCCTGTTGCCAACAGGTGCACCACCAGACACTATCACACTGTAATGGGGGCCGGTTAGACCACAGGGGCCAATGTGAGATTGGGGGGGGGGGTCAGGCCGGTTCACAAAACCCGTTACACATATAAAAATACCCCCAACCCCGAATACATATAAAAATAAACCCACCCCCAAATACATTAAAAAAAATACACCCACCGCTCAATACATATAAAAAGGCACCCCCCCAATACATATAAAAATACACCCACCAATACATGTACAAAATACCGCAGGGGCAAAATACCTGTCTGTCTGGTTCAAAACCGGACACCTTGCAACCCTACCCCCAGGATACATGAAGCCTGAAGAGTAGAGATAGGCAGAACAGCCCAAATCCGTTTCCCTACATTTCACAGATATTTTAGGCCAAATCTGTCCGTCCCACCAAAAACCGCCCACGGATTTGGCATTAAAAAATCTGAGCGAATTGTTAATAATCCCGACTGATTCCAAAATCCATTTTTTTTTATAAATAGGATTGAAGCAGGAGGTCTCCGAGTTGAACCCCATTCATTTCATCTCTGGGGACCTGCTGCTTCCCAAGATAGTAACCTCCTTAGAGGGTGCCGGTATCTCTGTTCAATTTCAATGTCCCAGTCAGGTGGGCCAATAGGAAGCCGTGACCGTGAAACTGCAGAGAGATACCGGCAGCACCTACTGAAGTGTGTATCTCAGGAAGCAGGGGGTCTCCAGAGTGGAGAGATACCAGCAGCACCTACTGAGGTGTGTATCTCAGGAAGCATGGGGTCTCCGGAGCAGAGAGATACCAGCAGCACCTACTGAGGTGTGAATCTCAGGAAGCAGGGGGTCTCCGGAGCGGAGAGATACTGGCAGCACCTACTGAGGTGTGTATCTCAGGAAGCATGGGGTCTCCGGAGCGGAGAGATACCAGCAGCACCTACTGAGGTGTGTATCTCAGGAAGCAGGGGGTCTCCGGAGCAGAGAGATACCAGCAGCACCTACTGAGGTGTGAATCTCAGGAAGCAGGGGGTCTCCAGAGCAGAGAGCTACCAGCAGCACCTACTGAGGTGTGTATCTCAGGAAACAGGGGTTTCCGGAGCGGAGACATACCGGCAGCACCTACTGAGGTGTGCATCTCAGGAAGCAGGGGGTCTCCGGAGCGGAGAGATACTGGCAGCACCTACTGAGGTGTGTATCTCAGGAAGCATGGGGTCTCCGGAGCGGAGAGATACCAGCAGCACCTACTGAGGTGTGTATCTCAGGAAGCAGGGGGTCTCCGGAGCGGAGAGATACTGGCAGCACCTACTGAGGTGTGTATCTCAGGAAGCATGGGGTCTCCGGAGCGGAGAGATACCAGCAGCACCTACTGAGGTGTGTATCTCAGGAAGCAGGGGGTCTCCGGAGCAGAGAGATACCAGCAGCACCTACTGAGGTGTGAATCTCAGGAAGCAGGGGGTCTCCAGAGCAGAGAGCTACCAGCAGCACCTACTGAGGTGTGTATCTCAGGAAACAGGGGTTTCCGGAGCGGAGACATACCGGCAGCACCTACTGAGGTGTGCATCTCAGGAAGCAGGGGGTCTCCGGAGCGGAGAGATACTGGCAGCACCTACTGAGGTGTGTATCTCAGGAAGCAGGGGGTCTCCGGAGCAGAGAGATACCAGCAGCACCTACTGAGGTGTGTATCTCAGGAAACAGGAGGTCTCCGGAGCGGCAATTAATAGGGTTGACCCTCCGGAGACCCCTTGCTTCAAACCTATAAAAAAAAACAAATGGGGACATTTTAAGCCGCCATTACAGATCGTCCTTTTTCGGACTTATTCGCGGAAATATCCGGGCCAAAGGAGCCGGCCAATTCGTGGCAGATTGAAATCTTCCAAAAAAATTCTGCTCATCTCTGCTGAAAAGAGAAATTATCTATAAGCCCCGAAATACTAAGAGGTAGATCTACAGAAGTCCGTAGTTTTTGCGCTAATAATGCGCATTACAGAAATTGGGGAACGGACGTTATTTATCATCTTATTAACGGGTTTTCTCAAAGCTAAAGACATGCAAAAATAACATCTGTTCGTCAAAGTACCAGTGCTAGTAACGGGAATTTCATGTCTCAGAGACGCGTTCTCCAATACAATGCACACGCACATTGGTCAAACTTTAATGCACGTTGCTAACGCATGCGCTAATAATACATTTCTCATATGCGTTACCAAAAGCTAATGCAAATCTTTTCTTACAAATTTTACGTTAACACTTATTTTTTTTTTTCATTATTCATAGTGTCATTTCTTTATTTATTTTAATTGTACATTAATCAAAATTAAATATGAGTTAATATTGTTGAGGTATGAATCTATACATTATTGTGCATCTATACTTAAAGTAGTCATTGTTACATTATATACCATATTAGCTCACACAAACATATCACTTTAATCACCAAAAAAACATAATAAAAAGTTTAGGGTGCCGACTATAAACCAGAGGAAAGACCGACGGCCCAGAAATGTCGCCTTGTGAGTATATACAAGTGTAGCCCTTTTTCTGAACCCTCCCAAAGGAACTACTGGTCGCTGTACAACACCTGCGGCTCCAGATCTGAGCCTCCGCTAGCTGGGAGCCTGGGGTAACACTCATACACTTACTTAGCGCAGCGCCTCCACTTACCCAGGATCCTCGTGATGTGGGATTCCCCTGGGCAAGAAATACAACAACACACATATATATATATATGCAACCAGTTTTACTATATAATGCACGGAACCTTATCACCCTATATTATAGCAATATAACCTTAACGTGTAACCTTAGTGGCCCGGCCACTCTCATCTGGAGCAACGCCTCTGTCCCCTCACCGCGTGCCCCACACACCGTGTCCATATATATTAAAGTGATGGTATAGGCTCAGTTCTTTAACCACTCGCTCAGTGTTCCTAAAGAGTTAAGCCTAAGGCGGGATCAGCGCCTGTTGACCGGTGTTGGTGCACTTGATGTTATAGTACCTTCCGGTCACGGCGGTGACCGGTACCTCTTCGCAAAGGGTCAGATGAATCACGGTCTGCCTCTTGGTCTTAATGTCCAGCCGTCTGGTCCCAGACGACTCGCCAACAACCTGCTCCGCACGCTTGTCTCTTTGTCCATAGCTGTCTACACAGTAAGCTACACAGCTCGCTACTACTATAGGCCATCCCTGCAGCACAGCAACCTTTGGTGTCTTCAGGGAACACTCCTAGGGGCCTACGGGGTAGCCTGTCCTATGCAGGTGGGTCACTGACCCCCTGCACCCACACTACCTCTCTCTTCACCCTCCGGATCCCCTCTGACTACTTCTCCCTAACCTCTGCAGCAAACGCACTGCACTCACACTGAACCTGCAGCAACCCACTGCACTCACTCGGTACCTGCAGCAACCGCACTGCACACACACTGAACCTGCAGCAACCCACTGCACTCACACGGTACCTGCAGCAACCCACTGCACTCACTTGGTACCTGCAGCAACCGCACTGCACACACACTGAACCTGCAGCAACCCACTGCACTCACACGGTACCTGCAGCAACCGCACTGCACTGCACACACACAGTGTGCCTACTTGCAGCGCTCACAGCACTGACAGCCGTGACACTGACAAGACTGCACACTCACACCTAAGGGCAGGGTCCCTAACCTAGGGGCCGTCCCTCAGTACCTACTCACTACCCTGGTGGGGATTGGGGCCTGCCTGGGATCTGGGGATACCTTACCTGGTGTAGGAGCCACTTGCTCCCTACACCCTTCCTCCCCCTTCCTGCTCCCAGCTTCAACTAACAAACGTGGTCCCCGCAACATTGTAGTCTTCCTCCACAGGAGAAGCTGCAAAACCCTATTTGCTGGCTGGCTGCACGTGATGTGGGTGAAATGGCAATCCCCAGAGGCTACTGGGAATTGTAGTCCACTCAGGACCTCTTTAGCATTGGGACCGCGTGTGCTACCCTGCGCGATCCTGTAATGGGTACTTCGGTGGTTCTACGCATGTGTGACCTCATTGCTGCCGGCACTCCTGGCACTGTACAGCGCGTGCGCGACTACACTGCGCAACCGCGAGCAGACACAATGGAGGCCCCCGCTAGCTGGGTGCGCCGCAGAGCCTCGGAGCGCTCCCTGCTCCGGCCCCCACCTTCTCGGCGTGCCGGCGGGTCCGTCGCTGCCTCCGGCGACACCCGCGACCGCTCGGCGCGCAGGCAAGGGGGTCTCTGGAGGCAAAATAAGACCGGGGCTACACAAGCATACCCCGGATTAAGGTCACTCACTTTAAGTACACTAGCGAGTAAGGACATATCGCCCAATAGGCAAACGGCAGCTCACACATGCGCCTGTCAGCACGTCCTGAACAGTAATACCAGCTCCCTACCTGTACCGAAGCTGTGCACAAGCGGGGAGACTATAGAGCCTGTTACACATGCGTTATTTACATCAGTTATGCACGTATATGACGATTGCAGTACAGTACATGCATCGATAAGTGGGAAAAAGGTAGTGCTTCACTTTAAGTACATTTTCGCTTTACATACATGCTCCGGTCCCATTGCGTACGTTAATGCGGGGTATGCCTTTATTGTTTGTGCCCAAACTAAACTTTTTTCTTTCTTCTGTCATTACTTTTTTTCTGTATACCCTGCGAGGGATTGATATTAAAACAGCGGTTGCTATACTGTTTTTGAAATGTGAAATTGCTGTAGACCTGATTTATTTTTTTGAGTGCTGATCCAGTTTTGTGATTTCTGTGTTGACGCTGGAGGCGTTGGATCTGAGACCCTATAAAAACCCAGGAGAGGTTACTATTTTTATGTGAGGTTAATATTAAGTACAGTACAAGTTCTACATTTTCTTTTTGTTTTACAATTTGCAGCTTCAGCTAGGGCCAAATTGGAATGATGGCAGTGAAAACGGTGTTTTTAATTGTTTAAGAGCTGTGGAATCTTTCAGAAATGGGAAACCATATATCCCCTTAAACATATATTGTTACTTTGCAGGACCCATCCCTCTTACCCAATGTATGTAAAAAATACTATCGCTGTGGTAGGGCATATGTTTTTTTTTCAAATACAGGTACTCCTCGTTATCCAACGTTTCACTTTATGGCATATCCAACGCTTTACAATGCAACCCTAAAGGCCGTTTTTCGACGCCGGAATGCGTTATCTGACGCCGGAATGCGTTATCCGACGCCTGAATGCGTTATCCGACGCCGGAATGCGTTATCCGACGCCTGAATGCGTTATCCGACGCCGGAATGCGTTATCCGACGCCTGAATGCGTTATCCGACGCTCACCGCCACTGATTAACATGGGACTCACTTTACAACGGTTTCACTATCCAACACTACTTCCAGAACGGATTCCGTTGGATAACCGAGGACTGCCTGTACACTAATGATGTTGTTATAGTATAAAACTAATCACTGAGTGATTCAGTTAAAAAATTGCCAAAATGAAGTTATTGGGTTTTAAGAGAAAATTGCCATCATCACCAATTTTTTTTCTCAGTGAACCTCTGGTAATGGAACACAAGTTGACAACCACTGGGTTACTATATGTTTTTTAATATAATTTCTGGAAGTCTGGTCATTTCAGAAACGTTTTACTTTCAATGGGTCTCTGAAAGGGGGGACTGTAGAAAAATGGAAAGATAGGAACCAGAATGAGAAAGAATGTTCAACAAACATAAGTGTAGGAAAACCTTTCCGAAACGTAACATTACAATGTCCACAAACATTGCCAAGAAAACTTAAATAATTAACATATACTTTTACTTTGTCTTTTTCATCAAAGGATGTCAATTGCCAGTTTCAGTTTAGAAGGGTATCGCAGCCTTTAGTGCAATCCTATCCCAAGTGGAACTGAATCCTCAGTTCCACTTCTGTACTTCAAAGATATTTGTTTTAACATTGCTGTTCCTGGTCCTTTGTTCTTTTTCAGTGTAACCACATACTTGACTGTCAAATGTTCCAACAGTTTTCAATCCCAGAGACATGTTGATATATTTAAAAAAAAAAAAAAATCTTTTGCAGGGCCTTTTAATCTTTTTACTGTTACACTTCTCTTTTTACTTCTGACACATGGTCTGAACATCACAAAACGTACAAGCTGATAATACTCAAATCCAATATAATATTAATACAAAATAGGTTAAATCTACCTCCAAGGCTCAAATGGAGGAAGGCAAACACACACAACAGGAGTGCAGAACACACCCACAGCAAAAACCCTTGCTTTGACTGTATCCTCCACTACAATCCTGATATAGATAAATATGAATAAATTATAGCATAAAAAAAAGAACCTCAGCTACAGGCGCTCAGGCAAAACAATATAATGGATAATTATGTAACCACTGTGTGACCACTTGGTCATTTATTTAAGGATAAACCTTACAGTATAGCAGAGGCCTCGAAACGCGTAGGGTGGCTTTCATTGGTGAGAGAGAGAGAGGTTTACTGTGGGAGGAGTGCAGAGCGGGCCGCCACGGAGGAGAAGGAAGGGAGCGTATCACTTGGTGATCCGGGCTGTGTTTACATCATCCCTGAACCGCCGGTCTGTTGCGCTGCCAATACGGAAGAAGGAGTCACGTGACGACGCACCAATCACGCGGTGCGGAAGGAGGCTCCAGACACGGTACAGGCAGCAGACAGCAGCGGACAAGCGCTGTGACAACAGACGGAGTACCCCCACGGAGGTAGGACTCTGCACACCTTAAACACTACCCTCAAAACCACTGCCCATTATTACTGGATGTTTGTGAGTGAATTTCTACTGTTTGTCCTTTGTTTGAGTAAAAAAAACTTTATTGCACCAGCAGGTGTGCGCTTTCTTTTCTTCTCTCTTTTACATGGTCTGAACATGGATGTATGTATAATTTAATTTATATAGCGCCAGCCATGTATGTCGCACTTTACGACATTACAATAAGAGGTGAGTACAAGACAAACAATAGGAATACGTGCAACAGGTAAATTACAACATAAGGCTAAAAGAGACACTGCCCCAAAGAGCTTGCAATCTAAGTGTTAGAACCAGCATGTCTGCAGTCGGGTGGAGTCTTTTCGCCATCCCGATGTGATGATCTTGCTCGCTTCTTCTCTGATAAAGTAACCTCCATCCGGGCTGGGGTCTCGACTGTGCTATCTAATGTCTCTCCCGTCTTGATTACTGTAACCTCCTGCTGTCCAGCCTTCCTGCCTCTCACCTGTCTCCCCTACAATCTATCCTAAATGCTGCTGCCAGAATCACTCTACTCTTTCCTAGATCTGTCTCAGCATCTCCCCTCATGAAATCCCTCTCCTGGCTTCCAATCAAATCCCGCATCTCACACTCCATTCTTCTCCTCACTTTTAAAGCTTTACATTCTTCTGCCCCTCCTTACATCTCATCCCTAATTTCTCGGTATGCACCATCCAGACTTTTGCGTTCTTCTCAAGGATGTCTTCTTTCTACCCCCTTTGTATCTAAAGCCCTCTCCCGCCTTAAACCTTTTTCACTGACTGCCCCACACCTCTGGAATGCCCTTCCCCTCAGTACCCGACTAGCACCCTCTCTATCCACCTTTAAGACCCACCTTAAGACACACTTGCTTAAAGAAGCATATGAATAGCACTGTGGATATTCTAAACACATGATACATAAAGCTTGGCCCCCTGCAGACGCACTTACCATCACTCCCTCCTACTGTCTCTGTACGTTCTCCCTACCTACCAATTAGACTGTAAGCTCCTCGGGGCAGGGACTCCTCTTCCGAAATGTTACTTTTATGTCTACAGCACTTATTCCCATGATCTGTTATTTATATTATCTGTTATTTATTTGATTACCACATGTATTACTACTGTGAAGCGCTATGTACACTAATGGCGCTATATAAATAAAGACATACAATACAATACAATACAATGTGTCAGGGTTCCAGGCATGGAAGGTTCTCTGGCTTTATGGACCAGCTTTGACCATCTGGATGTAGAAGATCTTGTGCAAACAATACAGGGAATGGGTCCCACAACCTGTGATTTGGAGCCAGTCCCAACATGACGTCTTTTTGGATGTGTTGATGTATTGGGCCCTGTGTTTGCCATAATAGTCCTGTGCTTTTTGCAGACAGTGATCTTACCTGAAACACTGAAGGAAGCAGTCATCAGATCTCTTCTAAAAAAGCCTTCATTAGACCCAGTTTGCTTTGCTAATAATAGACCTGTATCAAACCTTCCTTTCATATGGAAGGTTACTGTGAAAGTGGTGGCAACCCAACTGGAAATCCATAAAATGTATGACCCATTCCAGTCAGGATTCAGAAGATGGGATAGTACTGAAACAGCTTTTGCTCATGTGCTAAATGATTTCCCGATGGCGAGAGACAGAGGTGGCTGTCCAATTTTTGTACTCCTTGACCTCTCTGCCGCATTTGATACCGTGGACCATGGGATAGTAATGGAGCGCCTGAAGGATTTCTGTGGAGTGAGTGGCACAGTTCTCAGATGGTTCACATCTTTTCTCACTGTCCGGTCGCAAAGAGTATTTTCCGGAGTGTTACTCCCCTGAACCAATGCCCCTGTCATGTGTAGTGCCACAGGGTTCTATTCTATATTCTATGTTGGTTGCAGTCTACATGCTGTCACTAGGTGACAATCAGAGGGCATGACCTGGGTTATCCCTGCTATGAAGATGATACTCAACTCTACTTGTCCTTTGCACCAAGCACTAAGGGCTCATTATCAGTCTTCAATAGATGTTTATTTGAGCTTCTAAAGTGAATGAGTGTCAGATGTTTGAGGTTGAATTCGGATAAGACAGAAGTGCTTGCGGTGGATAATCACTGTCGGAAGACAACAAGACTGCAGCTAGGTCAAAACAAGCTTGGGAGCTCCCAGCTGCTAATCTTGGTGTTGTCCTTGACTGTGACTTGACCCTTAAGCATCAGGTCTCAGCCGTGATCAAATCTTCATTCTTCTACCTGAAGAACATAGCCAGGATTAAGCACTTGATCCGCCCAGAGAATCTTACTGCGCTTGTCCATGCCTTTGTGTCCTCAGGCCTGGACAACCACAATGCACTCTACCTGAGTCTTCCTCAAAAAGGGCTACGCTGCCTGCAGGTGGGTCAAGACCTACCTGTTTACCCAGGCATTTAATTAATGGATCACAACCTGTCCAGCATTTAATAGCTATGGTACCGTTCCATCCTGTATTGCACCTTTCCTTGTGTCTGGCCTTGTTTGTAATAGTAAATATTTTCTTCTTTTTCTCTTGTAACTGAAAAGCACTTTGAGTCCCATTGGGAGAAAAGCACTATATAAATAAAGTTATTATTTTTATTAAAAGGCGAGAGGAAGACAGGGTGATAGTTAGAAGTGGCGGTAGGGTCTAGCCAGGGGTGCACAAACATTTCCCCCTGTTCCCCCTGCATGATGTCCACCCCTGCTCGGCCCCCCTCTTCCCTTGGCTCCGGTGTCAAATGACACCCAGGATCATGTGACATCACGTTGCTATGGCAACACGACATCATGTGACCCCACGGCGTCATTTGATGCCGTGTTGCCATGGCGAAGCGTCACTGGAAGCCAAGGTAAGGGAATTTACAGAGGCCTTGAGCGGTCCTCCGGCATTTAATTTAAATGTTTTGGGGAGAGCGCGAGACCTCTGAAACCACCTTGCCCTCCCAGGAAAATCTCGCACCCCCGCCCCACCCCACAGTTTGCGCACTCCTGGTCTAGGGTGTTATTCTTAAGAATAGGTTGAACAATAAATAGCTTCTTTAAAGAATGATGGAAAAGTACCAGAGCACAGAGATGATTTAAAGATGTTAGTGAGGATGGGGACCATGGTAAAAGTGAGAAGTTTCAGGAGATGGGAGGACATAGGATCGAGGCTGCATGTCCTGGAGGTTGAAGAGAGCAGCAGGAGAGATACTTCTTCCTCTGTAACTAGAGAGGAGACAAAGGCAGATGGAGGTTGATTAGGAAGGAGGGGTCTGGAAGGGACAGAGGGGATGTATTTGCGGTTATCTTCCACCTTGTACTTGAAATAATCAGCAAACTCCTGGGGTGTAATAGAAGGAGGAGAGCTTGGTGTGGCTGGATTACGACGAAGAGTGTAACCCGACATTCAAAAAGTTATGATGGGTAAAAAAAGTGACAAAAACCCTCCACCGTAAGAAGAGTATCAAAGACAGAGAAGAGGTGGCTAGGGTTGGATGGATGCTTGTTTATAAGAGAGCAATATAGAACAAAAGTCCAGAAAACAGTGCTACAGAACCTCTGAAGGGTATATGTACAGCTCAACCCCCTTATAACGCTGTGCTTGGGGTCCAAAGAATCACATTGCGTTATAAGCGGATCGCGTTAGAAATAATGTACAATTGCATGCATTGTACAATAAAGAATTTAAGATACCAATAATCAAGTTATAAAATATTCATTAATATGAAAATTGGGAGCCACGCTTGCATCGCGTTATAAGCGGATTCGTGTTGTAACGGATCGTGTTATAACGGGGTTGAGCTGTATATGTATATATAATGATTGTGCATACAACGTCCCATATGAGTCCAAGAAACTGAATTATATATTCAAGGTGTTCAGAAAAAACCTTTCAATCCATCTGATTTGGTAGTAGTATATGATAATATACAATTGCCATTGGATGTAGCACTGGGCTCTGTTTGTGTTTGTTTGTAGTGTATAATAATATTGTCACTCAGAATTTAGTGGAACAAATAAAGCAGTTGTTTTTCTAAAAAGTGGGGGTTTATGGATAATAGGGGACAGGGGTAGCCAGCTAGACTGGTCTGACCTGTTCTCCACCCCACTTATATGGAGTAACCACTTAGAGTGTATAAGAAAAAAATCACAATACACATGATAGATAACAGATGATACTGTAGGTAACAACCTTGATGTTGGATAGTGCTCACAGGATATGAGAAATTCTTGACTCCTTTAAGCTCGCTTCCAGCAATGAAATAGCAATTTTGTAATCCCAGGATAGGGTCAGCAGTGCACAGCAACAGTAACAGGAAAAATAGAGCTCAGCACATCAAAAAAAGTTAAAAGCGATTTATTTGTAAAGGTGATTTGTCAACAGGTAACTATTAATTGTTGCCCACCCATCCCTGATGTCACCTCTACAAATAAATCACTTTTTTTTTTGTTTGTTTCAATCTTTTTATTAGGTTTTGACAAAATATGACATATCCACTGTATCAGACATTCTTCATATATGATACAAATATAATCACTTCGAATTGTTTTATACAGCAATTGAGGAACAATTATATTGTGCAAATCGACCTCTTTGTTTCTTATTTGCATTCAAGTTTCAGAGCATATGTCAGTGGTTTTATAATAATAGTTTTTAAGTAAACCTTTTGTTGATGGTAAAAGAATAGAGTAGCAGAGGGAGAAAAAGAAGGTGCAGAGGATGACGGGGGGCTGTTGGAAAGACAGGGAGAGGGCTAAAGAACGGGGGAGAGACAGGATGGGGGAGGAGGGGGAGATGGGAAGGGGTGTGGATAGGGGGAGGGGGGGGAACTACCATTCTATCTCCATACCTGGAATATCCTATGTATTCGCCGAGTCAGGCTTTTCTGATTTCTTCCTTCTTATTTTGGCACCTAGGGTAGCTCTTCTTTTCCTGTTTTGGGGAGTTTCTAGTCTGTGTGCCATAGTTCCCAAACCTTATAGAATCGATCAAATGATTGATTCAATTGGGCCGAGAGTCTTTCCATCAGCGTAACATTATTTACCCTTTTAATTACTGTGCACTTAGATGAGCAAATAAATAGCATTTAACTTTTTTTATGTGCTGAGCTCTATTTTTCCTGTTCCCGTTGCTGTGCACTGCTGTCCCTATCCTGGGATTACAACATTGTTTATAAGAGAGGTGAAGCAAGACAGAAAAAATTTGCAGTAATCGAAATCAGCCAGAGGGTGAGACATGACTTGCATTAGCAAGCTGAAAGCCACAGCAAGACCGTCACACAGTCTCCAACTGTACAAAGCCCATTTAGCAGGTATTGTACCTAGTTATCATGTCCTGTCCCTAATAAAGACAAGTTGCTCCTCATGTACATATTTCTGCCAATGCATAAAATAAACTGCATATGTTAAGATGGCAAAACTAGGTATTTTTGCACCCAGGGCAATTTCCACCAACTGCACCCCCCACCCCCAATTTATAGAACCAAGGTAAAATAAATATATGTGTTAACACTTATTTCCTATTACGCAATTATAGTTGTTTTATGATTTGCTGATTTGATAAAGGAATACAGTGATTGCTGCCAGGCTATTGTTCCCCTATTTGGCTGTCCGTCTTTAGGTGCTGATACTACCTGTGAAGGAACTGCCGGGATAAGTACTCACTATAAACTGGTAGCTTCAGTACTATTGCTCTATGATCTGCAGATACACTGAATGAACATAGTACACTATAATACACTATTTGATTTAATTCAGCAAACAAGGTAGAAGCAGTGCACAGCGGTGGGAGTGAGGGTCACAAAAAGGTTGAATATACTGTAAAAAAACACTTTTTGTTCTTCAAATAGCAATTAAAAAGGAGATACCAAAAGGCGCTCCTACGTGTTTCGCACCTGATGTTGCTTTATCAAGGAGTAACGAACCTTCATAAAAATAGGTTTTAAATGGCCTCGGGTAGTCCTGGTGATGCGCGCGTCCGCCAAGATGTCACACGCACGCAAACGCCGGCGCACCCAACGTTAGATGTACCACACGAAAGCCCAGAACCCAGAAATGCATGGGTTGTCAAGGCAAGGCGTGCACGTTACACTATGGCAGACGCACGAGACTGGGACTACAGGAGTGTAATTAAAACCTATTTTTATGATTGTTCGTTAGGCCCGTAATATAGTGTGCGAACTACGTGCACGTGACGCACGCTTTTTGTGTGTGTGCTGTGAGCGACAGTCTTGGAAGGTACTGTGTGTTTGTGTGTGTCAATAGGAGATGGGTGTTCTGACACACAATCAATGCATCAATAATGATATAACTTGCCGGTGGCCACAGGCCAAGGAGGATAGTCCTGCAAAATCCCCAAGAAGTCACATAGGTAGGAAAGAAAGTCCAAGCACTCTGTCTTTGCAAATAATGAAATATTTGATCCAGCAAAAAGTCCAACGTTTCGACTGCGTATAAGCAGTCTTTGTCAAGGTGAGAGCTGGACCTTCTTTCCTACCTATGTGTGTGTGTGTGTGTTTCACTGGGTAAGTGTGTGTGTGTGTGTGTGTGTGTGTGTGTGTGTGTGTGTGTGTGTGTGTGTGTGTGTGTGTGTGTGTGTGTGTGTGTATGTATATGTATGTATGTATATTGTGACAAACGCCCCTCTTTTGTAGTGCTGACGTCTGTCTGGGATCTTCCCGTCTTCTAGGGTTAATTATTCAAATAACAGGATCATACAAAGTATTACGTTGCTTAACTCAGGCTTCTGCCTGCTTTATTTTCATCCCAGTTAGGGACTGCAGCTTTAACATGTGTAGGCAGGAGGCACTCAGCTATTAACCTTCAGCGGTTTACTCATATCAGTGTTACAATATTTCCCACACTGTTACTTCAAGAGACAAAAACCAAATCATATAAAGAAATCCTATCCCATTCAGGGATCTAACTACACAGCAGAATCAGCATCTCTAACTGCTGCTGGGCCAACTAACCTGGTTCCCCAGCTTAAAACAATGCCCTCTCATTTAGGGTCACTAGATACAGCATACAGTCTTTTAGATACAGCAATAAACGTTTGTTTGTCTTATCTGTTCGTGGTGGGAACTCGGTCCCAAGTGTCCAGGCAAATCTTCTGGTACTGCGATACTTGAAGGGGGCGTCCTCCCCGCGGGGAGCAGCGAAACCCCCAGCCTCCAGGCTCTAAGAAGAGAGACTGAAAAGCAACCCTCTCTGCTCTAAATACCTGTTCTAGTGATTAGGAGCGCAGGTGAGGGAGAACTAGACACATTGTAATCTGTGGTCTGGATTTTCCATCCGCCAGCCCGAGTAAATGTGAAGCTGTGGAACGGATAATTTTGCACTATTCCTGCACTTTCTGACCTAAAACCAGGCAGAAAGCTGCCTAATATCTTTGGACTATGTCACAATATGTACTTCCGTTGTAAATGAGTTTTAACCTCAGCATGAATGGATGTTTTTTATTTATTTTACTTTATTAAACCTTTCTAAACCTTTCTAAACACCACACACACATTCACACACATATACACACACACACATACACACACATACATACACATACATACACACACACACACATACATAAACATACATACACACATACATACACACATACACATACATACATATACACACACACACACATACATACACACACACACATTACAGCGGCGGTAGCATTGCAAAAACGTTATTTTCCCAATCTTCCCCCCCTGTCGGCCGGTTCCACGCTCACTGCCGTGCGCACACGGCCCTATTATAGAAAGGCTGACTAACCACAGCCAACTATAACTGCTGCGCGCGCGCGCACAACGCAGCAAGCGCATGCACTATAGAACAGCCCTTACTGCTTAATAAAGCACCATCGGGTGCGAAACGCATAGGAGCACCTTTCGTGTCTCCTTTTTAATTGATGTTTGAAGACTAAAAAGAGTTTATTATAATCAACCTTTTTGTGACCCTGACTCCGCTGGCTGTGCGCTGCTTCTACCTTGTTTGCTGAATCTGGATGTTCATTATCTGCGACTTGTCACATGAGTGTTTGTATTTAATCTCTTATCCACATAATTGGTCTCTCACTGAAGATATATCTCTATGGGTATTCCCAATGAGGTTTTAGGGGTGCAGATTACGTCAAGGGGGCGGGACCAACGCTCGTGATCGGAGCGTGCCCTGCACCCAAACTAACTCCCATACAGAGAGTTAGCATGAAAGACTATATCTCTACCTAATTCACGCGAGCAGAGACTGTGGGTTTATTGAGCAACGGAGCATTAGCCCATGTATGCATAGCCACTGAGCATTACCACGATCTCTGTTCGTTTTTTATGTAACCAGTTCCTCACGTTTTTATGGTTCTGAGTGTATGTAGACACTACTTGTGTACTACAATTTTATTATTTTTTCCACCCATTGGATGCACGACCTCCTAATTTGTTGCAGATACACCCCCTATGACAGCTGCAAAACGGTAGTGGTTAGAGAGTATGTGTGAGTGCTCTTAATATTGCTGCAGCATTTAGACTTGCAGCATTACACAGGCAACACAGAAGTGACCTGCTGATCAGGAGCACAGAAGCAGATATATTTACCTGCTATACTCCACCGTGTATACTATATGTGCACCCACCTGATGTACCTACCTGTGTATATTGTGTGATTAAGACTATTATCACACTCACTTGGTGTACCAACCTGTGTATATTGTGTGATTAAGACTACTATCACACATACCACTACCCGGAACGTGTATATATTCAGCCACTAGTGGCTGTGTCTGTGTTTGAACACTACACTCACAGATTCCAATGGGGTTTTGATACCACCAAGCTGTAACCCGCACATATCATCAGGGATATTAGCTTACACTCCAACGTGAGACCTGGCACATATATTTTACTTTCGCTGCGCTTTTTTGGCTCACATGAGTCTCACTTATTTTGGTATTTAGCGTCTGTATTTTAACCTTGAGTCAAGACTCTAATAAAGTGTTTTAACGCGCACAATTCACTCATCACTATATACACCCTTATTCCTGTCCCCTGTATAATGTGCATCTGCAGAGTGCTCTCCATTGGGGTTCTATTCTACCCACAGTATCAACCCTATTATAGAAAGGCTGACTAACCACAGCCAACTATAACTGCTGCGCGCGCGCGCACAACGCAGCAAGCGCATGAACTATAGAACAGCCCTTACTGCTTAATAAAGCACCATCGGGTGCGAAACGCATAGGAGCACCTTTCGTGTCTCCTTTTTAATTGATGTTTGAAGACTAAAAAGAGTTTATTATAATCAACCTTTTTGTGACCCTGACTCCGCTGGCTGTGCGCTGCTTCTACCTTGTTTGCTGAATCTGGATGTTCATTATCTGCGACTTGTCACATGAGTGTTTGTATTTAATCTCTTATACACATAATTGGTCTCTCACTGAAGATATATCTCTATGGGTATTCCCAATGAGGTTTTAGGGGTGCAGATTTCTATATAGTCTGCACACCTTCACCTCCAGGGAACAAACAATTGCCTGGTCATGAAGAAGCTTGTAAGACATTTTCTCAATATCACTCTATATATCACCCACACTCAATGGAGGCCTCTATGAGTAATTTGATTTCTTCAATATAGAATGGGCTGAAGATAAGATAAGCAGCTGTCCTGCTCGCCTCTGCCTCCATGGTAGGTACACAATTACATCGAAGCACTTCCATCCACCATTGGTAGTGTAACTATTTTCGTGTGAAGGACCTGTTCTCATACAGCATAAAAATAAACACACAACATGTTACCGTTCTTATCGGTGCTGTTAGTAGTTTCACAATTAGTTGCAGGTAGGGTGGCTGCATTTAAGTTTTTAGAATACGGGGCGCCGAAATCCAGTATGAAAGTGAGATGTGATAATGAGTGACGAATGATTTGCAAATGCTTCGAGCTGAATGGTATCTCCCGCTTGACCTCTATATTCTTTGTTTTTTATCCTCTCTGCTCTTGTGAAGGGTCCCATGGGTCCATGTATGGTGACTGTGGAACACCTTACATTTTTCTTGAGACTTTGTGGAACTCTAAATAATTTATCTACGAGCATACTGTAGAAATACTATTGCTGTGGTTGGGCTTATATTTTTAAATAAACTAACAGTAACATTTTTGAATTACTACATAAAAAATTACCAAACCTCTGGAAACCCCTGGCAACCTCTCCCTAACGTTCCACAGAACACCGGCCGAAACCTATTGCTGTACAGTATTGAAACATAAACAAACCATTGATACATTTCCTCAACTTTCTATCTTCTAGCGAAACAGGTATGTACACAGTATGTATATCATTATTTATATAGCGCTATTAATGTACATAGCACTTCACAGCTGTAATACTCATGAGATAATGATATAAATAACAAATAATACAAATAACACATAATCGGAATATGAATTTCAGACATAAAAGTAACATTAGGAAAAGGCGTCCCTGCCCCGAAGAGCTTACAGTCTAATTTGTAAGTAGGAAGAACATTCAGAGACAGTAGAAAAGTGTTCTGGTAAGTGCGTCTGCAAGGGGCAAAGGTCGAGTATGAAGTGTATAGTATCGGTCACGAAGCTACCTATATGCTTCGTTAAGGAGGTGGGTTTTAAGATAGGTCTTAAAGGTGGAGAGAGAGGGTGTGAGTTGGATATTGAGGGGAAGGGCATTCCAGAGGTGTGGGGCAGTCAGTGAGAAGGGTCTAAGGCGGGAGAGAGCTTTAGATACATAGGGGGTAGACAGAAGACAACCTTGAGCAAAACATAAGAGTCGGGATGGTGTATAGCGAGAAATGAGGGCTGAGATGTAAGGCTGCGTCCATGTTTAGTGCTTGCGGGCGGAGGCGCGCTGAGGCGCGCTTCCACTCGGCACTGAGCCCCTACAGCCGCAATGAGAGCGGCTTTAGTAGGGGCTCGCCTACGCTTCCGCAAACGCGCGGAAGCGTAGGTCTTAGGAAAATTTTAAATCTTCGCACTTGCCGGAGCGCAGGGCCGGTCACGTGAGCGGTTCATCCAATGAGGGCAAACCAGCTCCGTGACGTCACTGGCCTGCCCGCCGACACGCCTCCGGACGGACGGCGCCCTGTCTTAGGCCAGGGAAAGCACCCGCTTTCCCTAAGCCTCAGCGCGCCTCCGCACGCCAGCAAGAACCATGGACGAAGCCTAAGGAGGAGCAGAAGAGTATATAGCTTAAAAAGTGAGGAGGAGAATTGAGAGTGTGATACAGGATTTGATAGGAAGCCAGGAGACAAATTTCAGCAAGGGAGACGCCGAGACAGATATAGTAGACTGAGAGTAAAGTGATTCTGGCAGCAGCGTTTAGGATAGATTGTAGGGGAGACAGGTGAGAGGCAGCAGGAGGTTATAGTAGTCGAGACAGAAAAGAATGAGGGCCTGTGTCGGAGTTTTAGCTTTCGAGCAACAGAGGAAAGGGCGTATCTTTGTGATATTGTGGAGAAAAAAACAACAAGTTGTGATAGAATGTGAGGGAGGAGTCAAATGTGACCCCTTGGCAGCATACATGTGATACCGGTTGCACGTTTATGTGTACAGTAATGTGGAAGGAGGTAGTGTGGACAGGTTTGGGAGGAAATACAAGGAGCTCTCTTTTTGACATGTTAAGTTTGAGTTGGCGGAGGTCGCAGGATGATATAATAATTGTTTGTTCTTGTATAGCGCTGCTAGTTATACGTAGCGCTTTACTGAGACATTTTGCAGACACAGGTCCCTGCCCCGTAGAGCTTGCAATCTGTGTTTTGGTGCCTGGGGCACAAGGAGATAAAGTGACTTGCTCAAGGTCACAAGGAGCCGACACCAGGAATTGAACCAGGCTCCCCTGCTTCAAACTCAGTGCCAGAGTCAGTGTCGTTACTCACAGAGCCAGTCCTAAGCAGAGAGACATTTAGAAACTTTGGTCTGTACAGCAGGTGTAAGGTCAGGGGTTGAAAACTACAATTGTGTGTCATCAGCATAGAGGTGATATTTAAACCCAAGAGATGTGATTAGGTCACCTAGAGAGAATGTGTAAAGAGAAAAGAGAAGAGGTCACATGACAGAACTCTGGGGTATCCCACACCAAGAGATCAATAGAGGAGGAGGGTGTTAGCAAAATAGACACTGAAAGTACGATGGGAGAGGTAAGAGGAGATCCAGGATAGAGCTTTGTTACGGATACCAAGCGTATGGAGAATGTGAAGGAGAAGAGGGTGGTCCACAGTATCCAATGCTGCAGAGAGGTCGAGGAATATGGACAGAGTGTAATGACATTTGTCTTTGGTAGCATGGAGGTCATTAGCTATTTTAGTGAGGGCTGTTTCATTGGAGTGAGCAGTGTGGAAGTCAGATTGTAGAGGGTCTATGAGAGAATAGGTGGTTAGAAAATGGAGCAAGCGAGAGAATACAAGACATTCAAGGAGTTTAGAGGCAAAAGGCAGGAGGGAGACAGGTTGATAGTTAGAAAGTCAAGTAGGGTCAAGCTTGCTGTTTTTGAGTAAAGGTATGACTGTTGCATGTTTGAAGGAGGAGGGAAAGGTACAAGAGTGGAGGGGGGAGTTAAAAATGTGTGTGAATGTAGGAACTATAGTAGGAGCAATGTGTCTTAGGAGATGGGAGGGAATGTGGTCAAGAGGGCAGGTGGTAGAGGGAGAAGAGGAGATCTTCAGCGATACACCCCGCTCTGTGACAGGGGAAAAAGAGTCAAGGAAGGCAGGAGGAGAGTTAGGAAGAGGTGTAGGATGGGAGGATACAGAAGGGATATCCTGACGTATGGATTCCACCTTTTCCTTGAAATAGTCAGCAAAATCCTGAGGTGAGATTGAGGAAGAAGAACAGGCAGCAGAGGGTGGTCTGAGTAGGGAGTCAAAGATATAGAAGAGTCGGCGTGGGTTAGACTTGTGCATGTTGATTAGTGAAGAAAATTAGGTTTGTTTAGCCTGAGAGAGGGCAGAGTTGAAACAGGATAGCATAAATTTGTAGTGAAGGAAGTCTGCGAGAGTGTGAGATTTCCTCCAGAGGCGTTCAGAGGAACGAGTGCAGGAACGCAGCATGCACGTGTGGGAATTTAGCCAGGGTCTGGAGTTAGGAGGGCGAGAACGAGGGGCATGTAGATTAAATAGAGGATAGGGCAGAGTTGTAGTTCCTGACCGGGTTGTCAGAATCTTGAGCAGAGAGTTACCTCTCATTTTCAAGTATGTCCTGGGCATAGAGTTATGATGACAAATAATACATGGTTACAAATATATAGTTACATAAGTGAACAGGGTGTACATTATATACAATACATTGCATGCACGGTTAAAAATAATATATAACAGTTACAGACCAGATTAAAATGTGAGACCGCTTCAGTTGTAAAAGAAGTTAGACTGGTGGCGGCTGTTAAAGTTTCTGGTAGATTGTTCCAGTTTTAGGGTGCACAGTAAGAGAAGGAGGAGCGGCCGGATACTTTGCTGAACCTTGGGACCATGAACAGTCTTTTGGTGTCAGTTCTCAGATGATAAGTGCTGCATGTGGTAGGGGTGAGGAGCTTGTTCAGATAGGCGGGTAGCTTGCCCAGAAAGTATTTGAAGGGAAGACAGGAAAGACAAACATTGCGCCTAGGCTCGAGTGATGACCAATCTAGTTATTTGATCATTTCGCAGTGTGTGTGTTGTAGTTGCATTGGAGAACAAAATGGCATATTGAATTGTAGAGGGTGTCAAGTTTGCTAAGGTGGGTTTGAGGTGTCGAGCCGTATACTATGTCTCCATAATCTATAATTGGCATTAGCATCTGCTGTGCGTTACACTTTCTGATCAGCAGACTTAGGGGGGATTTGTTCCTGTAAAATACACGTAGTTTGGCACAGGTTTTTCAATGTCAGGGTATCAATCTGCATCCAAAATGTTAAATGGGAGTCAAACCATATCCCCTAGTATTTAAAACTAGTAACAGGGGCTAGGTTGGTATAAGCGTTGGTTCTGATCTGGAGCTCAGTGATTGGGAGCTTTAAAAATGTAGCCTTGGTCTCAAATACTATTGTTACATTCTTATCAGTGTTTAAAAACAGTGTTTTGGGAAATCCAATTTTCACGTCTCAAAAAGTCAGATTGAAGTACTGCATGTGTTCAAAGTCGGAGAGGCTATGGCTGTGTGCATATACGATTGTGTCATCTGCATACATGTGTATTGAAGCTCCCTTACAAGCTGTAGGAAGATCATTGATGAACACTGAGAAGAGTAGGGGCCCCAGAACAGAGCCTTGCGGGACACCACAGGTGATATACAAGGGGTTGGAGTTAGAACCTGAGATGGACACATGTTGGGATCTACCTGATAGGTAGGAATGAAACCAATTTAAAGCATGCTTCCCTATTCCAGAGCACTTGAGTTTGTTAAGCAACATAACATGATCAGCAGTATCAAAAGCCTTTGCAAAATCTAGGAATATTGCACCAGTAAGTTGTCCCAGTTCCATTCCACAGATCTCATTGCAAACTTTTAGCAGGGTAGTTACCGTGGAGTGTTTGGGGCGAAAGCCAGATTGGAATTGGCTAGGGAAATTTGTCTTGGTATAGTATTTGCTTAATTAGGAATGAACACATTTCTCCATGACTTTGGATAGTATTGGAAGAAGAGAGATTGGCCTGTAGTTTGAGACAGTGTTTTTGTCCCCGCTTTTGAAGATTGGGACAACTCTGGCAATTTTCCAGGTCTTAGGGATATGGACTGAAGACAGAATAGAGTTGACTAGGGAAGCAATTGGTTTGGCTATGCCTGGGGCACCAAGAAATGAGGGGTAGATGGATAGATGACAGCCATGTGGACAGGGAGAGGAGAAAAAGATGGACAGTGTGAGCCTCAAAGGAGGGAAAATAAAGAGAAGGAGGAATAGGAAGGGTTCGGTAATGGCAGATAGAGGAGAGGAGGAGCCCCACGCCTCCACCCCTGCCATCAGGGAATGGAGTGTGGGAGATAGAAAAGCCACTATAAGAGTGGGCATCTTCCAGTGCAGGGTGAGACTGAGTGAGCCAAGTCTCAGTTATAGCAAAGAGGAGCAGAGAATGAGAGAAAAATAATTCATGTACAGAGAGGAACTTGTTGGAAAGGGAGCAAGCATTCCAAAGAGCACATGAGAAAGGGAGAGAGGAGGGAGGGTGACAGGGATGGGTATGAAGTTAGAGGGGTTGACACCAGAAAGAGTAGACGTTGTATGTTGGAGGAGAGGACGAGATAATGTAGAAATAAGGCAAGGACCAGGATTGGGAGAGATATCCCCAAAAGCAAGGAGGAGAAGCATGGAAAGAAAGAGAATATGTTGGGAGTTTTTATAAGGATGTGTTTTAATCCGGGTGGTATAGCTGTGTAGTGTCAGAGGACACAGGTAAGAAAGGAGTTCATGTGAACTGAGAAGTGGAGAAGGAAGGAGAGATGAAGATATATGAATGGAGTTAAAGGAATAATTAGGCTAGTAGAAAGAAATGTGGAAAAACAGAAATAAACTGTGCGCTACTATCTATCTCCTTATTATAATTGAATATAGTGCAGTGACTAAACCATATATAAATAAAGTAAACCACAATACCACAGTGAATAAGTGATTAAATAATTAAATTATAACATAACCGTGTGGTTGATATGGGCGTCTGCTGCTATAAACATTAGGGGTGGCTCAGCACCCCACACACTCTAAGAAATGGAAACAAAAAGAAAACAGCGCACAACGCCAAATAGTGAAGTAAGTAATAGAATGTATTACAATATTAAAGGGGTAATAAATCTGCGTACATCAGATAGAAATAACATGTGCATTTAGTGCATATCACACTGGTTACCACTCTGTAGCTGTAAAACAGGACGGTCTGGCACTCAGCTGTCTCTGCAGGAGCCTCTATGATGGTTCTGGGTCATGGGATCCTTCATGCACTCCTCACACAGCAGGACGCTGCTCACAAGGGGATTCCTTTCAAGCAGCCTGGTAATACTGCAGATTCAGACACTTAGTGGGACCGCTCCTCAACCGGCGATATACTGCCTCCAGGGGAATTCCCCTACGGTCCCCCGTTTCTCCTGTGTAGATTTGCTGCTTTTCCCAGCTGCTATGATCTTGGGGCAGTCCAGAGCTGTTGGAATTGCTCTGCAAACACTTCCGCAACTGCATGGGCTTACACAGCGTGCCACGATGCCGCTCCGTCACGTGGTGTAGCGGAGTGACGTCACAGTTCTCGTGGCAATGGAGGAATCAATAGGGAGGAAGAAGGAGAGTCCCTTACAGTCTCTTACCGGCGCAGAAATCGCTCAGTTAGCACGGTGGCAGCCAATATAAGCTGATAGTGATACAGATCCAAAGGATGAATATAGGCAAAATTATGGCATTAATACATCCAACATGTTTCGTAGATCTAACTACTACTACTAACTGCCAGTGGGCGTTAGGCGGGGTGCTTTGCTCGGTATCCACCAATCAGGGTTCTTCAGATTTAACCCTTCTGTTTTAAGTGCACTTCATCAGTGCCTTGTTGGGTTCATTTAATTTTTGTTTGACTGGTTTATCTTTGTTCTACTTGGTAACAAGTAGAATTGCTGTTCAACTGAATTGGCCGGCTTCGCCGGCCAATCAGTTTCAAACCAGATCAAAATAGATCCACTTGTGTTGAACTCCACTTTAAAGATAGGCTGCTGCCCCTGCAGGTCACTGGTAACCCGAAATTTAATTCAAAATTATTATTATTATCATTTTGTATTTACTTTTTAAATCAATATTTTTCAATGTTATGTTAATCATAACCTATTTTATGTGGAGTGAAAGATATTATGTGAAAATATTCCTCCCTTGGATCCTAAATGAGTTTTCACCTTCCTTGGAAGAGGTTGAAAGAGGTTTTGTGGCTAAGGAAGTCCCTGCCTAAACAATATACAGTAAAGCTGTCTTCCCGTGTATTCAAATGAATATAGCTGAAATGTTCCCAAGCAATGGGACGATGGCTTTCAACCTACTGGATAGAGTGCTAGCCTGTGTGTAATGCATCTCATTTCCTCTATCCGACTGACATTATTAATAGTATTAATAATACTAATATTGTTAGTTCTTCCAGGGAGGAACTGTAGTAACATAATTCAACTACTGTATACTCAGCATAGGTTATGCTAAATAAAATAATTAATATGCATAAATGTGATTCTGCTTTAATAAATTGGATAACCATGTATACATTTTTTTAAAGTACACATTAACACTGGATTTGACAAATCTCTTATCTCTGTTTATTATCAATTCCCTACAGCCATTAAACAAAGCAACTATTATTATCTCTGTCGAGTTTCAAGGACACACATGAAGGAGAACTGCATCATTTCAGAGAAATATCCTAATCTGGTAGACTGAAGCTTCAGTGATGTTTATATGACCAATGATGGTAATAAATAAATAAATAAATAAAAAAAAGAATGAGGCTGATACTTGACATTTCTGCCTCTGGACATCACCACCCACCCCCTCACCTAACAAGGTGCTAGCCACTGAGAGGCAGAGATGTGGGGGACACGGCTTGCACTGTGAGAAGCAATGTGAGTGCTCCCTCACGCTACCACTTCACCCCCCCTCCCCCCACCCTGTGCTGCCCATGCAACAAAGACCCCCCTCCTCAGTGCACCCTGCAGTCCTCCCCATGCACATGTAGTGTGGGCGCCCCTATTGCATGGGTGGATTCACCCTACAGGCATGACATCCCTGCTCATGTATCACAGGCACTTCGGGGGATGCAACATGTTTATGATGCTTGATTACTAACCCCCCCCCCCCCTGATTGATAACACATGCAAATATCCTTTAGCAGCACCCCTCACCCGCCTGCACATACCCCAACGTGTTACTAAGTATCAGTCTAATATTCTGAGATCAGTTCTATGCCCATACTACCGTGCTCTGTGTAGTAGGCGCGCACCGATGGTTGAGTGACACTCGATATCCATAGAAACAGCGCAGGCTGAGCTACAGACAAACCCACCAGCCTGCGCTCTGTGACGAGCCTCTGCCTTATACGGCGCTGGGAATAATGCAATAGATACATATATATATATATTTTTCGTTCTGTTGTGTGTGAGATCATTCACTCACCTTATTTTATCAAGAAGGGTGCTGCGGATCTGCAGGTAGAGCGCATTACCCCGGGCTCACGTGTGTGGGTGCTGAGCATTTGTATCGCATCGATTTATTTGCACACAGCAGGCGAATATCATCAACATTTATATATAGATATATAGATATATATTTCTTTTTAGTATTATTATTATTATTATGTTGCAAATATTTCGATCTAAATAATTGGCTTGTTATTTGCGATCCATTGATCTGGGAGGATTTCTGGATTTTCCTGGGTGGGTGAGTACAATAGATTTTGCAGAGCAATCCGCGGTATACACGGGGGCTGGGAGTAGGGGTGCGTGGGTGCTGCAGCCCACCTTGGGTGTATATATATATTTTTTACATTATAGTAAATGTATGGGTGCTTGTGATTTTTTTATGTACAGGACCCCCACCCAAAGCTTAGCTCCTGCACCCCTGGTTGCATATTTTCACATGCATCCTCTCTCCTGCGGGTGGATGCTGCAGACTTGGGCAACTTTGGGTTTTTAGACTCTACATGAACCATTAATGTGATGATTGGTTCATAGGGGTTTTTTGTTTTTTTGTTTTGAAGGTGAAGGATGCAGGAATTTTGGGGGGTGTCAGTGGGATGGATTGTCACCCTAAATTATATCCAAATCTATATTCACCAGGCAGGGGTTGGGAACAAAACATCGTTTCATTGATATGTTCATTTTTCTTTTTCCTGTTTACACCATAATAAGGAATGAAATGAAGATATACACATATACCGATTTAATGAATATAAAGCCACTTGCATCATGAATGGTTAATATTGCATAAAAATAATGAAACACACACACACACACACACACACACACACACACACACACACACACACACACACACACACACACACACACACACACACACACACACACACACACACACACACACACACACACACACACACACACAGTGTGTGTGTGTATAAACTACTATGCATCATTTATACTGTGTGTATAGACTTGTAGGCATGTTGCTTTGCTTGTGTATGTGAATAACTGAGGAATGAGTGGGTAGAATACTGATTGGAAACTGATCGCTAGGAAGAAGGATGTGAAGGCCGCTGTGAAACATTGTGGTCCAGCAGTTTTGTATGTGTGTGTTTACATATATATAGATATAGAGAGAGATGCACCATGATGAATGTGGGTTCTGTTTGAGCTGCTGCATACTGACATAATAATCAAATGATATCACATTCATATTTTAAATAATATGTTTCCACGTGAATTCACTTGTACATTATCAACGCTTTATACAGACTGCAAATGTTAACATTATGTATATCATATGAACCACAATAGGCCTAGTGAGAGCCACAAGAAATCGTGTTACTGCAGTGCCCATTTGCATGCAGCCTGCTAATGCAGAAATGTGCTGGTATACATATTGTATCTTACACATTTGTAATTAGTTGTGTGCATGCTTACATTGGCTTTTTTTTTAACTAACTATTTTGCAAAAAGGACCTCACATTAGCAGTGTTCATTTCAAATTGCCAAGCACATCAATTTATTATGCATTTCTCTGCAGCCTAATACTAACATCTGATGGCTTATGTTATTTTGTTACTCATTGCACTGTTGGTGTACAGTACACTCACATCTGTATTTTTATGAAATTTACATTTTGCGGACGGATCTCACACTAGTGACATTCAGATTATCACGTCAAAGGATTTCTTACTTTCTATGTAAGCATATTAATACTAAGATATGTTACCTAATGCAGGGTTCTTAACTCCAGTCCTCAAGACACCCTCACAGGTCAGGTTTTGAGGATATCCTTGCCACCTGTGCTGAAGCAGGCTCTTTGCCTGAGCCACTGATTGAGCAGCCTATGCTGAAGCTGGGATATCCTTAAAACCAGACCTGTTGGGGGGTCTTGAGGACTGGAGTTTAGAACCCCCCCCCCCTTAATGCGTTTTACTCATTGTTATTTTGCATGTACATATAGATGATCATCTTGGCAAAAACTGATTGAAAGGAACCCCATACTGTATATGAGTGACATTACTTGGTATTGGAAGACTGTCACATTTGATGTTACGCATCCTGTACTCTGCATAGTTGTATAACAGTGGCAGTCCCTTTGTGACGAACATGCAGGCACAGCTAGTTCACCTTCCTGCGTGTTACTAAAGGAGAAAAGCTCATCATCATTATTCCCTGTAAGGACCTCCTATTTATAGAAATACAATAGGGTTCAAATAGCCTTAGACAACATTGCACATTTTCCCTATACTGTGGATAACAACTTATTTCAAAGGGCAGCTGTCATTCACATACCCTGAAGATTTATATGTAGCTATGTCAGGGGATTTTACTAGGCTGGTTGGTATTTATGTAGGGCAGGGGTGATAAACTCCAGTCCTCAATACCCCCTAACAGGTCTGGTTTTAAAGCTATCCCTGCTTCAGCACAGGTGGTTCAATCGACTGAGCCACTGATTGAGCCACCTGTGCTGAAGCTGGGATATCCTTCAAACTTGACCTGCTGGGGGGTCTTGAGATCTGGATTTGAGCACCCCTGATGTAATAGACACACAAAATATGTTTGACCTTTTTTTAATCACTTGTTAGTAATTGTTTATCACCTATAGCACAGGTGCACCCAGCAGGGACATTCTGTCACCCACAGCATTTTAGGGGTTGAAAAACAATGGGGCAGGATGCATTGTTGCACCTCTGGCAGAGAAGCATTGTTACTCTGTTGCAGCATTAATACACCTCTTTGACCACATGAGTTTGTTAGCACGGTAACAGCACAGCCACCTCTAAATGACCTCCCGTGTTTAAGCATCATAAGACAATATCCACACACACTTGCACTCAATTGCTCTTCGCTGGTTCCCTACACATGCCAATATGTGTTTAGCCCCTGCTCTACAGATTAGTATGCGAAATAAGAAATGCATTTACTTGGAATGGGTCTGAAGTGTTTCCTTCCGCAGTGAAGCCGTTTCACGTTGATGCAGCACGAGAATGCTCCAAGAAACACTGAACTGATGACCCAAATAATGCTGTGTAGCCACATCCCTGTGACGCTGCGCGCTCAGTAAAAGGCCATTGCTGCTTATCACATTTTCAGCTAATTATTTTCGTAGCTTCCATGAAATTTGTGAGCGATTTGTATCGCGCGTCACCACAGTCGGATTTTGCTATTAGGACAGCAGCTCCGTCCAAATCATTTTTTTTAACCTTACATCTCTTAACTCCTTTAGTGTTGACAGGGTGTATGTACCACATTGCTCTTGTTCTCATTAAGGTATATACAGTCTTTATACATTGGGCAGGTAAAAATAAACACTCCTTTAGGGTAATATCTTTAGTATGTATTAATATATACACACACACACCATTTTAAGGAATGCAAGGAAAATATATTGAATGAGCGATATCCTTCAGGAATGGTTACTATTGCATTGGATCATGGTATATATATATATAGAGACACACACACACACACACACTTAGTTAAGTTATGGTGGGTAAAAAAAGTGACAAAAACCCTCCACAGCAAAGCATATAGCAAATTAAAATATTACTGTATGCTCATTTGCATGTCTTAGACAGGTCTGCAACCCCGCCTTACACCATTATCACCCAGCACACAGCACTTCCACTGCAGCAAGGGATTCTGGGAAATGACATGCAAATGGACACAGTGTCACCTTTTGCAAGCTTAAGCCTATAGGGAACCATGGTAAAACTGGTTTTGAAGCCAAAGGTGACACTGTGTCCATTTGCATGTCATTTCCCAGAATCCCTTGCTGCAGTGGAAGTGCTGTGTGCTGGGTGATAATGGTGTAAGGCGGGGTTGCAGACCTGTCTAAGACATGCAAATGAGCATACAGTAATATTTCCATTATATATATACATACACATACACACAATATAAATATGCACATATATTTATATATACACATACACACACACATACACACAATAAAAATATGCACATATATTTATATAGATTTATATAAATATTTATTATTGTGTATATATATATATATATATATATAAATATATATGTGTGTTTGTGCGTATATATTTAAATATTTTTGCATATATAAATACACAATGACATGAGAGGTGTAGTTTTGCAAAACCTATCAATCTAATTAACTAAGGACATAATATACATGCATGAAATAATATGTTTCCATTGTTTAGATAACCAACACTTTTTACAGACTGACACTGCGCTGCATGCCCCACCTGCACTGACGGGGTTAAAATGTAAGCTGCCCGGGGCAGAGATTATATTTCCATGTGTATGATTTTATGTTTTGAGGTATTTATTGTATCTCTATTCTAATGTTTGTTTGTGAAGCACCATGTACATAGCTGGTGCTGTATAATAAAAATATACATACATACCTGACGGGGGACAAGGGGTCCTAAGAGAAGGACCATTGGTGATCTTACCAAAGGAACCCCCTTGCTGATGAGATATTCATAGGCAAAGTCCTGATAGTAAAATATGAGTGCCATAGCAAAGGTTCTGTTATTTATTGGCTCGTCTCTATTTACACCACTGGCATCCATTTTAAATTCCCAAATTACTGAAACCTTTGCAGAATATCTAAGGGTGAGCCACTTCTAGGGGCCCCTCCATATTGGAAATACATTTTTTTAAATGGTTACAGGTCCGTATTATGATCGGTAAAATATAAACGGGTTAAACGGTAAAAATTTAACAAATATCATGGAATTAGACAATCCAAATAGCTATTATTACGTGTTAACTTGGGGTCCTTACCTAACCTGGGACATAATGCAGCAGCGATTTCAATGGTGCATTTAATTTGTGCTAAATCATTCACAGACAACCTGATTCTGAGCCAGGTTTTCATTTGTATTAGGAGCAGGATTACTGCTGCTGCAACAGATCATCCATAGGGCAAACTAACCTGTCTTAACTACTGTCTGATCCCAGCGCACGTTCCCAATTAGTGAGCGAAGAATCCCAAATAATGAAAATCTTGAACTGCGAATTATTCATTTAAAAGTATATGGTTAGGAAATGGAAAATAAAAGTAATACGTGCAATAAAATGAACCTTATAAGTGGAACTACAGCTTCAAAATGAATAAGCTACCATATAAAAGGTTCAAAGTTAGGGTCGGGGCGGTGCACAGCCAAAGGAGCCGGGCAGGGTCACGGTCAAAGTATATATTATTATTTATTATTAAAAGTAGACAGAAAAAAAATATATCTTTATTCCGTTCGCATGGATAAAAAGAGGAGGTACAAAAACTCTCCTACGCGTTTCACACCGAGTGGTGCTTTAATCAAGGAGCTTAAATACGAAATCATGTCTTACTGAAGAATGATGTTTATGGAAATCCTCTAAAGAGGTCTTAGGAGTGTGAATTCAACTAGAGTCTGCACCCCTTCACTTCCGAGGACAATCAAACAACCGATTCAGAAAAGTGTAAGATCCTTTCAATGTTGGATTGTTTATCATACCCACTGAAAAGGGAGGCCACTACAGTACTGCAATATATATATGCAGTGTTCGACAAACCTATACATTTGCTCGCCCCGGGCGAGTGGATTTAACCCCCGGGCGAGTAAATATTGGCCCAAGCAGCACACGTTTGGTACTAGGTGGCGAGTAGATTTTTTTGTGTGGCGAGTAGATTTTTTGGTGATTTGTCAACCACTGTATATATGTATGTGTATTTGTGTATATATATATATGTGTATATATATATATATATATATATATATATATATATATATATATATAACGTGATGAAGCAGTTAGTGTTCCTTTAATATAATTTGAGCTCCTGTATGCAACATTTTGCAACTAGAAAATAAAAGGTAACTGCATTCTTGCTGCCTGAAACATCAATTGTCAAAGCCATTGATCCCACCCCCCCCCAGTAATTCATTATGAAGCTGCCATTGCAGGGTTACACGCCCCTGTTGGTTTATACTGTGACTTAGAAGGCACAGGACTATACAGAAGGACATTTATTCTGCATCTACACTGATAAAGACTTTTATTAATTAGATGGAGATCCGAGGGTCAAACCTCATACCAATGCTTGTTGTCACTGTACACTGAATCCTATTTATTTTCCATGGGGGGTGGGGGTGAAACATTTTGCCCTCCAAATTTGAGCTGCTGCTTTTACACATTCACTGTTATAAACAGCCTGGGAATAGAGCAGGGGTGGCGAACTCCAGTCCTCAAGGGCCACCAACAGTTCAGGTTTTCAGGATATCCCTGCTTCAGCACAGGGGGCTCAACCAGTCCCTGCTTCAGCACAGGTGGCTCAATCAGTAGTCATGACTGAGCCACTGATTCAGCCACCTGTGCTGAAGCAGGGACTCATTGAGCCACCTGTGCTGAAGCAGCGATATCCTGAAAACCTCTCCTGTTGCTGGCACTTGAGATGGGGAGTTTGCCACCCCTGGAATAGAGGATGATAGTTTAGAAATTAATTTTGATGACGACATTATTCTTTATATCCAGTGGACAGTATGACTTTTATCCAGTGGGAGGTTTAAAATATATATATATATACAGTATATTTTGAATGCAAATGTCTGACATGAAGATTTGAAATATGCAAATCCTTGCTAGATACATGTGGGTGCTTCTGTGCTCCCTAAATGTACAGACAGACTATTCCAGACTTGTAACAGACTTGTTGAGATAGGAATTGAGAAGTTATAAATAGATTCTTTTATCAAGTCTGAGTCATGGAGGCTCAACATTAAGCTTTTAGCAAAGCGGATATTTGGGGGAAAATTACAAAGTCCTCTTTATTTTATGGCTATGGGGCTTTGTTATGGAGATTTAATGGAGAGTTTTTGTGTTGTAGGGAGCGAGTGTAATTCAGCCTTTGTCAGTGCATGTTTCAGTATGTGCAAGGAGGTACACACAATAATAATAAATAATAACTTTATTATTATTAGTAACTTTTGGGGTAGTCCTCAAGGGCCTCCACCAGGCCAGCTCTTATGGATATCCCTATAATAACTTTATTTATTATAGCGTTTCACAATAACATAAGCATTTTTACAGACACAGTCCCTGCCCAGATGAGCTTACAATCTATGATTTTTTGTTGCCCAAAGTCACAAGGAGCTGATACACAGGAATTGAACCACGGTCCCCTGATTCAAAGTCACAAGGAGCTGATACACAGGAATTGAACCAGGGTCCCCTGATTCAAAGTCACAAGGAGCTGATACACAGGAATTGAACCAGGGTCCCCTGATTCAAAGTCAGTGTAATTATTTACAGTTACTGTTTCTTCTCACTGAGCCGCTCCTTCTCCAATAAGTGGAGGTTCATGGGGTGATAAGGAAAATGTGAAGATTTGGTACTGTAATCTTTTATACTGAAAGCTCCTATGTCTCTTTGTGGGTACAGTATTGGTTGAGGTGCAGTTGAGCGTAGGCCAGTAAATAAAAAAAAGCACTGATATTCTTTACCCCCTTGTACCACCGTTCTCCAAACACTAGGGGGATTGATAGACCCATTGCAAAATTCTCCAGTAGTTTTCTTCTTTGGAGAAATATAGAGGTAATGTTTTAGAGCCGGGTAGCCAAGTTCAGTCCTCAAGAACTACCAACAGGTCAGGTTTTCAGGACATCCCTGCTTCAGTCAAAGACTGAGCCACTGATTGAGCCACCTGTGCTGAAGCAGGGATATCCTGAAAACCTGACCTGTTGGAGGGTCTTCAGAACTGGAGTTGGCCACACCCTGTGTTAGAGACTTTTATCAATGGGCATCTTTGTGTGTTTTATAACTCAGTGGTTACCACTCCAACGTTGGATTAGCAGAGGCATAATTGCCAGGTTGGCCATGATTATCTAACAAAAGCAGTGTGTGTTAGTGTATTGTACATTCTGATGTGGTTGTAATTTTTAAACACATGTTAACAACAGTAATATAGAATGTATTGTATACAGCTGACCTTGTTTTACTTCAGAGACTGTATTCTTAACCCCTTTGACTCAAAATCAATGGGACAGAGCGCTGTGCACGAGCGCAGTACTGTGGTAAGGAGATCCTGTCTGCAGAGTTGAACAGTTTAGGAAAAGGGTTAACAGGAAATGGTTGCACTAAAATGCAGTAACGGTGTCCTGTTAGAGAGAGGTGTCCTGTTAGAGAGAATGATCACATCAGACGGGAGGGGTGGGAAAGGTGAAGCCTGAACTACACTGATTGAATAACAGAGACAACAAAGTGTATAGTCTCTGGGTTTTTTCTTCTTCCATGCAATGTATTTCAGGCATCGCCTATCGTAGCACCTCTCACCTTTGCTAAGGCCTCGGGCATGGTCAGCGCTTAGGCGCTGACCCGTGCTGGTGCTTACCAGTGAGCGGAAGCGTGGGTCTTATTAGAATTTTAGATTCAAGCGCTCAAGGGAGCGCAGGGCCGGTCACGTGAGCGGTTCGCCCAATGAGGGCGAACCAGCTCCGTGACATCACTGGCACCCCCCCCCCCCCGACACACCCCCAGACGGCACCCGCTTTCCCTTAGCCTCAGCACGCCTCCGTACGGCTGCTGCAACCCTGGACGCAGCCTAAACCACAGCTCTGCGAGCGAGATAAAGTAGATATCAGAAGAGTAAAAACAAAAAGAGCAGAAAGAAAGCAGGCCTGTGCAGAAGACATAGTATAGCCAAGCTGGAGATCTAGAAGATTGCAGGAGCTCAGAGTCTTGACACGAGGAAACAACATTTGTACGAATCCTCCTTTTATTTTACTGGATTGGATCCCCCAGAGCCAAAACCTGTTATTTTCAGCTCGGAGATACTTAACGGAGAAGTTACCAGTAATATTCCCTGGTTTGTAAAGGGGATTTAAAATGTCAGTCCAGTAGGCAGCTGCAACGAATGATGTTACGGCTTCCTATTGGCCTGAAATCAGGCCGCCATTTTGTTTCACCTGGAGAAAGAATTAAACTGGGTGACAGCACCAATAAGTGTCCCGAGAAGCAGGTTGTCCTCGCACCTACTGGTAGGGCAGTTCAGCTCAGAGGACCCCCTGGTTTCCATCCGGTAAAAAAAATGGGAGGGGTAAAAAGAAAAAGGTGGGTTGCTACTTTAAATGTATTGTTAAACCACGTGGGAACTAGAAGAGGTTAGGAAATTTAGCAGTAATTGATCTTCAAAGTAGGTGGTAAATAGTGGCACAGAATTTTGAACAGATACAATGTTGAAGTGTGGGAAGGTCATTATAGAAAGTGGTTAGATCATATTTTGCAGCTCTAGTGATTTGCTATATAATTGGGAGATGTCTTTTTCTGATATTGTGCTTACAGGAACACTTATAATGCACAGGGTTGTCAAACTCAGTCCTCATTGGCCACCAACAGGCCAGGTTTTCAGGATATCCCTGCGTCAGCACAGGTGGTTCAATCAGTGGCTGAGCCACCTGTGCTGAAGCAGAGATATCCATAAATCCTGGCCTATTGGTGGTCCTTGAGGACCGAGTCCGACACCCCTGCTATAGAGATTTCAACAATGTACACCTGAGAGAGATAGAGAAGAGAGTCAAATCTCAGCTCAGACAGTATTCTTTGAGGAGAGGGTTAGAAGTTTATACTTCTCACTATGGTATAAAAGTGAGACTGGCATACTGTACCTACTACAAAAATGAATGAGTTGAATGAATGCTCCAAATGGATTTGTTGACGGATGTCTTTCTAATATTGACTGGTTTATTGAGGAGAGAGTTTAACTAGGAGTACAAATGGTGTCAAATATTAAGGTAAGATGGTATTATATGCAAAGGGAAGATGTCTGTACGTGGATTCTTTTTTTGGTTTACAAGTAATTGACATATTCGTTAGTAAAGGAGAACAATTTTGAGTTTTGAGGATGGGTGTCAAAACGGGGAACATATTGCAGAGTATCGATGAGGGAGATGAAAACGTTGAATTGGTAACGGATTAGAATTTGTATTTTGTAAGGTTTAGGTAGTCGTTTATCAAAGTGTTCTGGCTGCACAGCCTGAGCACAAACGGTGCCCCCGATTTATTAAAGGAAAAACATCCCCATTGAAACCAAAGGGATTTTCTTCTTTGATAAATAAAGTGCAGGATTTTGCAGCATGGAGACCTGGATAACTGAACCCCTTTGTAACATAAAAAAGCATTGTGCAGCACCTCCCAAGAATAAAGGCTTTGGGCTAGTGTAGGGGTGGCCAACTCCAGTCCTCAATGGCCACCAACAGGTCAGGTTTTAAGGATATCCCTAATATCCTCAGAATGACTGAGCCACTGATTGAACACCTGTGCTGAAGGAGGGATATCCCTAAAGCGTAGCCTGTAGGCGGATTTTGTGGACTAGAGTCGGCCTCCCCCTCTAGTGACTTCACCAGTTTATCAGATTAGCCTGGAAGAGTGGAGTGGAGGGAAACTGATTAAGAGCAAAATTAAATATTAGATTCCACGCACAAACATAATTATAGGTTAGTGACAATTACTGAGGATTATTATATAACAGAGGTAGAATGGAATGAGAAAAGTATATATCATTGTTGCAGAGGTAAAAGTCATTAAGTGCATTTTTGGTAAAAACTCACTAAATGCACTTCCTGACTTGGAATTTCTTCATATGTGTATAGAAAAATTCATTAAATACCTACTTAGTCATAGTTCAGAGTTACCGAAACATAAAACTCATTAAGTATGATTTTGAAATAATGTCAGAAAGAACATTTAATCGCCTTTTCCTCAGTAGTCAAAGATTGCAGCTAATGACGTTTACCCCCTACAGCGACAATATATTTAATTATTTGTCGGTCTTGAAATAGTAAAGGGGCTGGGCCAAAGAGAGAGAGGATTTGCGCGTGGCACAGTTTGGGTGTCGCAGCGCCTGGATCTAAACCAGTGAAGGTGAAGGGAAGATGTTGGGATTCCAAGGAAACCGATGACAATTATGTGAATTGATGGAGTAAAGAAGAGGAGGACAATCTGAGTTTTGAAAGAGGGAGAGTGTGTGGGAGAGCGGTATGGAAAGCAATATCAGCCGGCAGCGATGAGTCAGGCGCAGAATGGCAGCTTTCAGACCTAGAAAAAGTGGTTCATGTAGAACGCAAAAAAAAAATGATTCGCTAAAGACGAGATTCCTTTTGTTGATTGCTGTTTTAGGCTCACACACATCCAGTGAAACAGGCCCGAGAGGATGAGAAACGACAGAAGCAATTTCCGAGAGATTGGACAACACATAAAATACACAGCTAGATTCGCTAAGATCTGGTTTACTTGACGTTATTGGTAACGCAGTATTTACTATAGCAAAGCATTTGACGTTAACCGTGATTTACATCCTGCAAAAAGCATTGCATTGTTTATACACCCTAATAACCTGGCAGCTGTCCTGCTCCCATTCCTGTTTCCCGCCCTTTGTTGCTCTTCCTCGTCATTGTCCTATACTGTATGTTTTATTTTGGTAGGTCACGGTTGTAGGTCTGGAATGGGTGTTCTTCCTCAGTTCCTACACGCCCTCTAGTACTAAGTTTATTGATGAGCAGCGCGTTAGAAAATAATTTGAAATAAATGTATCGGCCATTATTTTAAATAATGTGTATCCCATATTCACTAAGTTCGGTTAAGGTTAACGCCGGGCAATAATGTGAGGTTATTTAAGTCATATCTAACTCTGGCGGTGCCCCGACCAGACCCTGAAATAGGGCAGGGCTCATTAACTAATTTATCTCCAAATAGATTAACCTGAGCTCTACAGGGTTAATTACTTCTGAACACCCCTGAGACACGTAAGAAACATGCAGTAATATACTGTATTAAAGTGAGTCACATCCGCATATTTCCCAGGTATTTCAGCTGTTTTCACATTGAGGTATATAAGTCAATGGGACCCTCTCCTAAATCAGTCTCTCCTCTCCTCCGAAAACCCTCTTTCAGTGTCTGTGATTTAACAATAACCTAGCATTGTCCTGAAAGAACGGGATGATAACCCTGTGCGAATGAGTTCAATTATTGTGTTAACTCAGAGGAAAATAATGTCCGTTCCTACTCTAGGTAACGTGATGTTATTTGTTCTGATTTAACGGAGTTCAGTGAATCTAGGCCACCACAGTGTGGATGCAAGGATGTGGAATGCAGAAATTGTATGGGAGGGACTGAAAGACGAATTATGATGAATTATGCTAAAATGTAGTAGGTCATGAAAGTCGTTCATTATGTAAGAGCATATTTTACAGCAATGGTTTGTGTCTACCTTTTGTATATGTTGTATATTATATTAGTCCGTAGGCTGCGCTTATAGTGCTTGGCGACGGCGACGTCACTCCAAAACAAATACAGTACATTGAATCCGTCAAATGCGCTTATAGTAAGCGCGACGGCAACAGAGCGATGGAGGACGTCAGGGCCAAATTTTTTGGAGTCAGTGTTATTTGATTTTTTTTAGAGACAGTCGCCACATGTGACTGCCTCTAAACCAATCACAGAGCGCCTATTGCACTATGCCCTCCCCCTTGGTGACGTCACTGGCCTTGTCACCAGCAACGTTGCTCAAACTTGAAGTGCAACTTTTGCCAATGGCGACGGGTGACGTCATCGGTCGTGTCGCTGTTGCCGGCACTATAAACACCGCCTTAGAATGACCAAAAGCGATCCCTCCATAAAAAAAACGAGAAAACTAAAAAAAATGTAAGCACGTTTCTCCTTAGAACATCTGAAATGTATGCGGCAGATGTAGTCTGTTGCAACATAGCATAAACACAAATTATTTCTGATTGTAAGTCAAATATCACATACAACGTAAGATGTACAGTATGCATATGTTTGCAGCTTCATTAATAGCATAAAATATTGGCAAGGTGAGGTGGGACACAGCTAGTGCTAAAACTTGATCCTCTAATTCAGGGGTGCGCAACCTTTTTCGTCTGCGCCCCCCTGCTCGCGTCCCCATCCCTCCTTACCTTGTCTCCGGCGTTTCTGATGTCATGTGACGTCATGTGACCCTGGCGCCGCTTTGCCAAGGCAACGTGACGCCAGAAAGCCGCCGGAGACAAAGTAAGTTACGTACAGAGGCCTCGTGCCCTGCCCCGGCATTTAATTTGAATGCTTTGGGGAAGAGCGCGGGGCCTCTGTAAGCATCATTTTTAAGATGCTTTGAGATCTGGCTATTTCCTTTACAGGGTTAGATACTTGTTTGATACTTGTTTGCAGGGTTAGATACTTGTTTGCCTTGTCAGATTATGTTACATGTACTGTATAAAAAAAAAAAGTGTTCTGACAGTTAGACACATGTGAATGGGTAATAATTACAATGATGCCAAAACAGACTCTTAGGGCATTTGTTGATGTAAAATACATGGGAAATGGTCAATGATGCAAATGTTGCCGTTAATAGACGTGCATATTATAATATCACAGGTTTCTGTGCCTTTCACCATCACATTCCTCCACTTATCATGCATCAGTGAAATCTCCTAATCTGAGTTTGTGTTTCCATACTATAGACCAAATTCATTAAGCAACAATATATCAGATGTTGCAAGCAACAAGCATTAGGCCCGGGCCATAGAGGGGTGAGGAGAGCGGATGCGCGCTAACGCTGAGGCTCGCCCGCGCGATTGCACGGACTTGCAGGCGAGCCAGCGTGCACGAAGGGAGCCGGGGGGAGGTGGTTGGAGGCGGGGCAGTGACGTCGCTGGGCCAATCGGTTGCGACGCACTGACGTCAATGTCACGGCGCCGACGTCACGGCGCGTTGACGCTGCTGTGCTGTGATTGGAGGTTTTCAGCCGACAGCGCGCTATAAAACAGCTTGACGCTCGGCTGAAAACTCCAAAGCCTGAGCACGCCTGCGGACGCTCGCGTGAGCCCCCTCTCAAGGCATCCTCATTGAGGATGCAGGGGCTCAGCGCGGAGCGTCCGCACGCCTCAGCACGGCTGGTCCATCTATGGACGCAGCCTTACATTTGAGTGGGGCTGAGAGATTATGCATTAGGCGCTAGTGAACACTTCAAATAAAGGAAGGACAGGGAATATGGTATAGAAATGTGTGTAACAATTAATTAACAATGCTGACATATATTATTGGACTGTTAGCCATCCTGAAAATTCCCACGGCATCCAAACAAAACACTGGGTTTACAGCATGTATGTATATCTGTATTTATATAGCGCCCGCAGCACTTTACAAGAGAGACAATACAGTACAGAGAAGTATTAAACAATAAATGCAACAAATAAGATCAGACAATAGGAAAGGAAATCCCTGCCCCGGAGAGCTTACAATCTAAGCGGCATGATGGGAAATTTACAGAGACAGCAGTATGCTAACACTATCACTTCCCTATTGGCATTGATTTTTTTTTTGTGGACTCATTCCTCCTTCAAGAGCATAGAAATGCAAGATAAATGTTTGTGGCTCGCAGCCAATGACTGACCATTACTGTTAGAGTTGGGTGTGCGATCCTCAGGAGGTTGGACGTCTCTGAATCTGCTGTATTCCTCCAAGTCTGTTAGCACTCCAGCTCTCACGTTGCACTTTCTGGGCAGAAAGTCTCCTACCACGTCCCACAGGGGCAGTAACAAAGCTTTGATCAAGGACATATTCCGTAGCCCATTTCTCAGTGACAGATGCAGCTTAGCCCTCCCCGGGATGGTGGCCAAACATCACATACGTTTGTGCGCCGTCTATTAACTTGTGCCACATACTGGGAATGAGCGCTTACACAAATTGGATGTCAAATGAAAATGTGCTCAGTGCTGTAGGTGTGCCAAAAGGAAGGAGCACAGCGTTCGCTAAGGTGCACCGGAGCTAAAAGAGATTGGCAGGTTAGATGTGGCCAGTTAATTGATGGGATTGTTCATTTTGGTTATATAGGGAAATCATTCAGACCTTTAAGACAGGGGTGGCCCACTCCAGTCCGCAAGGGCCACCAACAGGTCAGGTTTTCTGCTTCAGCACTGGTGGCTCCATCAGTGGCTCAGTCATACTGATGGAGCCATGTGTGCTGAAGCAGGGATATCCCTAATGCCTGGCCTATTGGTGGCCCATGAGGACTGGCGTTTGCCACCCCTGCTTTAAGACATGTAAATGCACCCGGAGATTTACGTTCCCAGAATGCGTGCATAGCTGCGCTTCATGTTGTATTTTTTGTATTGATTACTGTAATAACACCCATCTTTTAACGAGGTACTGGTCAATTGTCCATTTCAGCATCACTAACTGCTGCCTCTTCTTCCCGTGGTGCACGAGTGCTTCCGCACTTCCCGTTATTTAACCCTTTCATCTTCTCCATTATCCTCTTCTCCCAAGCCCTTTACTTGCTCGCCCACAACTACAATTGTCTTAAACATGCTCAAATCTGTTCCTCAGCTGGCTCCCACTCCATCACTTCATAAACCTCTATTACATTTCTTCTCCCCTCTATGACTGTTCTCTTCCTCACTACTGTTACTGGATGTGCCTCCCAAGCTTATTTTTCCTGTCACCGAGTCTGATGCTGTTGGGAAGAGGTTTATATCTGGATGTGTTTGTTGCAATGTAAGGCTAATCTGCCATCTATAGGTACCTCTTTTTCATTTTAAATTACTAGGTTTGAAGCAGTGGGTCTCCGGAGCTGAACTGCGTTAATTTCAGCTCTGTGGACCTCCCAGCTCCCGGCAATACTCACATCTGAAGGGACTGCCAGTGGCAACTGTGGCTGGGCATCGAAACTGTCTATTAAAGGTCCTGCAGGTCAATAGGAAGCTTTGACATCGTCCCTTTTGGCCTGCGTAGCTACGGGACCTTTACACAAAAGACAAATACCAGCATCACCCTTCACATGTAAGTATCTTGCGGGTCACAGGGTCCTCGGAGCTGAAATTAACGTGGTTCAGCTCAGGAGAAACCCTGTTTCCCACCGAGGAGGGGGGGTGGAAAGGTGTTATTTTTTTTTTTTTTAAGGCAAAGCTCCTTTAATTAGAGTCGCTCTTGAAAACAAAACAATTTTGAAGCACGTATTAAAATTGATATTGATTGTTTAAAATTATTATTATGATTGTAATCGGGTGGTTCTCCCAAGCTGGACAGTTCTATTTTCAGCTCCGGGTACCCTCTGGTTCCCTAGATACTTACCGGTTTTAGCTGCCAGGGCACTTCCTGTTTTCCTAAAGTTGATATTTGCGGTCATCCAATAGGAAGTCTTAACATCATCCATTGTGGCTTCCTATTGGCCAGAGGTTCGGTGGCCATTTTGTTTCCTCAGGATGGGTTTAGAATACCAGCAGCTACAATTGTTAGTATCTGGTGAACCAGGAAGGTCCCTGGAGCTGCAAATAGAGCGTTTCGTCTCCAATAGACACCCGGTTCCAATCAGGTTAAAAAAATAAATCTAAAAAAAAAAAAAAAAAACCCAGAGGAGCTGGGCTTGCTTCTTAAAAATAAAAGTAGTATAGGAATAGAACAGGTAATATAAAATAAGCATTAACAGCTATTTGTTTTAGCAGAAATTTTATAAAAACAGAATAGGCAAAACAGCATCCTCCTGCCCCCCCCCCCCCCTCAATTTTTTTTATTTTTTACTTTTACTCACCCAGGACTGGACTTTGCTATTTGTAGCTCAAGAGACCCCCCCCCCCACCCTCAATCCCCAGTTCCTAAGATAATTGGTAGTTACTAGTGTTTCTGGTCCCGTTTACGAAATCAATGGGGCCACCATCCAGGAAACTGCAATGTCACCTGAACCCAGCGGCCATCTTTTATTTTACTGGCACATAACAAGTTAAGTGTCTCGGGGAGCAAGGTGTCCCCAGAGCTAAGAGTAGTACTATTCATATATACAGAATTAAAATGTGTAAAAAAAAAAAAAATTAAATTCAAATTGAGGGGATTGTTGTTTAAAAGTCCCTAATTAATCTCTGTTTAGTGAAATCTACAGTTTCTACAGCCAATTTCTTTGTGCAAAATGAAAATCATCACTGATTTTGTTTTGAGTGATCATGAAATGCTCAGCTGACCTTTTATAGTGGTTTTCAATAACCGTCTTAGCCCCTTTTTGCACTTCTGCCCATGTAGTTTACACTTGTACAGTGTGCTTGCCTATATACAAAGATTTATTTTTTTGCATTTTATATTGTAAAGTACACATGAGTAAAGCAATAACAAATTATAATCAAAAAAGTGAAAATAAACTTGAATGTTTACATACACGTTAGAAAAGAGGTGTCAAGCAGGGAATATAATTACTATTTACAAAGATATCCAAGGTCAATACAAGGATCTTTCAAGGGAACTTTGCATTCCAAGCATAGTACCAATGACACTGGGTCCCCCCTTGGGAAGATGGGAAAGGGCATTTCACCAGCAGCTAAAGAAAGTGCTCTTTCCAGTAAGAAGCACACAAAATATATTCAAGAAGGATAAAGAAGATTCCTCTTATTGCACTCTCTATTATATCGTCCTAGCAAAACAAGTGTGCTTTTTTTTGCCATTAAGGCTCTTAGAGCGGTACAGACTATTAAAAACAAAAAATAAAAAAGTTTTATTACATCAAAAAATCTTAATTTGTGACTCTGAATTATATACAGTGATAAAGGTTTAAAAGGTCCTCTCACACGGGGTTGAGTGGTAGGAGACTCTATATTAATTTAATATCAGACTATAAAACACATTAATATGTGTGTCTGTTTATTTAAGGCCCCTCTGACAGCTCAGTATAATTTCAAATGGCGTACATAAATAAAATATCTAACGGCTCTGTATATTGTGAATATTTGTTTGACTCCTCCTATCTGAAGAAGCGTGTCCAACACGCGAAACGCGTCATATGCCAAATCCGACGTCACAGGGGGGGCGACACCTCAGCTCAAGGAACACGGCCTGTACACTGGTGCTACGACACCATACTCTCCACACTTTTGGAAACTGTATATTGTGCCTACGATACAGAAAGCCCTGAATAACATGCAACTGCGGTCCGCTGTGACCTTTGAATAGAATTTGATCTGGGTTACTATATCTATAGGTCCGCCGTGACCTTTAAGTGTAATCAACTTGGTTATTGTGCACTCTAGGTCCGCCGAGACCATAAGTGTTTTATGTTATACTGCCCCATGAATATATCTAGTGGGGCTTATTTTGGCCAGACACTTATAAATACGCTATATGACTGTGTTACTTAACAATTTTTTGGGCTTGATTTGGTCTCTATGAAACAGCAGGATATTATTAGATCACATATGGATATACCTTATTATAAGGATATTGTGTACATATTTTGAACTGTGTTAAATGGCTTTTGAATGCATCTATGGATATTGATCATACCTAAAGCTATTAGCCATTTTGGATGCTAAATTTAGCCATATATAAAGACCATAAAAGGACTGAATATCCCTTATGTTACACACAAATGTACCTCTCCACTATGTGATCTTAATATAAATTAGCTAGTTGTGCATAAAACTATGTGTTGCCAAACAAATATTCACAGTATACAGAGCCGTTAGATATTTTATTTATATACACCATTTGAAATTATACTGAGCTGTCAGAGTGGCCTTAAATAAACAGACACACATATTAATGTGTTTTACAGTCTGATATTAATAGAGTCTCCTACCACTCAACCCCGTCTGAGGGGACCTTTTAAACCTTTATCACTGTACAGGCGGTCCTCGTTTTACGACGTTTAATTTTACGACGAACGGCTTATCCGACGCTAGTCAATGCATCCCTATGGCCCATTTTACGACGCCCGAACAGCTTATCCGACGCTCTTACGACGCTTTAAAAAAATTGCTACAAATGTCAAATCAGAAGGCTGCAGGCTAGGGAAATCATTCTGAACAGTCTGTGTGAAGGTTTGGTGGTGTATTTTAGGCCCTAAACCATGGCTGATAAAAGCAAAAAGCAAAGTGCTGTTACTCCAAAAAGGAATAGAAAATCTATTACTTTGGAGACCAAACAAAACATAATAAAGCGCTCTGAGAAAGGAGAGACGAACACAGAAATTGGACGTGCCTTGGATATACCTCGCACAACTATTGTGACAGTAATCAAAGACAAGGCAAGAATCTTGGAAACAGATCAAGGGCTCAGCACCTATGCCAGGTACAACAATAAGGCAACGTGCTGGTCATATTGCTGAGGTAGAAAAACTCCTCATCATATGGCTGGAAGATCAATCCCAGCGTCATGTGCCTATTAGTTTAGCCATAATTCAGGCCAAGGCTTTGAGTCTGTATGAGGACATTAAGCACCAGCATGGAGAAGGGACCACTGAGGAAACGTTCACTGCAAGTAAGGGCTGGTTTATGCTGTTTAAAGAGAGGGCAAACTTGCATAACATTAAAGTGACCGGTGAAGCTGCTAGTGCTGATGAGGAGGCAGCTAAAACCTTCCCTGTTACATTGGCCAAAATTATAGAGGACGGTGGCTATTGCGCATGTCAAGTGTTCAATGTTGATGAGACTGGGCTCTACTGGAAGAAAATGCCCAGTAGAAGCTACATTGCAAAAGAGGAAAAATCAATGCCTGGGTTTAAAGTTGCAAAGGACAGGCTGACTCTTCTGCTTGGATCAAATGCTGCAGGTGATTTCAAGCTAAAACCTTTGCTTGTTTATCATGCAGAAAACCCTAGGGCATTCAAGGGTTATGCAAAGAGCACACTTCCAGTGATTTGGATGGGTAGCATGGAGCCTTTTTGAGGACTGGTTCCAGCATCAATTTATTCCAGCTGGGCAATTATATTGCATGAACCAGAACCTTGATTTTAAAGCATTGCTGCTCCTGGACAATGCTCCTGGCCATCCCGTGTACCTGGATGACCATCATCCAAACATGGTGGTGTTCATGCCCCCCAACACCACCTCATTGATACAGCCGATGGACCAGGGGGTTATCGCTTCCTTCAAGGCCTACTATCTCAGGCGAACATTTGCCCAGGCCATCAGAGCAACTGATGTGGAAGGTGGTCCAACCTTAAAAGAATTTTGGAAGGGTTACAACATTCTCCGTGCAGTAAGAAACATCGGAGAGGCATGGAATGAGGTCAAACAATCCAATTTAAATGGAGTTTGGCGTAATTTGTACCCTGATTTTGTGTCTGATGTCCAAGGCCTTACAGAGACGGTTGCAGAGGTTACAGAAACTGTTGTGCAAATGGCCAGTGATCTCAACTTGGAGGTGGAAACCGAGGATATTGAGGAGTTGCTCGCCTCATATTCTAACGAGTTGAGCAATGAAGACCTCATGCAATTAGAAGAGCAAAAAATTGCTGAAGAGGAGGCCCACCAATCTGCTGATGTGGCACAGCCACAGCCACGTAAATCATTGACAACCAAAATGTTGGCTGCGGCATTCAAGCACATTGATAGCGCACTGGCCATATTTGAGGACAATGACCCTAACATTGAACAGAGTTCAACAGTCAGTCGTGGGGTGTCTAACCAAATCAGCTGCTATAGAGAGATCTACACGCAGAAAAGGAAAGGATCTGTCCAGACTTCAATGAAGAGCTTCTTCAAGAGGCAGAAACCTTCAAGCCCACCTACATCACCTCCAAAAAGTCCATTGTCTGTCCCCCCAATCATCTTCCTCCAATAATTGATGGGTTTTTTTTTTTTGCTCATGTACATTTCTGTACAGATTACAGCATAGTTTTATTTTTATAGTTTTATTTTACAGTTCTGGAATCAATAAATATAATGTTTCCATCATAATCTATGTGTGTGCTGCATATCTTATTGCTTGAGTAACATTTTCTGTGTATTTTAGCATTAAGAATGACTTCAGGAACGGAACGTTTGATTTAAACAGTGTTTCTATGGGAAAACGGGTTTCGCTTTACGACGTTTCGCTATCCAACGCCATTTTGAGTAACGCATTGCATCGATAACCGAGGACCGCCTGTATATAATTCCCAGAGTCACAAATTAAGATTTTTTGATGTAATAAAACTTTTTTATATTTTGGTTTTAATAGTCTGTACCGATCTAATAGCCTTAATGGCAAAAAAAGCACACTTGTTTTGCTAGGACGATATAATAGAGAGTGCAATAAGAGGAATCTTCTTTATCCTTCTTGGATATATTTTGTGTGCTCCTTAACTATCCTCATGCACCCTATTATTATGAAAATACCTTACTATTACATTTCATATAAGGATGAGCGGTTAAACTACAATACTTTGGTAATTATCTTTCCAGTAAGAGCAGTGGGAATGTGGTATTCACTACAAATGGAGACTGTGATGGCAGGTACAATAGATATTTTTAAGAAAAGGTACTCAGACAATGTTGAATAGGTTACACAGCATCAGAAGAGCATTGGACTGGGCAGAAATCTGATCATTACTGGAGTCAGGAAGGAATATATTTTCACTTGTGAGAAATAATTGGCAAATGTTTCACATATTATTATTTTTTTGGCTATTGCGCAGACATTGTGGCTTCCATGTATTTTCACTTATATTTTTATAGTACTCACGGGAGGTTTAGTTTGCTTCCCGAAAATAATTTTACTGTAATTTCCAAATTGTGTTGAAAGGAAATTAGAAATACATTTGCCATTTATTTTTGACAGTTTGAAGAAAAGGCATATTTTTCAATGTTCCAGAGCTAATAAACAGGGGCCACGCAGTTAATTTTTTAGCAGTGTTTGCATTGTTTAAATATGCAGTACATTTGCTCTGCTAGTAACACAGAAATAAGCCTAATTTACCCTTCACGTTTTAGGTGCATGTCATGTGATTTATGAAGTGGTCACATTTAATCTAATAAGACTGCTACAAGAGCGTCTGCACTCTGCTAAATTAGGACTCTCTGTGTTATGTGCTTTGCATAATTGCTGTCCACTTGTTTAATTATCACAAGACTAAGTTGTTTCAAAGATGTACCTAGGCTGGGGCTATGGTACAGCAGACCGTGCGTCCGCACGCTGAGCGAACAGACTGCCTTAAAGCATTGTTTGCATCCATGCGGCGTGCGGGGAAGTTCAAACTGATTCTTGCCGCGAGAGGCCGGTCATGTGAGCGTTTCGACCCAATGAGGGCGAACCAGCTCCGTGACGTCACTGGCAAGCGCCTAGACGCCCACGGACGGCGCGCGTACCATGGCTGAAAAACTCACCCGCTTCAAGCGGGTGATGTCACGGCTGCGTACGCCTCCACACGGACGTAGGCACCATGACCCCAGCCTAACAGTGCTCCAGGATCTGTTACCTACATGCACCAAACCGTAGACAGATTTCAGCCTGTTCAGGCAAGGATAATATTTTTTTTTATACGTATCTATGTCTTTATGTATATAGCGCCATTAATATACATAGCGCTTCACAGTAGTAATACACGTGACAATCATATAAATAACAAATAATACAAATAACAGATCATGGGAATAAGCGCTTCAGACATAAAAAATTAACATTTAGGAAGAGGCGTCCCTGCTCCGAAGAGCTTACAATCTAATGGATGGTAGTGTAATATGGGTAGTATAAAATGTGTACAATTAATTTATCAAGAGAATGTCTTGCTCCTGAACGCACAAAGTGAACGAATAAGAGAAGCACAGTTTACTGCACTCTAAAACAAGGCTATATGAGTTCCAATGAATAAACTATTTTTGTTCAGCACTGGTTTAAGATAGAAATCAGTTTAATTGGTCAAATCATATGTGTACTCTAAAAGCTAGTCCTGAATAGGTGGTCTGTTAAGGAATTTGACAAATATATATAATAGCCAAACTCTTTGAGTGAGTATGGAAGTAACAGCAGTATCAATGTTGATGGTAGAGAAGCACACACATGGGGTAGGCACATGCATGAAATGTAGTCACTTAGTACTGTAACTGCTGCAGGAAGTAAATGGCTACAGACTCTAAGGCTGAGTACCCGCTGGCGCTGAGCGTGATCATGCTTTGAGAGCGCTCCAAGCATGAGCGCCGGGTGTCCTGCATTTACGCGTGCGTGCAGGGAGGGGGGGGCATTGCGGGTAGTTGAGCGCGCTGGAAAGTTAGATTTTTTTTGTTTACCTGAGCGCGGGTGAGCGTGTGTGCCCGTGCACGAGCGCGTGCGCACAGCGTGAGCGGGGACTTACATATATCTATATATGTAAGTAACCGCCGCAAGCGCCGCCCGCTCAGCGCTAGTGTTGACGCAGCCTAAGGCAGGGGCGCGCAAACTTTTTATGCTGCGCCCCCCCTTGCCTGCTCTGCCTGTCGCCCCCCCCCCCCTCCTTACCTCGCGCAGCATCATTTAACACCACGTTACCGTGGCAACCGTGACGTCACATGACCCCGCGGCGTCATTTCACGCCGCATTGCCATGGTCACGCGTCCAGAAGCCGACTGAACCTCGGTAAGTACAGGTTGCAGTGGCCTCGCGCGGTCCCCCGGCATTTAATTTATATGCCTTGGGGAAGAGCGTGGGACCTCTGCGATTGCCCGCGCCCCCCCCCAGACAAATCTCCCACCCCCCTCGGGGGCACCGCTGCTCTAAGGTAAACCTGCATGAACCCTAATTCAATACTGTAGTTAGTAGTGAGAGTGGAAAGAATGGTAGAGATATATTTTAAAAATCCCTATTAAAATCTCCTATTCTACCCCTGCTATAACTAACACTTCTCATACTAGATGTAATAACACATAATTGTAATCATAATGTTTGGAGGCAGAGAAATGACGGTAAGTGGGCGCTCTCTGTTGTCCGTGGCATCACACGGGAACGCCGACTACCTAGTAGACTGGCCGGGTCTGGTGAGGCTAACTGGCTGAGGTTACCCATGTGCCCTGACCTGTTTCTTACATCAATATTAACAACATGACTACTAAAAATAAATAAAATAAAAATAAACTCTTTGAGTTTAGCTATTAAATTAAATGCCGGGGGAACGCACGAGGCCTCTGTAGCTCCCTCTTACCTTATCGCTGGCGGCTTCTGGTGACGCATCGCCATGACAACGCGGGGTCAAATGGTCACGAAATCACATGACATCGTGATGTCTGATGACGCCGGAGAAAAGGTAAAGGGGAGGGGGGGGGGAGGGAGAGCAGGTAGGGGGGAGCAGACTAAAAAAAGTTTGCGCATCACGTGGTTATTATATATATTTGTCACATTCCTTCAGACGCTACAGACCCGCTAATCAGCTCTGGCTTTTAAAGTTCACGTCTGATTTTTCACTAATTTCTCTGATTATTTTAAACTAGCGCTGAATAAAAAAATTTTTTTTTTTAATTGTAACTCGTATAGCTTTGGTTTATAGTGCAGTATACCAGCGGTGCGCAAACTGGGGGGCGCGACCCCCAGGGGGGGTGCGACACTGCTTGCGGGGGGCGCGGTGTTTACATTTAAATTAAGTGCCGGGGGAGCTGCAGGGCCTCTTTAAACCTAACTTACCTTGGCTCTGGCGGCTTCTCACACGCGTCGCCATGGCAATGTGACGTCATGACGCCGGAGCCGACAAGAGGGGGGGGGGGGCGCGGATGTGAGGGGACTGCCGGCAGGGGGGCGCAGGGAATCAATTATTTTGATTCCTCTGTACCCCGCCACTACCACTTCACTTATAAGAGCAAAAGTGGCTTTCTTGTTCCTGAAGGCACTAGGCAGATTGGCACTGGGTGTCAGTCAGTATATCGCATGCTAGAGGCTGTGCCTTCACTGGAAGGCTACTGCACATACATGATGTTAGTGATACAATGTATGTGATATAGATCAACTCTAGGAAGTCAATGGCAGGTGCTCTTGAAAGCGCTCTTTTGTGTACCATTATCATTTGTCATCTGACTCTTGGAGACATGGACAAGGCATCTGAGTGTGTTTCTTTCCACAGCCCAGGACAAGCTATTCAAGGGAACAATCCATGCAATATCCTACATGTGGTTTTATTTATTTAAATAAATCAGTTCTGTAGTATTAGATGATACTTAGTGAAAAATGTTGTTATTATTATTCAAATCTTAATGCCATTTTTAATGAGTTTTAATATACTCTGTATACTTTGATGTCTAGAGCAGGTTTTAGCCTGCTTCCCCAGCAGTGGAAGATCTTTGCAACACATTCCTGTTTGTGATCATTTGTTGCCAATATTCCCAGCAGTTTGAGCTGCAAACTGTAACAATAGATAATGTTACCATAGTAATATCAGGATACATTGTAGCTGCTGAGTTACACTGACTGAAGGATTGATTGAAACTGAAAGGCAGCCATTTAGTGAACCCTGGGAAGTAAAGCAAAAAGCAAAAACAGAGCACTGCCAGGGAGTCAGGTGGTAGAAAAATAAAAATCTATTTATTCAGTAGTACTCACAAACATAACCCCTAAAGGGTGAAACAAAAAAACTCCTACGCGTATGGTCCGAAACGCGTAGGAGTTTTTTTGTTTCACACTTTAGGGGTTATGTTTGTAAGTACTACTGAATAAATAGATTTTTATTTTTCTACCACCTGACTCCCTGGCAGTGCTCTGTTTTTGCTTTTTGCTTTTCTCACTGGACTACTTCATGCAGATTGCACGCCATCTGGATATATCAAGCGGGACTTTCTAGGACAGACGGAGTGGGTAAGATTCATTGCATTTATCATTGTGATTTTCATAGATGAGTACTATTTATTACACCGTGAGGTCTCCAATGAGGTTACTTTAGGGTGTTTTTTAGCACTCCTATTTGTTACCTTCAGGAGACGAGTGTTTTAGTGACTCACACATCACCGTCTTTATACCCACTCCGTCACTTATTCTGCTCGTCAGTCCTGCGTAATTATTTTGGATACTTATACGTGAAGTCCCACCATCTCTGGAGCACCCATTTCTCCATAAGCCCTGGGAAGTAGCATCTTTGCTAATCGGTCACGGGAGAACAAATTGATCGGCAGCATAGTATGTATGTATGTCTTTATTTATATAGCGCCATTAGTGTACATAGCGCTTCACATTAGTAATACACGTGACAATCATATAAATAACAAGTAATACAAATAACAGATCATGGGAATAAGTGCTTCAGACATAAAAGTAACATTTCAGAAGAGAAGTCCCTGCTCCGGGGAGCTTACAATCTAATTGTAAGCATAGGTAATTAGTTTTCGATAAAGATAAACAGAGGCTGCATATTTTAAAACAACAACAAAAAAAATATATATTTTTTTTAAAGTGCCACTTGGACAGTTTCTCTGAAATCCCATGGAAGACATTTTAGAAGTTAAAAACGAAACAAATTATGTGCTCATTGAATTAGAGATCGGAATTACAGGCAACGTTATTCTGCTGGGATATTTTTGACTTTTATTTCTGCCTGTTTACATCTTGCAGAGAAGTAAGTAATCCAGGATCCCGGGGGATCCCGGGAGCTGAAAATAGCGCCGTTCATCTCCAGAGGATCCCCTGATTCCTAAACTGTAACAAAAAGGGGAATATAAATAAAATGAGCCGCCCGGATTGCTGCTTAAAGCCGCGCTTGTAGTACTTGCTACGGCGACGCGACGGCGATGCTGACATCACGCTGCGGTCACTGAAAATGTCATTAACTTCCAGCGATCACGACCAAGCCATCGCTCCTACTATAAGCGCACGCGACGGATTCAATACATTTGTTTTGATGCGACGTTGCGTCGCCGAGACTATAAGCGCGGCCTAAGGCTTCGTCCCCGGTAACCGCAGCTGCGCACGCGATGGTGTGCGCACCGCACATAAAGTACAGCCCTCTATGGGGCAGGCCCCAGTCGGCATGTGTGCGCGGACCCACAAAAGCTCAAAGCGCGACCGCTAGAAGGAAAGACAAGAATTTTGTCTCTGTGCGGCGATGCGGTCCAATGGTAGGGCAGATATCTATCCCTGAGAACTTTTTCATGGCTGCGCCACCCCCTCCCCCCATCATAGCCGCGCCCCCTCCCCGCAATGGCCACGTCCCCCCGCGGATCCCATCGCTACCCCTAGACCGCAGCTTTTACTGGTGCACGCGCCCCCAGGCGCTCCGACGCACGCAGTGACTGGGCCCGTAGCCTTAACCGACAGATAAGTACTACATCTTTTTGTGGGATCATGAAAACCTCTAAGTTCGTGCAAATCACATATAATGTACGTACCTCTCGCCTTACAGCAGGGGGGCGCAAACTTTTTTCCCTGCGCCCCCCTGCCGGCGGTTCGCCTCTGTCCGCGCCCACCCCCGCTTACCTCAGCTCCGGCGTCGGATCCTGCGCCATGACATCACGTTGCCATAGCAACCTGCCGTCACATGACCTCGCAGCGTCATTTGGCAATGCGTTGTCAAAGAAGCCGCCAGAGCCAAGGTAAGTCAAGTTTACAGAGGCCCTGCAGCTCCCCCAGCACTTAATTTAAGTGCCGTCTGGAAGTGCGCAGGGCCTCTATAAACCCTGCGCCCCCCGCAGTCAGTCTCGCGCCCCCCCCCCTGGGGATCCCACCCCCTCAGTTTGCACATCGCTGCCTTACAGAACACATCAAATGTAAATGGTTTCAGACTTACTACCGTTGTAATTCCAAGTTCAGCATCTATGAATAAAGCACAATCAATCAACTTGCTGTGAAGGGCATAACAAAGTGAATTATTATGGTGTCTTAGCAGAAGATTGTTCCACAACACTAGTTCTTTTTTTCGTTTGAATTGGATGGAGTAATTAAACAATGTCTCATTATCCTTCTTAGCTAATACGTTTCAAAGCTGTATCCCACTGGTGGATCCCGGGATTTCTCGCACGTTATGATGCAGGGCGATGGCCGGAGGAGAAGGAACGAGACGTATTTTGATGACATACCGCGATCAAAGCTTGAACGACAAATGGCTCAGGTAAAAGCAGGCCTGTGAAGACCATCGTGTCTCACTTCTTTATATCCATATTGTTTTACAAGAGTGTGTGGAAGAATTAGGTATCTGTAAAACAAGGAGGACTCAATGTTTTGGCTTGAGTCATTAAATAGCACCCTTTTTTGTGCATTGGAGTGCCTGTCCCTTTTTGCTTTTATATATATATATATATATATATATATATACTAGCTGAGAGACCCGGCGTTGCCCGGGATGTAAATGCGTAATAGGTCGTATTATTTATAAATCGTTGAACAATAGATGACTATTTGTTGTAAAGGTTGGATAATAATGTTGAAAAGAAAGATGGAAGAAAATGTAATACGATGTTGTATAAAAATGGTTTATTGTAAACACACCACAGTACAATGAATATTTTGGTGACATAAGTGATGTGAAAATGTGAGGCGTGTGTCCTGCTAGGGTGTGAGCGTGTGTGAGGCGGCGGGTGGGTGTTCAGTACGGGTGGCGCGTGGGTAGTGAGTGCTGGCTGTGGGTCGGGGTCCTGCTAGGCTGTGAGGCGGCAGGTGTGTGGCGAGTGCAGGTGACAGCTGGTCAGTGATATTGTTGCGTAGGGGCAGGATGCGGCAGGTGTGTGTCGAGTGTGTGGGGTGGGTGAGAGGCGGCGGGTGTGTGTCGAGTGTGGCAGGTCTGTTTAGTGCGTGCGGCGGCTGTGTGGCGCGGGGATGTGAGCGGTGGGCGGGTGAAAGGCAGAAGTGCGGGTGGGCGAAAGGCAGAGGCGGGAGGGTGGACGAAAGGCGTTGAAGGAGGGGAGGTAAGGTCGGAGGGGTGGTGGGGGGTGGTGAGGGGAGGTGAAGGGGGGCGGAGGGGAGGTCGGAGGGGAGGTGAGGATGGGTGGTGAGGGGGGGGTGGTGAGAGGAGGTGAAGGGGGGTGGAGGGGAGGTGAAGGGGGGGCGGAGGGGAGGTGAAGGGGGGGTGAGGGGAGGTGAAGGGGGAGAGGTGAAGGGGGGGTGACAGGAGGTGGAGGGGGTTGCCGGGAGGTGAAGGGAGGGGGGGTGACAGGAGGTGAAGGGGGGGGGGGGTGACAGGAGGGGGGTGACAGGAGGCGAAGGGGGGGGTGGTGACAGGAGGTGAAGGGAGGGTGAAGGGAGGAAGGGAAGGGGGAGGTGGAGGAGAGGAAGGGGGAAGAGGGGGGTGGAGGGGAAGGGGGGAGGAGAAGGGGGGAGGTGGGGGAAAGGGTGAAGGGGGGAGGTGGGGGAAAGGGTGAAGGGGGGGAGGTAAGGGTGAAGGGGGGGAGGGGTGAAGGGGGAAAGGGGGTAAAGGTGGGGGAGGAGGGAAAGGGGGAAAGAGGGGTGGAGGGGGTGAAGAGGGGGGGATGGGGAAAGGGGGCAGGTGGAGGAGGGGAAGTGGGGAGGTGAGGAGGGTAAGGGGGGAGGTGAGGAGGGTAAGGGGGGAGGTGAGGAGGGGAAGGGGGGAGGTGGAGGAGGGGAAGGGGGGAGGTGGAGGAAGGGAAGGGGGGAGGTGGAGGAGGGGGGAGGTGGAGGAGGGGGGAGGTGGAGGAGGGGAAGTTGGGAGATGGAGGAGGGGAAGGGGGGAGATGGAGGAGGGGAAGGGGGGAGGTGGTGGGAAGAGGGGGGAGGTGGTGGGAAGGGGGGAAGAGGGGGGAGGTGGTGGGAAGGGGGGAGGTGGTGGGAAGGGGGGAGGAGGGGGGAGGTGGGAAGGGGGGGGAGGTGGTGGGAAGGGGGGGAGGTGGTGGGAAGGGGGGGGAGGTGGTGGGAAGGGGGGGGAGGTGGTGGGAAGGGGGGGGAGGTGGGAAGGGGGGGGAAGGGGGGGGAGGTGGTGGGAAGGTGGGAAGGGGGGGGGGTTGAAAGGGGGGGGGGAGGTGGTGGGAAGAGGGGGGAGGTGGTGGGAAGGTGGGAAGGGGGGGAGGTTGTGGGAGGTTGTAAGGGGGAGTGAAGGGAAGGTGAAGGGGGTTGAAGGTGGGGGTGAAGGTGGGGTGGAGGGGAGGTGAAGGTGGGGGGGTGGAGGGGAGGTTAAGGGGGGGGGTGGAGGGGAGGTTAAGGGGGGGGGTGGAGGGGAGGTTAAGGGGGGGGTGGAGGGGAGGTGAAGGGGGGGGTGGAGGTGAGGTGAAGTGGATGTGGAAGGGAGGGGAAGTGTAGTGAGGGGAGGTGGAGGGGGGGTGGAGGGGAGGTGGAGGGGAGGTGGAGGGGAGGTGGAGGGGATATGGAAGGGAGGGGAAGTGTAGTGAGGGGAGGTGAAGGCCGCTCACTCACCCGTCCGGCCGCTCACTCACCCGTCCGGCAGCTCCCACGTGGATCTGAGGCGGGAGGCAGCGTGTTGTGGCCGCTCCCCCGCTGACTGTAGCGGCGCCGGGGGGGGGGGGGGTGGAGGGGAAGTGAGTGAGGGGAGGTGATCACTCCGCTCCCCCGCTGACTGTAGCAGCGCCGGGGGGGGTGGAGGGGAAGTGAGTGAGGGGAGGTGATCACTCCGCTCCCCCGCTGAGTGTAGCGGCGCCGGGGGGGGTGGATTGGAAGTGAATGAGGGGAAGTGAGTGAGGTGATCACTCCGCTCCCCCGCTGAGTGTAGCAGCGCCGGGGGGGGTGGATTGGAAGTGAGTGAGGGGAAGTGAGTGAGGTGATCACTCCGCTCCCCCGCTGAGTGTAGCGGCGCCGGGGGGGGTGGAGGGGAAGTGAGTGAGGGGAGGTGATCACTCCGCTCCCCCGCTGACTGTAGCGGCGCCGGGGGGGGGTGGAGGGGAAGTGAGTGAGGGGAGGTGATCACTCCGCTCCCCCGCTGAGTGTAGCGGCGCCGGGGGGGGGTGGAGGGGAAGTGAGTGAGGGGAGGTAATCACTCCGCTCCCCCGCTGACTGTAGCAGCGCCGGGGGGGGGGTGGAGGGGAAGTGAGTGAGGGGAGGTGATCACTCCGCTCCCCCGCTGAGTGTAGCGGCGCCGGGGGGGGGGGGGTGGAGGGGAAGTGAGTGAGGGGAGGTGATCACTCCGCTCCCCCGCTGAGTGTAGCGGCGCCGGGGGGGGGGTGGAGGGGAAGTGAGTGAGGGGAGGTGATCACTCCGCTCCCCCGCTGAGTGTAGCGGCGCCGGGGGGGGTGGAGGGGAAGTGAGTGAGGGGAGGTGATCACTCCGCTCCCCCGCTGACTGTAGCGGCGCCGGGGGGGGGGGGGGGGTGGAGGGGAAGTGAGTGAGGGGAGGTGAAGGGGGGTGAGGGGACGTGAAGACCGCTCACTCACCTGTCCGGCAGCTCCCACGTGGAGGGGGGGGGTGAAAGCGCGGGAAACAGGGAGAGGCGGAGCCTTCGGGACCGGTGGGGAAGATAGCGGGAGATGTGCTGCTAACCCGCTAATGTATGTAACACCCCCCCCGTGTGTGTGTGTGTGTGTGTGTGTGTGTGTGTGTGTGTGTGTGTGTGTGTGTGTGTGTGTGTGTGTGAGACAGTGTGTGTGTGTGTGTTTTTTTGTTTTTTTTCTGGACCTTTGGCCCGTCACTCCGCCTCAGGCCAATGCGAGGTGTGGGGGGCGGGCCAAGGGGGTGGTGTGAGTGTGTGAGGCCAATGAGAGGTGTGCGGGGGCGGGCGGCCCAAGGGACCAATGAGATTGCCGCTAGGGACACCGGACATCCAGGCAGGCAAACATACAGTGCTTTCACTAATATAGTATAAGATATATATATATATATATATATATATATATATATATATATATATATATATATATATATATATATATATATATATATATATATATATATATATATATATATATATCAGAACAAAACAAAAATACAAAGGAGCGCCTACTATAAACAACCTGCCTAACTGTGAGTATGTATGCTACTGTGTTGATACAACCAATGGGGTGGCCAGGGGTGGTAATATAAAAAAGGATCCTATGTTATAAAGATGATGCATGTAATAAAAAACTTTAATAAAAAATGCTATATAAAAAATTGAAAAATACTAAAAATATAAAAATAAAAATAAAAAATATTGAATGATATTAACAACTTAGGTGAATACCAAAAAAATGAACCTTAAAAAACATAGAGTCCCGTTCCAATAAAGTGCATCCAGGTAATGGCAGCCCGTTTGAAAGGGATCACAACTCCCTTGAAAATACCTATGAGAGAAAAAGAGAAAAAAAACAGGCGCACACCTAGTGCATTAAAGTAAAACAAACATTTTATGGAACATTAAAAAGACAAATGCCCACTCACAAATCAGAAGATAATAACGAGCATTTATGAGATTGGCCCTCATAAGCCACTGGCAGCGTCTCAATCAGCAATGGAGTCTTCTCCTACACACGTCCCCTGATGAAGTCATCCTTGATGACGAAACGCGTAGGGCGTGGCTGAGACGGAGGAGGCACTTTCCCACTGAACACAGTACATTGTGGATGCAGCATTGAGAGCGGCAAGCCATACAAGAAGGAGCTGGCAGATTTCCACTATCTCTGGTGGTACAACAGCAAGAACGAAGCAGACACAGTCCTTGTTTCCTGGAGGGATTTCCTGTTGCGGGACACACGCCGGGAGGACGTCATTTCCGGCGAAGGAGACTGCGCAACACGTGTGTAGGAGAAGACTCCATTGCTGATTGAGACGCTGCCAGTGGCTTATGAGGGCCAATCTCATAAATGCTCGTTATTATCTTCTGATTTGTGAGTGGGCATTTGTCTTTTTAATGTTCCATAAAATGTTTGTTTTACTTTAATGCACTAGGTGTGCGCCTGTTTTTTTTCTCTTTTTCTCTCATATATATATATATATATAATATATAGGGGACACAAAATGGCCGCATACACTAGGTAACGAACTCTCAGCAGAAAGGTGGGTGGTGCATGGTAAATTGGGGGGTAATAATGGAGATGTAAAAGTAGTAGCACGACACAGGGTGGGGGGGGGGGGTAATACAAAACTAGGATTTATTGATCCATCAGGTAAACAAATCCAGACGTTTCGGTCCCCAGGGGGATTTGTTTACCTGATGGATCAATAGATCCTATTTTTGTATTACTCCCCCGTGTCGTGCTGGTACTTTGATCACTTTGTGATTATATATATATATTCCCTTTATAGGTGCACATCATCTACTCATGTTTAGCCATTCAGACCGTGCCCATATTGTATTTCCGGTTATGCAGGCGCTCTGTGACATGCCAGATTATCAGCTGGCAGAACTAGTGCCCAGTCAATAAATGAGTGTGTCACAATGCAAGGGACCAGACGCCAAAGGGGTTTTTCAAAAATAGAGGGGGCCCCCCCAAGACTGGAGTCTGCTTGAGTTTTCAAGTCTCCCACATATTCAGCTTTGACCCCTGGCAGATCAGTGGCTCGCAAACTTCTCATTGTGACTGTGATCCAGACCGCGGTTTTCAATGCCAGGCAACTAATAGCCTATACACAGCAAATTAGATAAGCAAATGTATTGCTCAGTTCTACAAAGAAGGGTGGGGAGCCGCGTTGGTCCCTTCTTTCACGCTGTCAAGTAACAAAGGAGGGAGAGGGGAGCATGTAGTATGATACTTTTTATTGGGACAACAAATAGTTGATAAGTTAGAAGCTTTCAAACACAGGGAATGGTCCCCATACATGCAAGAGCCCATCCTTAATACAGGGGTTCTCAAGTCCATTCCTCGAGACCCCCCAACAAGTCAGGTTTTCAGGATATCCCTGCTTCAGCACAAGTGGCTCACTCAAAGACTGAGCCACCTGTGCTGAAGCACTAATATCCTTAAAACTGATCTGTTGATTTCTTGAGGGCTGAAGTTGAGAACCGTTGTTTTGATGCATCATTACCTTTTTACCTTCGTAGAGGCATCTCAGAGCTTATTTTTATATATGGAAACCACGTTTTTATCATTTATAAACCAGTAGGGGGGTTTGAATGAACGCCCCACAAAAAGAGGAGGTGACTCCAAAAGTCAGCTATGAGCATAAGGGCCTCAAACAAACATTTCCTTTCATTCAAATAATACCCCGATATGCAAATAGACTGCGAGAGACGGCGTGAGAAGCTATCCCACAGTCATTAGATATTTTAATGGTGATGAGATATTTCACTAATAATAGCCTCACATCCGCTATTTAACATTGCTTTGCTGAGGATAGCAAGCACTACTAAATGACAAAAAGAATGGGAAGTTAATGTAGGGCTCCTAATAGTGCAATGACTATAGGAACAATGTTGCATTAAACCTCTGAATGTATAGAGAATTCTGAGATGTAAGCACACTGGGGACTACTTGTTACAGTCGACTGGCTACGGAACCAGGACAACGTTGGTGCAAAAAACTGCCCCAGATTTATCCATGAAATGATATCCCATTAGAAACCATGGAACTTTGAGGCATGTGGTGTTGCTTACACTCGTATTCCCGGTTTTACCGCTGGCATATTTCGATCAATAAATCCCCAAGAATTTAGCAGTAGGGTGACAAACTGCTTAAATAGATTAAACGGGGTGTTTCACAGAACCCCAAGATCGTGTGGTGTCCGTGTATAATTATGATCACATGTAAGACGTACTGGCACGTTCATGGTTGAACATTAAGGGACTTGCTCAATATCCACTGCTTTCAGGCAAAATTCCTGGTTGACTTCAAGGTTGACTTCCTGGTTGAATTTCAGCTGAATGTGGCTTAAATGGTCGCTTTGGAGTAGATAGCATTTAGCCCCAAACCTTTCCTGCCCAGTGAAACTAAGAGGACAACTGGAAACTGGTGTCCAAGAAAATAGCTCAGTAGAGAATCCCTACTAGGAACACTGCAACATACTCCGGCAAGGATTGGACCAGCACCATGCAGGCCCCAGCACATATCATTTGGATTGGAGACAACTGATATTGCGTCTTACACATTTACACGTTGAGGAATTAGTGAGACTTTTCACTGGGTATAATAAGAGCCTCTGGTATATTTATAGGGGCCTTATGAGACCCTGGGGCTTCCTTGCAGTGATTTCAAACAACCGCATTCAGGCCTGTAGGGACGGTTTCATGTAGTCAAAATTAATTCAGCAGCATAGCTGTGTTATCAATGAGTTATGTTGTGGTGGTTGTAGGTTTATATTGGGAATTCCACGTATTTCTTAACATGTTGTGAGTACATAAGGCACTGCGGAAGTGTAATTATCGAGGGGGGGAGGGGGCTAATTGTACTTTGCTATTGTGTGTTTCAAGGCACTCAGCTCCTCCATATAAAACATATTCCAGCTGAGCAATTATTTTCCCCACAATTAAACACCTTCTAGTGTCTTTATTAAATGCATGAGAATTTCCTACAACACACCGATGAAAGATGCAATAAAATGAGTGCAGATAGATCATTTTAGTGACTGAGCACAGTCATAGAACATCCAACAGTGACTAGCACCAACATTTGCAAACACTTGTGATCTGTGTTTTTGGAGATGGTGCCGGACAGAACAGATCAAGGCAATGATGGAATTAAAGAAATAGCCACGTTTTAATTCATTTAAATTAATGATTTAAATGATTATTTAAAAAAAATTTTTTTTAAATTGAATTAATTATTTTAAATGAAGACTTGCGGCGATGTCTTTCATTCCACCATTGCCTGAGGGGCCTGCAGTTTGGTGCACGGCAGGTGGCCCCGGCACAGAAATTACAGAGGTTAATATATTTGTGGGTGGTCATTTTCTGTTTCACAATGCTGCGTGTTAGTCTATAAAGATTGCATTCAACAGCTTCATTTACAATGTTGCATGTAGTGCACTCAATGAAATGAATTAATTGTAAAGTAAAATACACTTTTTTTTTTTACCTAATTAATCCGCTGCTTGTTACTTTTAGAGTAAATATGATTTTCAGACAGGAGATTGGAGTGAACCTTCTATTAATCTCCGAGCCCCCCCTGAAGCTACGGGATCCATACCTTTCCAGTACTGGCAACATCACCCAGAAAAACTCATCTTCCAAGCGTGTGATTACAAAGCATATGTAAGTATTTAGATATCGCATTCCTGTGTTCTTTTGTTCAGCTTTCAGTACCGTCCGGATGCATAATGTGGGATATCAGCCTACTTGGCCTATATTATGCTTGTTTCCATGTTCATAATATATTACTCTCTGGGTCTCCCACGGCTGTAACAGATAACAGAGCGCCACACATGCAGTTGATGAAAAGAAGTGCAAATTGATATGTTGTTTATGTGGGAGGTGATTCATACGTGTCTTCGCACACAGAAATGGGAATTTATAAACCGTAACAGAATAACATGGGGTTAAAAAAGAAATAATTGCTGTTGTGCAAATCCCTGTACAGCAATCTGATGAGATCCACAACTGCACAGCACAGGCAAATTACAGAACATAATCCACGTCTAAGGGGCTAATTAATATTCACCAGAGCGAATTCCCCATTGAATTTTTAGGGAATTTCGGCCGAAAACGGCCCGATCAGCCGATTCGGGGGATATAGATAAACCCCTAAGTGTCTAATGTTATATATAATCAAACATGATGTTAATTCCCTAAGAATGGGGGATTGCCTGAGAACTATTGCTCTGGCTTCTGTAGGGCAGTAACAGCCAGTATTTGCCTTGGAATAACACCTTCATTTAAAGCAAAATACTTGACAGCGGAAAAAAGGTAAGTTTTTTTTTTTTGCAGAATCTACATTTGTTCTGGATCTTTACATTTGTTCCCCAGCTACCACATTTGATTATTTGAAAGCACATGAGGCAGGGATTCTCAACGCCGGCCCTCAAGACGGTCCCAACAGGTCAGGTTCTTAGGATATCCCTGCTTCAGCAGAGCACTGATTGATCCACCTGTGCTGAAGCAGGGATATCTTGAAAACCTGACCGGTTGGAGGGTCTTGAGTCCTGACGTTGAGGTCCCCCGACATAAGGTATTGTAGAAATGTCGAGCTTTTGAACTCCACACGTGAGCACCCTTACCTCTCACGAACGTTTTTACATTCCCGTGGGGAGATTTTGCTTTTCCATGTTATTCTTTATATTTTAAGGAGCCTTCCTTTGCATTTTCCCACTGCTCTGCTAACTGATGTTCTGTATTAAAGATTCATCATTGTAAGGCTTAGGTTGTGCTACTGTAGATATTTTGCACGTAGTGAAACCTTGTTATAGACAAACATGGGCGCCCCAATCTGAATATTCGGAGAATCCGACACCTTTACGCTGGTGCGTCAAACAGTATCACAACCTGTAAATGCAGCAATAAATAAATCAGTTCATTTTTTGGAGAATGAATATGATTACCGAAACTCTACTTGAAGGAACAGCTCAATATGTAGTAGGTAAGTCAAATTCTGTTCAAATATAATGTAAAGTAAATGTTTAACCCTGCAGTCCTGCTCCAAATATTATTTCATTCCAATTGAGCAACTTAAGGGAAAATACATACAGTATTTGTTGACATCACTCTGTAAGCTTGTAGCAATTCCTTAACATATGGCGACATATCAGCAGCCATGGTTTTCTGGACCCCAGGCAGAGTAGCCAGAATCCAACTTGGTTAATGTTCCCATGGTAGATCCCTTTACCGTTCTGCAGTGAGTTATTTTCCCAAGTGTGTAATGCAGCTGGTTCTCACCTTCTCCCCTAACAACATGACTCACATCCGCATTACGTCACTGGCACATCATGTCTGCAGTAAGAGAACAAGGCTCTCTGTGACCGTTGCTGGGGTCTCCAATGAGGTTCTCATTTTATTTTACTCACTGGCTCTCCTTAGATCCATGAGCTACAGCAGCAGCCAGACAATATCTTCGGGTACTCACCTGTGTAGAAAAAGAAAACCATTGGTTATTCCTAAAATCTTGTGTGGTTGATGGTTTTTGAGGAGAGCTCAGCACCTCTGAATTCACTGTTTAGAGGTGAGGGTTAGACAAAGTACCCGCAGGCTTAGAATGTGCTGCGCAGATGTGCGCTGGGGCTTTTGTGCTAAGGGGGGGGGGGAGGATTTTTAGTTAGAATAAAACGGCTAGGGGGACATTTGGAACATTCTTCTGATATAGGTAATGTCAGCAATGTTTGGTTCCTGTATAGCAGTGGCAGGCAGCCTAAGCCAATGAGACCACTAGCAATCCCTAGGGTCGCCAGCCAAAAGTTTAGATATAAGATTCAACAACAGGTTAAAGTACAAAAGGGACAAAAAAAAAACCTCGACCGTACAGCATACAGCAAATAAAAATATCACCTGTGACCACATTCACATGTCTCATAACAGGTCTGTAATCCTGCTTTTCCCATTAGCATACAGTGCTTCCACTGCAGCCAGGGATTCTGGGAAATGACATGCAAATGAGCACGCAATGTGTCAACTTTTTTTATTTAAATCCATTTTAAGATGGACCGATATAAAAACAAGCTTATGCCTGCCACTTTGCACAGCTTTGCAGCACAACCTGGGTTATAGATATAAGATTCAAATAGAGGTAGAAAACTTTACATATATAGCAGTTTTTTTTTCCAAATAATATTTTCAATTTAGCCGTATAGCTTAACACAGGGGGTTCTTCACTTCAGCCCTCAAGACCTCCCCCCACCCACCCCAACAAGTCAGGTTTTCAGGATATCCCTGCTTCAGCACAGGTGGCTCAATGAGTGGCTCAGTCTTCGTCTGAGCCACCTGTGCTGAAGCAGGGATATCCTGAGAACCTGTTGGAGGCTCTTGTGGACTGGCATTGAGAAGCCCTGGACATGTTCTTTTACATCTCTTCCATTGACACCTGTCACTTCATTACATGTTCTGCACATTTCATGCCGCTTACTTCGGCCCAGATACATTAGGTGCCAGGAGGCCATCTAAAGTGACTGTCCCACTTGGCAAGTCAAAAAAAGAAAGAAAAAGCAAATGACTGAAAAAGTAGATATAAAAATATACACCCTGTTCTTTTTTTTCTTTGTAGTCATCTAAAGTAAGCATGTATCACTCACGCTATTTACTTTTGTAGGGAAAATGGCAGCCATCTTAATTATAATCAAAAGTATTTGGTTTTGGAGGCTGTCCTCTGCAACATCACACAAATACATGGAAAATGTCACACACAAAGCACAATGAACGCTGTAACATGGCCACATTAACCAAAGAGATGTGAAAAGAGATACGTACCTCAGACTGCACCTTTAACATAGCAGTGACCTCACTTACGTTCACATTTATTGTGACACATAATCACAACGAAAGTAGCGCGAAATCTACTGAGAGTACGCCTCGTTATCCGCATTGTGTTAGAAATAACGAGTGTTAGAGAAAATGCAATGCAAATGATATGCAAATTAGCATTTATCATAAGCATACCATAGTCCAGGGGTGCTCAACTCCAGTACTCAAGCTCCCCTCCCCCCACCCCCCAACAGGTCAGGTTTTCAGGCTATCCATGCTTCAGCACAGGTGTCTCAATCAGACGCTCAGTCTTTGACTGGTCCACCTGTGCCGATGCAGGGATAGTCTGAAAACCTGACCTGTTGGGGGGACTTGAGGACTGGAATTGAGCCCCCATGTCAGTCAATAAACTCTGTTACTGTTAAAAGAGGGGGGAAAACGTTCCTACCTAAATCTGGCATTACTCCCACCTAGACACTAAACTAGGGTTAAAGCAACAATGCTCGATAGGAGCATTAGACATCTTTGTTTGTACATGGGACTCACTTTACAACGGTGTCACTATCCAACGCTACTTCCAGAACGGATTCCGTTGCATAACCGAGGACTGCCTGTATACAAATATATTCGGGGACAATACAAGGAGCTTTCAAAAGAACTATTCATCCCAAGAGGAGTACAAATGACACAAGGCCATCCCTATAGGTTGGAGGAAAGGAGATTTCACCAGCAACAAAGGAAAGGGTTCTTCACAGTTAGGGCAGTTAACATGTGGAATTCATTACCCATGTAGACAGTGATGGCAGATACAATAGATTTGTTAAAAAAAAAGTTGGACATCTTTTTAGAAAGGAAAGGTATACAGGGATATACCAAATAAGTAAACACAGGAAGGATGTTGATCCAGGGAGTAATCTGATTGCCAATTATTGGAGTCAGGAAGGAATTTATTTTCCCCCTTATGAGATATTATTGGGTGATATTTCACTGGGGTTTTTTGTTTGCCTTCCTCTGGATCAAAATACTGTAAGTACGATATAGGATAAAGTATTTGTCGTCTAAATTTAGCATAGGTTCAACTCGATGGACGTACGCCTTTTTGTTAACCTCATCCGCTATGTAACTATGTAGCTATGTAATGTTGGTGAAACATGCCCTCCACAGTAACTCCTGGGGGTTTTACTGGATGTAGTTTTGAATAGCAAGAATGATAAAAACATGGTAAGGTCACTTTGGGGGAAATGTATTTATTTTTTTCTTTTAATTTCTTTATTGGTGCATCAGAGACAGTAACACACATGTTTGCATGAGATACATCACACGGAACGAGGTACAAGCATTATGACACAATACAGCATAATAGCAGATTCACCTTTCAATATATCATATATCCAAGCCTTCTATATCTGAGAGTCTTATCCTTGTATGCTTAGTACGAGTTCTTAAACTGGAACTCTTGTTTTATCCTATGCATTTTCTGAACAGAATTTATCCTTAAAGAGTAACTTAGCAGGTAAATAATAATAAAACAAAACACAAAGAACCTAAAATTAATTAAACTAACTAGTTCTAAATGAAACTATCACACCCTTACATGGGTTAGGATAGCATTGATATGGGAAAAAGGTTTAAGAGATTTACCAAGGAGTCTATATTTCTGCACTGGTGAGGAGGAGATACTGTAAATCTATTTTTAAACATTTCCATCTCGACAGGAATGCTTTAGTAACTATATTTGGGTAACTAAGCTTTAAGTACGCAATGGGGCCTATTAATTAAACTGTGAGTTTTGCCATGTCAGATGTTTTCAAAGAGCAGAATTATATCTGCAAAAATATCTATTAACACATGCAGCCATTAGCACCAAATATGCAATTACAGCAGGGCCCCGGGTATACGGCAGGTTCCGTTCCAGAGGCCCGCCGTATAGCGAAAATCGCCGGAAAGCGGATCTGGCGATTTTCAGTGCTGCGCATGCGCAAACCGGCATTTTCGCCGTTCTGCGCATTTGCGACCTGCGGTCCGCGCGCACAACTGGAGGTCTGCGCATGCGCGCCGGGCGCACCCGCCCGTTCTGCACATGCGCGATTTTAAATTCAACATGGCGGCCCCCTTCTCGGTGCCGCCGTATCAGCGGATCGCCGAAAAGCGGAGCGCCGAGAAGCGGGGCCCTGCTGTATATAATCTATTTCAGGGGTTGCCAACTCCTAAAGGTCCAGCAACAGGTCAGGTTTTCAGGATATATATGGGCTTCTGCACAGGTGGCTTAATTAGTGGCTCAGTCAAAATGCCTGAGCCACTGATTGAGCCACCTGCGCACAAACAGGGATATCCTGAAAATTTGACCTGTTGCTGGTCCTAGAGCAGGGGTGCGCAAACTGGGGGCCCCCCGGGAGGGCACGGGATGTTGGGGGTGAGCGGCAGTTGCTGCAGCCCCACGCTCTTCCCCGAGGCATGCCGGGGTTCCACGTTAAATGTCTTCCCTGTTAAATGCCGGGGTTCCGGGCGAGGCCTGTGCAACCTCAACTTACCGGGGTTCTGTAGTCTTCTGGACGCGTCGCCATGGCAACGCGGCATCAAATGACGCTGCGGGGTCATGTGACATACGCATCACCATGGTAACACGCATCAAATGACGCTGTGGGGTGACGTGACGTCACATGACCTGCGGAGTCATTGGACGCCGGGTCACAGGGAAGGGGGGGGGCGAGCGCTGGGGCTGTCGCACAGAGGGGGGGGGGGCAGCTCCAAAACTTTGCGCCCCCCTGACCTAGAGGACTGGAGTTGGCCACCCCTGAATTATTTCATTCACATTCTCACGCCGTTGAATAGGATAAGGATTTCCTTCATCTTCCCCATCTCTCTTTTCCGTCTCCTCTTGAATCTTGCATGCCTGGGGTGTGTGTAATCTGCGGATGAGCTTTTCCCCCACAAAATGCAATCTTGTTTATTAAATATCATGTGGCTGATCTATCATTTTAATACTTCATTTGTATACTGCACAAATCTGCACTACCACAACAAAGCTATGACATCAGATGCTGGTGTTGACAGTTTGGACATGCAAGAACTGTTTAATAAACACAGCAAGATGTGTTTCCGTACCAAAAGGTACATTTTGCTTGGAAACACCATTTTTCCAGTTTAATGACTAGGCCCCAATAAATAGTACATGCTTGTACTTGCTAGCTATTCAAGGCTTTTGCGTTCTTCTAAAACATGGTCATCTATGTAAGTATTGAGTGTGGTTTTTGTGCTTGGCACTCCTGTATATTATAATGTTTAAGCAACGTATGTGTTTGCCCATGGCCCAAAAGTCATTGATCGTCCTCATCATATGTAACTTCCAGCACTATCTTTAGACGTCTCCTTTCCAGGTCTCTGGTATGCACCAAACCCAAGCTTACTCTCACATCCCAGTGTATCTGTTCAGTTTCCGATGTCGCAGATCCTTCCTACCCCTTTCCTGTCGTGAATCCTTGCCTCTTTCAGATCTTCACTCTCAGGGGGCGGGGGTCGTACTCATTGCACCTATCGTAGCAAGAGGTCCATGGTGTGGTAATGCACTCTGCTTGAACTAAGAACTGTGTTGTGTACATAGCAAAATGTACATAATGCGCAATACCATAATAATTGACACTCATGTCGCTTAACATCACTTGCCTAAAACTGAGGTCCTCATTTCTCATGGAGAAAGGGGTGGGGAACAGCCGCTGACGATGAAGAACAAATGGGGGGAATATGTGGTTCTAACTGGGAGACTTTACTTGTCCAGGCTACCGACACATTGTTCCCATCCTTTTAAAAGATGGGTTAGCTGGTATCAACATTGCTGATGATGATTAGTTTGGACCAATATGTCAATATATGTAGTGGGCGTAAAACCAGCTATGTGTTTTACAATCCTCAGAAACATATAGTCCACATGAATTACAGATGGGGTACATTGTTATAATATGGATGCATTTCATTCTTGCAATATGGATGCATTTCTCAGTGAAGATAACTGTAGGATTTCAGCCTCAGGCAGTGAGGGAAAGTGATGTGAAGTCAATTCCAGAAACATTTTAACTCTGGTCCCATTTATGGTATGCACTAACCATCACCATTATACTTGACCATGTCCATTATAAGGCCATGTGGGGTTATTAAAAGCAAACGCATTTTTGAGTGAGACTTGAAATCCAAGTAAGGGGTGAAGTTCTTGCATTTTATTCCTTTCACTGCATGAACCATTCAGCAGTGAAAGGTTAACAAAACCACTGGATTTACTGCTCTGGACAAAAGGTGAATCACAACGATCATTTGTAAATACAGAAGCCAGTTCTAATCCGCGGCTTCGGCAATTCTAAATTTCCATTGTAATAAGATTCTACATTTTTATTTGAATTGAAATATCCAGAGCAATAAAGACACATTTCCTTTGTTATTGTTTTGCATTGAAATAAAATGGCTTTCTTTAAAGCACTGCCTCCTCCCATATACATACACGGGTAAACTATATCATGTATGATTACTTCGCTGCAAAACCGTTTCTTCTGTAAAATGAAACGGCAGCCATTTTGTGATTCATAATTTGGGAAAATTGCATTGGCATCTTACAGAGATCATTGCATGAAAACATGATCCTACATCAATAAAAATATGTATTTATGTTAATATGAAACACGGATAAGGAAACTAGTGCTTTAAAGTTTGTTTTAGGTTAAATTTGATTTTGGACAAAGATTTCGTTTGATCCACCAAAAGGATCCCTTTGTTTGTCTAGTTTCAGAAAATGTCTAGTATGTTTTTCTTTGTCTAGAGCATGCCATTTGGGGGAAAATATGGACCCATATTAAAACCCGTTCCTCACCCCCAGTGTTCCTGGTCTGAGATGATAAAGGTATATAGTGCACTTATATTTCCTTCACTTTATTGCATTTTGGGTAAAACTGACATCAGGGGATTATTTCTTGTGAAAGTTTGGCCTCAAATACAATGCATCTGGCTACACAGACTATGGGCTTCGAGATATATATAAATATATATATATATATATGTGTGTGTTTGGTCACAGACACATCCCATATCATAGTGCCTAAAAGTCCCATGATGTAACAGGAATATCCAATTAAAACACATCTTTTCTTAACATATGGAAGACGTTATGTGGCATATTATGAAACAAATGTCACTTTTTTCTTCTTTTCTTTCTTTCTTTTTTTGATCAACAGATTTTTTGTATGGGCTGCCACTGTACCATCTCTCATACTTGATAATAAAGTACTCACAGCATGGGAGCATCCATACTCAGCATGGGAGCATCCATACTCAGCATGGGAGCGTCCATACTCATACCTTCTGTCCTCTACATTTCCTTAGTGATTCTAGGCAATGAATCACCCTGCTGTTCCTTTTTTTTTCACTAGCTGGTCTTAACGCTTCACTTATGTAATATATCCATAGATGTACGTAGAGAAGTCTCATTGATTTAATGAACCTTTTCCTCTATCCCATTTCTGCAGCAAGATTACTACCAGTATTTTTTTTTTTATATCTGCCATAGGTGAAGAAAGCTGTTTCCCTCAACTTGCCGTGTTGCAGGATTGAGTGGTATTTTCTAGACAAGGCTGTGGCATAAGTGTTATATCCTTAATCGTATCATTATTGCAATACCTTGCAGTTTAAAAATGTATTTTGAAGAGACTTATTTGTCAGAGTCAAAGCACGAGTGGTTTGTATCACTCCTTTTGCTACAATATGTTTTTATGATGAATATGCTAACATTTTATGTTAACTAGACCAGTGTTTTTCAACCAGGTTTCCTAGGAACCCCTGGGTTCCCCGGGCATCCCTAAAGGGTTCCCTGTCATTTTCTGGTCATTTTAAAATGGTACCAAATACAGAATAAATACAGAAGAATTTACAATGCATCTGATCTCAGACTCACTGTTGGAGAGTGTTGGGGTTCCTTACAATGCATCTGATCTCAGACTCACTGTTGGAGAGAGTTGGGGTTCCTTACAATGCATCTGATCTCAGACTCACTGTTGGAGAGAGTTGGGGTTCCTTACAATGCATCTGATCTCAGACTCACTGTTGGAGAGAGTTGGGGTTCCTTACAATGCATCTGATCTCAGACTCACTATTGGAGAGGGTTGGGGTTCCACAGAAATTCACATAGGGTTCCTTAACCCAGGGGTGCGCAAACTTTTTTTGTCTGCACCCCCTGCCTACTAGCGCCCCCCCCCCCCCCCCCTCACCTTGTCTCAGGCGTCATGTGATGGCAACATGTTGCCATTTGACCCCACGGCATAATTTGACTCCGCGCATCGCCAGAAGCCGCCGGAGACAAGGTAAGGGATATACAGAGACCCAATGCGCTCCCCCGGCATTTAATTTAAATGTTGTGAGGAAGAGCGTGGGGCCTCTGTAACCGCCGCACTCCCATCCCTCAGAAGATGTCCCCCCCAGTTTGTGCACCGTTGCCATAACTAAAAAAAGGTTGTGAACCACTGACCTAGACAAATCTATCGTGTGTGCTTTTTGTCTGTTTCCGTTACAAAAACCAAATAATGTTTTTTTTAGTATTTAGGTTCGATGCTGATTAAAGAATTAAGAGGGACAGAATCGACGCAGGACGCCTGTTCAAAGATGAGGGTATGTTGGGTATGTTGGCACATGAACAAATATCTAATACAGAATTGTTTTCTAGATAATACAATCTTGGAAAGAAATGATTGCTTGTGCGGTGATATAAGGAACGTGCTCAGTGTAAAGCTCCCATTTGTCCCAGATTACCCGGTGCAGACATTTCTGTGCAAAAGCACCAATAGGTCAAGTATAGCCGTACACAGCAAATCACCACAACTATAACGGTTTTTATACACAGGTTAGATTTTTAGAGCAGTCCCTTATCTCCAGTATATACAGAAGAGAGAGAGCATTATGCCACTTTAGACTTGGTGAATGTTTTTGATGTTGACAAAAAATAATGAAAAGATTCAATAATACTGTATATTCCAGTATAATATGTGTGCTGTATTACCCTAATTCCTCTAATATGCACACTCAGAATTACTCACAGATATATTGACACAGATCCACCAAGCTGTTATGTCAGAGCTCATAACACATTGTTTTTCAACCAGGATTCCTAGCAGTCCATGGGTTCCCGGACATCCATAAAGGGTTCCCTGCCATTTTCTGGCCATTTGACAATTGTATCAAATACAGAAGAATGTACAATGCATCTGATCAGAGGGCTGCTATTAGAGAGGTGTGGAGGTTACTCAGAATTTCACTTAGGGTTCCTTAACCAAAGAAAAGTTGGAAACCACTGTCGCAACATAACCTTCACTTAGGTTAAAGTCACGGTAACTCACTTCACAGAACTCTGTAGATCTGGCCCCAAGGGAGATGCATGTTTAACAGGCCTCTGTTCACATCGGTTGAACATGTAACTCCTTTAATGTATAGAATCTAATGCAGTGTGTAATTGAAATAAAAATAATCGAATTCATTTTTTTAAACTTGTAATGACTCCAGGGTAACCAACGCTATGGAACGTTTTACTGCCGTTGCCTGATCTCTTGCTTGCCATTAGGCCGTGTTTATGCCGAAAAACACGTGTGGTGTACAAAACAAGTAGCACTCGTACAATTAAAGTAACAATAATAGTAGTTCCCGGCACTCAAAGAAATAATAGTCTAGAGATAAGCCAAATACTGAAATATTGCAATTTAATGTGAAAAATATATAAAAAATAATTCAAAGAAGTACCAGATGAAGTACAGACTACACCGACCAGAAGAAAATATTAACTTCCCCTTTTTTTTTTTAAACATTTTCACACAGGAAATGACGATTTTTACTTTACAGGCGGTTGAATATTTAAGTTGCTAAGTTTGTTATAAAAAAAAAAATGTTACCCACTGTGTGATGCTGCTCAGATATTGGTTACAATGGGTAAAATATGTGAAAGGAGTAGCAGAGAAAATTGTTATGAGAGAGAAGGAAATACCACCGCAACCCGGTCCTTCCCCATTATCGCTTAGCAAACAGCGCTTCCACTGCAGCCAGGGATTCTGGGTAATGACATGCAAATGAGCACAGTTAATAGAGAGAACAAACATTGGGCCCATGAAAAGGTGCAGTTGGCAAATGTACATTAAAGCTATCAATAAAATGTTACATTGTTGTAATATGTCAGCAGCGGTGGATTTCAAAATCCGCCGCCCCCCAGGCACAGCTGTTGCGGCCGCCCTCCTCCTCCTTCTGAACCGCAGTATCAAATGACGCCGTGGACGTCACCAACGCGACGTCGCATGGCGTCACGTACCCATGGTAACGCGACGTCATGGCCTCATTTGACGCTGCGACGTCGTGTTGCCGTGGCGACGTGACGGCACGTTGATGACGTCCGCGGCGTCATTTGACTGCGGTTCGGAAGGAGAAGGGGGGCGCGGCAGGTAAGGAGGCGGCCGCAACAGATAAAATGACTTCCCATCAGGCCCGATATTCCCGGGAGCGCGGCAGAAGTATACCGGGCGGACCTTTTTACTGCCCTTGGCCCGGGCCTAACGTGAAATCCCCCACTGTATGTCAGCGAAAGGATAAGTCAATGCAGCTAAGTCTAGAATGCAGTATGACTCAATCAGGCGCCAAAGGGTGAACGGTTTTACCACTGAGATTCCATGGGGTCCATGTAACAAGGCAATTTTGGGGCAGAACCGGAGCATTTTCATCCTGACCTTGTTTTCTAATTTTGCCCATTCTGCCCTAGCTTGCACATTGTGTGTCAGTGAGAGGAGTTGGGATGAGCTACCTGCTTCAAATATTATTTTGAGATGTATCACATTCTGCATCTCTGAGCACCATACATAAAAATCCTCCATATCTAAAGTGGCGTAAGTCTAAAATTCTGCACCAGATGTAAGAAACTGTTCTTACATATGCCGTAGCTCAGAAAACGGAGTTGTGCGTCAAAACACACTTTCCTCTATAGGTAGACTCTTCTGTATCTATGCAAAATATGGAACTCTGTTTAACATTCAAGTTATGAACCAGGTTTTTAAAAGTGCCGGCACTACAAAGTCACACCGAGTATAAATGATTTTATACGCTTCTCGTACATAATTAATGATGCAGAGGAGAGAAACACAACTGCAATGACTTGATCACAACGTGCTGCTGGAATTATGCGAAGGATATGCAGTGTTTTAAAGTAAGAAAATTAAGGGCTAGCTAAATTAGATTTATTTACATTAGAAAAGAGGCGTCTAAGAGGGGATATGATAACTATATACAAATATATTCAGGGACAATACAAGGAGCTTTCAAAAGAACTATTCATCCAACGGGCAGTACAAAGGACTCGGGCCATCCCTTAAGGTTGGAGGAAAGGAAATTTCACCAGCAACAAAGGAAAGGGTACTTTACAGTAAGGGCAGTTAAAATGTGGAATTCATTACCCATGGAGACTGTGATGGCAGATACAATAGATTTGTTAAAAAAAAAGGTTGGACATCTTTTTAATGAGAAAGGTATACAGGGATATACCAAATAAGTATACATGGGAAGGATGTTGATCCAGGGATTAATCCGATTGCCAATTCTTGGAGTCAGGAAGGAATTAATTTTTCCCCTTAATGGGGTTTTTTGTTTGCCTTCCTCTGGATCAATAAGGAAGTATAGATATAGGATAAAGTATCTGTTGTCTAAATTTAGCATAGGTTGAACTTGATGGACGTACGTCTTTTTTCAACCTCATCTACTATGTAACAATGTAACTTTGTAAGGGGTTTATTTTGCCAATTTTAGATAAATTGAGCACTTAGAGCAGCTGGGCGTCCGAACAAAATCTGCCACATTCACTCCTCTGGCAGGTACAGTGTTAAATGACGAGAAATACTGGGACTCACACCCCCTATTGTGGTTGGTACGAGTATTGCTTCCCTTTTGCTATTTCTTTGAGGAATTCAATAGACTTTCAGTGTATTGTATGTCTTTATTTATATGGCGCAAAAAATGTGTACTCGGCTCTTCACAAAGAATACAGTACAGGGAATTATAAGAGCAGCAAAATCAGACAATAGGAAAGGAAATCCCTGCCCCGCAGAGCTTACAATCTTAGACCTGTAATATAGTGCGCGCACGTGCGCTACCGTGCGTCAATTAGAATTGGCTGTGTTAGCCAGATGTTTCCATACGAGGGACGCGCGCGCACTGCCGTGAGCGGTGGAGCGGCAGACCAGGGAAATGACAATAAAATTGTATTTTTGCGATGCTGCCGCGCCGCATTACAATCACAGCGCGGCTTAACGCTGTGAGATCAGAGTCACACCCCCTAACTGAGCGTGTCACCGCTTGCACCCTAACAACTAAATGCACAATTCACGTGCAACGCCGGGCGCACGCCCCTGCACGCACCAGCGCCTACTATATAACAAGCCTAAGTGGTATGGTGAGAGACTTAGGCTTGGTCCCCGCTGGTTGCTGCAGCGTCCGCTATGGCGGGCGCTGCGGGGACAAGAGCCGCCCCTCTATGGGGCTGCCAAGCTGCCCGGCGAGTTTTTCAGGCAGACCTGAAATGGAGATTACAACTAGCGACGGAGCTCTAGGCCACGCCCCCCACAGTTCAGCCAATAAGGTCAAACCTGCCGGGTGACGTCATGGCCGTGCCCCTGTCAGCCCCACCCCCAGTCTTTTCCCCTAGAGCTCGCTGCAGACCGGGGATACTCGGCTGCACGCGCCGCCAGCCTCGCAGGCACGCGTGCAGCGCCGGCACTGGGGCTGTAGCCTTACAGAGACAGCAGGTGAGGGAATAAGTGCAGTAGATGGCAGTGCTTGGCCACAATGGTCGGTAGGAGTGACTGTGGGTGTGGGACAATAGCCATGAGTGCAGGCTATTGGGATGCTTGATTTCTGGGGCGAGTTTTAAGGTTAGTCGGTATTAAATCAGAAGGTTAACACCATTTACAGAGGAAGAAATGGCAGGGAGGTGTGGATGAGAGCAGTTGTGTGTGTGTGTCTGGGTTCAGGATTAGGAGAGATATCCCCAGCAGCCGGAAGGAGTAGAAAGACGGTGTGAATAGATTATTTGTGGGGGTGCTTTTTATTGAGGGATAAAGAAGTTGTTGGGAGAGAGGAGTATAAATAATGGTGCAGTGTATGGGCACATGCATAGGTGGAGGGGAGGAGAGATAAAGAAATGTGGATAGGAGGAGAGTGAGGAAGTTGGAGAGAACAGAAACGTTCACAAAGGAGTGAGGAAGCAGTAACCAGAAAAGGCAATAGGGAGGGCATAGTGAGGAACAGGAGGAGAGACTTCCCAGATATTGGAGGATAGAAAGAATACAAATAATCACAGCATTTAGCAATTCAAGTTCACACAGTTGCAACGTTGTTGTTGTTATGGGACAGAGTCCAGAGTCCAGATTTTATTTTGTAATGTTCACCACCAATTTCAACTCCAAAATTAACTCAACAGACTATATATATATATAAATAAAGTCTGTTGAGTTAATTTTGGAGTTGAAATTGGTATTTTTTTGGGGTATTTATATATATATATATATATATATATATATATATATATATATATATATATATATATATATGCAAATATAACTGTATGCTCATCTGCATGTCTTAGGCAGGTCTGCAACCCCGCCTTTCCCCATTATCACCCAGCATACAGCACTTCCACTGCAGCAAGGGATTCTGGGAAATGACATGCAAATGAGCACACATATATATATATATATATTTATAGTCACATAGAGCGTATAGGATTATGTAATATGACACAAAGTAGTCCCTCAGTTGCAGGAGTTTAGGTATTTCTGTCATTGGAGTACTGGGTGTAAGCAGACATTTATTACCACTTTTTTGTCAATAAAATGTAGTAGTTTTGACAGAAATCGCATAAAAATGCAATAATTCATACAGCATCAAAGTGATGCACGTAGCATCATTGAATCACATACAGGACTCCATATACCGTGATATATACCCACCTTTCAGTATTATGGATTCTGTCAAGTGCCGGTCAAGCTCAGTACTCAAGTGGCTGAGAAATGGAAACAATAGCACACTGCATGAGAAAATCGATGTACTCTTATGACAATTCCCTAATGGGGTTGAAACATCAGTCCTTTCCGTGCCTGTGTGTTTCAAAAGACGGTCATGCATTGATTTTCATTACACCAGCACACACTATTGCTTTCATTTTTCATCGCTTTGAACAATCCTGTCCTATGGGTTTATTAAACCTACAGATTGAATCGCGAAGCATGATTCATTGTCAGCCAACTGCTTTGCCGGACGTTTGCTGGTCTCTCTTCATTGCTTCACACAACGTAATCCCCTGGAGAGCTCTGTGTTACTTTTCTAAAGATTATCTCAGACAAATGATCTTGACTAGTCCTTGTGTATTAAAGATGCAGTCCCACTTAGCCCAGATGTGGGAGTTAGCATGCAGTGAATGTACTCTTTGTTGAACCTTCTTTATCAGTGTTAATGTTCATTTTATCATTTTATGACATGCATATTTTTAACAGTCTTTCAATCTTTTTAAAAGTGGAATACCTAGAGCCTAAACGTAAACTGCTTGGCAAGAACTAACACGGGATATATTTACTAGTCAAATTCTACATTTTGATCATAAGTCTATTAATAAAGTAGCCATTTAGTAGCATATTTTGCTCCAAAAATTATTGTAGTCTGCCAACCCCGTCAAGGTAAAGTTCATTTGAGCAGGGGATTTGTGAGGTGTCTTCAAGGGGCTATCCTCCCTCCCCCAAATGTAATGACGTGTACCAGGCAGCATAGTGGGGGGGTCTTGAGCTCGTGTGGGGACTACACACTTCATAAGACCCATACCGCACCTTGGTGTGGGCGGTATAATTGTCAATTACAGCAGGAGCTTCCAAAATCACTCCCCACAATGCTTTGCATCCACAGCGGCAAGGCATTGTGGGACGTGACTTTGGAAGCTCCCACAGTAATTGACAGCTATACCACCCACGCTGTCTGCTCACACTGAGCTCTGGACACTCTGCTGCCTGGGATCAGTCACACAGTGTTGTTAGCGATAGCCTGATGAGTCGGCAATAAGATTTAGTAATTAGGTGTTTGCGGCACAAAGATGATCTAGCACGGAGTTGCAATATGTTAAAAAGGTTTGAAACGGAAACCGCCACACTAGAACTCCTTCCCAGCACAGCTACAAATGACGTCCTTCTTGTTTCCAGTGTGGTTACATATTGATATTTCAACACACTCCAAATAAATAAATACAAACATAAATAAACCGATTCATTTCCTACCGTTTATATATGCAAAAAAATAAATGTCCTTCAGCGCTAATGATATAAATAGTGTAGTGTAAAATAAACGCTACTAATCTATATCAAATGTGCCTATAATATAGGAAGGCTGCCTGGAACCATGAGATTATTACAAATCACATACAGAATCAACAAGAAATATACCGTTTTATATATGTTTTTTTCCAGAAGTCGACGGAGCAGATGAAAAAGATACCCACCATTATTCTGTCCGTTTCTTACAAAGGGGTCAAGTTTATGGATGCAGCAAATAAGGTAAGATTTGTGTGCCTCTGGTTTATCAATCAAATGAATAGAAATTGCCCATGAGATAACATCTCATTGCTAGCAATGTATAGATTCCCCAGGTCAGTTTCTTGGCCTGCAGAGAGTAAAACATAAATCCTTTTCCGCTTTCCCTCTTAGCTATGATAATTCACAAAAGGATTCTGGGTAGCAAAGGCACAAAGATTTTCTATCCATTCTTCCACATTCTATCCAGAGCCGGATTAAGATTACATTGGTCCTTAGTCAAGGTACCAGTTTGGTCCTCCTCCCAGCCCTATCCGGCCTCTTTTACACACCAGACAATGAAGTTATAGTGGGTGAAAAGTGACGAAACAAACTAGCATTGGCAGCTTCAAATGCACAACCATTGATCAAGCTCAAACGAATAGATCCGCAATGATGAAACAACTCTGTCAGCCTTTTTGTATAAGCTGTTTAATGCAGCAGGCAAAAGCTAAAAGTGACACGCCCACTTGGTGTTCATTTGCACGTTGCTACCCAGAATCCTTTGCTGTAGCTTATCCACTGTATGACATGACAATGGGGTGAATGAAGTAGGTTTGGGGAACTTTTGGCTAACATGCAAACACATTTATACTGTAGGTATTTTATATTTACCATTCTGCCATGTTACATTAAAAACGTTTCTTTATTAATATTATGCTTTCTTTTGAATTTCAATTACTTCGGCTTAATATTTCATATCTACCGATAGAGCAAAACTTATTTTCACTGGTGCCGCCGGGTGGGGTGGGGGGTTGGGTTGGGGTGGGGGGTTGGGGTGGGGGGGGGAAGGAAGCACTATGTGGAAGGTGACAGCCACAAGAAGCCACGTTCTTACCGATCAGCCTCCTTGCAGCTTTAATGGCGCTGCCGGGGAATGTTTCGGTCATGTTTCCACTGTTTTTCCCGCAGCGGGAAACGTTTACCGGGCTACATCGGTAATTGTTAATGTCTTCTCTCATATCTTCTCAGCCCTCCTGAATTTTTGTATATCCTAAGACTATCGGCAGTGGCGGATTTCCCATTAGGCCCGGGAATAGAATGGCACAATTTTGGGGTGGGGCAAGTTTCCCCCTCCCCCATATACAGAGCTCCCACTCTCTTTGCTACTGATTGCCGGGGGCGAGCGTGGGGCCTCTGTAAACCTTCTCCTTCGTGCCGCACTCCTCCTTCAGCGTCTTGGCGTCAAATAACACTGCAACAGCACATGACGTCACGTTGCCATGGCAATGCCGCTACGCTGAAGAAGGCGTCGCTGCAGGAGGTAGCGGCACCAAGGTAAGTGCCTATGGGCTGACTATTGGTATATGACATCATTAACATTGATTTGACCGTGGGCTATTTTGTTTTTGCAGGCTATCATTGCAGAACATGAAATACGCAACATCTCTTGCGCTGCTCAGGATCCGGAAGATCTCTCGACCTTTGCGTATATCACAAAAGACCTGAAATCTAACCTCCACTACTGCCACGTTTTCACAGCATTTGATGTGGTCAGTTCTCTTTTGATTCCTCATTCAGTCGATGTATCTTTTCCAAGTCAACAGTTCATTCTTTCTCAGTCTTACTGTAGCGCCGACGAGTATTCTAAAACAAATCTGGGGCTATCACCAACAAGACCCAGGTACATGCTGGGTACATGCTGGGTACATGCTGCAACATTTCAGTGACATTTCTGCAGACAGACTAATGGCCCATCGGATTAACAGCAGGGGTCCTCGGCAGTCCCATTCAAAGTGAATGGGACTGCCAGGGACCCCCGCTGTTAATCCGATGGATCCATTAGTCTGTCTGCAGAAATGTCACTGAAATGTTGCAGCATGTACCCAGCATGTACCCAGCATGTACCCAGCATGTACCCAGCATGTACTTGGGTCTTGTTGGTGATAGCCCCAGATTTTCCAAGGCAAGTTTTAGAATACTCGTCGGCGCACCTGTATCTCGACTTAAAGATGCAATGCTAAAAAAAAAAAAAAGGAAATCTAAGCTCTCTAGTAAAAAATGAGTCCTGGAATATTTATGGTTAATGTTATTATCATTTATTAGTATCATTTATGTATCGTGTGCTAACATATTCCACAGTGCGGTAGAGTGGCGGTGTGAAGACAATATCAATAAACGTATAACATTGACATATATACTGGCATAGTATGTAAAGAGGACCTTGCTTCAGGGAACTTGCAATGTAAAAGGAAAGAGAGAGGATGCCTTACTATATAGTGGGAGAAAGATGTGGGTTCCTAAAGGTTACGTACCATTAAGCTTGCAGACGGGATGCTCTTTCCAGATCTTGGGTATTATGGTCAATGTCAGCAGGACTTTTCAGTGACCTATTATTATACGTAAAATAAAGACTTAAGTAATAATCCCTGAATAACACGACATTATTGGCCAATAATATCCTGGCTGGAAAAGTGTAACCCAACAGGGCATTATGCTGAGGGGATTAGTACTATTATAGGCTTTTTTTTCATAAATAATATAGATACTTTTGTATAGTTATATATATTTTTTATAAACATGATATTAAACATTTGCTTTTGTGCTTTTACTGTACTTGTTTATTTAAATAAAATTGTAAATACATTAAAGCCCCTTTCGATACACACAAACACACTCTGCAGTCCCCCCTCTACACACACACAAATACAAACTCTGCAGCCCCCCTATACACACAAACACACTCTGCAACCCCCCCTCTAAACACAGAAACACTCTCCAGCCCCCACCTCCATGCACACAAAAACACACATACTGCAGCCCCCGTCTATACACACAAACACACACTGCAGCCACCCTCTACGCACGCACAAATACAAACTCTGCAGCCCCCCTATACACACAAACACACTGCAACCACCCCTCTAAACACAGAAACACACTCTCTCCAGCCCCCACCTCCATACACACAAACACACAAACACTCCAGCCCCCCTCTATACACACAAACACATACACTGCATCCCCTCTCTATACACATACAGGCATACCCCGCATTAAAGTACACAATGGGACCGGAGCATGTATGTAAAGCGAAAATGTACTTAAAGTGAAGCACTACATTTTTCACACTGATTGATGCATGTACTGTTCTGCAATCGTCATATACGTGCATAACTGATGTAAATAACGCATGTGTAACAGGCTCTATAGTCTCCCCGCTTGCGCACAGCTTCGGTACAGGTAGGGAGCCGGTATTGCTGTTCAGGATGTGCTGACAGGCGCATGCGCGAGCTGCCGTTTTCCTATTGGACGATATGTACTTACTCGCGAGTGTACTTAAAGTGAGTGTCCTTAAACCGGGGTATGCCTGTACATACTGCAACCCCCTCTATACAAATAAACACACACACTGCAGCATCCCTCTATACACACAAACACAAACTGAAGCTCCCCCCCCCTCAAACACACAACAAAACAGCCCCTCTACCCTACACACACACACTACATCCCTCTATACACACATACACACACACACACACATTGTATTTCTCCATAAAAAAAAAAACCCAGATGAAATACTAACTGCCAGGAAATATCCTTTACTGTACATTTCCGTGGTAACCTCTTTGAATGGCACATTTATGCTATAATATGTTCGTTTCTTTTTTCTCTTCAGAATTTAGCATATGAGATCATTTTAACCCTAGGCCAGGCATTTGAGGTTGCGTACCAACTAGCGCTACAAGCAAGAAAAGGAGGACACTCGTCTACCCTTCCAGAAAGTTTTGACAGCAAGCCCGCCAAGCCCATCCCAAAACCCCGCGTTAGCATTAGAAAGTCAACAGTGAGTATCCAAATGATAAACTGAAACACACGCGAGATAATTACAGACAAAGAGACCATTTTACTTTTTGGGGGGGCTTTTTAAAAATATATATTTATGTTTGAGTGACTGAAGGTCCACCCTTCTTCTGGACGAGATTTTTTTTTGGGGGGGGGGGTCTTTTTAAAAATATATATATATTTACGTTTGTGTGACTGAAGGTCCGCCCTCCTTCAGGACGAGATTATTGGTTCGGTCTGAGCTTCTGAAGACTTTCTGCAAATGTTTTTGTTAATCAAATAGTACAGATATATTTTACATACTTGTTTGCTTTATCATATTTGCACCATACAAATACCATGTCGCAGAAACAGGTTTCAATGTCGATTTCACTCTGCGATCATACAGTATGTTGCACTCGAAAAGAACACAAGAGATATTGAAATGGAACGTAGGAGAGGTTTGTTTTTCTTGTCTCATTTCTACCCTAAAACAGAAAGGTCATTTATCAAAGTCCACCTGATGCCATTACTGGTGCAAAAATAGCATTATAATTGTACCTGTTTTGCAGCAGAAAGACTGATAAGTAGAGAGTGCTGTGCATGTCTTTGATATGGGCCGTAATTGTAGACTCAGTTGTAGATGGTAGACATGGTCCTCTATTTTGCGTATCACGCCAAGTGTAATCACAGTGTTAGAGGAAAGCTAGAATGGAAGAGCGATTCTGCCAGGTATACCATTCTTTGCTCCTTGGGGTTCCCTTTTTGGATCAGATCTTGCTAAGAGACTGCTGGCACACCCAATCATTTCCGAGCAAGAAATAGAAGAAATTCAACAGCACGTGTAAAAAGAAATGTGTATGTATAAAAGTGCACTGCGAGGATGAAGACCTAAGGCCTCGGATATAGTCGGCGAGCGCATGGCGTCGCGCGCGCCTGCTGCCTGAGCGATCTGTGGACTTCCAATCGCTCGCGACGGGGAGGCGTGGCGGACGCGTCACCAGGCTGGTTCACCCTCATTGGCTGAACCGCTCACGTGACCCGCGAAAAAAAAAAAAAAAGTTTGTCGGCTCAAAATTGTGCCGCGCATCCACTCGAAATTGTGTGCGCTTGGCCGCTGCCACAGAGCTGCTGCATTTTTTTGTTCGCGCGCCGTCGCTCGCACTATGGACGCGGCCTCAGACACATTGCTCTGCAACTTTATGCAAGAAAGTTTCTTCTCAGGCCACGCTTATAGTCCCGGCGACGCGACGCTGATGTCACCCTGCAGTCGCGGAAAAAATCAAACTGAAGTGACTTCCAGCCATCGGGACCAAGCCGTCGCTCCATCTATAAGCGCACGCGACGGCTTCAATACATTTGTTTTGACGCCACGTCGCCATCGCCGGGACTATAAGCGCGGCCTTAGAATGTAGCTTTTTCGGTTTGATACGGTTGATTGGCAGTGTTGCCATTGGAGGAAGGTGCCGTAGTGCAGAGGTTCCCAACTCCAGTTCTCAAGGAGGTTTTAAGGGTGTCCTCTCATTAGCACAGGTGGCCCAATCCTTGTAACTGAACCACCTGCGCTCAAGCAGGGGTATCTGTAACACCTGGACTGTTAGTGGTCCTTGAGGGCTGGGGTTGGGAACCTCTGCCTTAGCGTAAGGTCTGTGAAATCCTTTGTTACACTGCCATCCACAGATTAACACTGGATAGCTAATAATATCATCTGCCAGTGGAGTCATGAAAAAAATCATTATGTATGTAAATCTTTATTTGTACAGCGCCATCCATGTACATAGCGCCTCACAGCAGTAATACACGGGACATAATAATATAACAAACAATGGGAATAAACGCTTCAGACATGGATGTAAACATTAGGAAAAGAAGTCCCTGCCCCGAAGAGCTTACAATCTAAGTACATTCTTGAGCTTCATTTATGAAAGTTCTTTATTAAGAAATGTTTTTTTTTTTTAAATGTAATATATATAGAAAGGAATGTATCAACGCCTCTGTGATACCTTTTTTAACGGGCTAACAATATTTGAATAATGTGAAATATGATTCAGCAGGGGTCAGCACTGGCATGTATTCCCCTCTCCTTTAGTACCTAGGTATAATAATATTTGTTTCTCGCATTCTGTGGCTCTGACAATGTATATAGAATGTAGCAGATACAATGGGTCCACTCCCCTGGCCGAAAGAGATTACAATGTATCTCTGTAGAAACGGGACCCAATGTTACAAGAACAGCTGAAACTGGAATTACAACCAAAATATGCTTTCTTCATCTCTAGAGCAGAGGTGGCCAACTCCAGTGCTCAAGCCTCCCCCCTCCCACCCCCCAACAGGTCAGGTTTTCAGGATATCCCTGCTTCAGCACAGGTGGCTCAATCAGTCCCAGATTCAGCACAGGTGGCTCAATAATTCCTAGCTTCAGCACCGGGTCTCAATCAGTCCCTGCTTCAGCTTCTTCGACTGAGACACTGATTGGGCCACCTGTGTTGGTAGGTTTTGAGTTCTGGAGTTGGCTACCCCTGCTCTAGTGTCTGAGGTTTCCATGGTAACCTCAGCCTGCACTGGGCTCCGGGGAGACATCCATTTTGACCTCCCGAACACTTAACATTTGAACGCTTCATATCTCCCGAACAAAGCATTGCATTGTAGACATAAAAACACTGCTTGAAAAGGGCAGAAGGAGATTTTTCAACGTAAATATGGGAGAAAAAAAACAGCAACTGGCGCGGACTGCTCCTTTTATAGCAACAAACGGCGCCGCTGTTTTTTTTCTTTGCATTATATTATTATCATTTATTTTTAAAACATTTCCTGAATTTGACGATCTCTTGGAACCGAACAACCTCTTTTTTTTTTTACATGATAACCACCTGTCCAGCTGCTAACTGCACTCATTTCCGCAGCATGGCTGGGGGGATAATATAGTCATTAGCAACCTCCTCGCCTGCGTCAGACTGGATGGCGCAACCATCGCTAATGTGCTCTACTTTCTCGGTATTGTTATTCTGCCTGTCATGCTGTTCTTTTTTTTTTTTTTGGAACCAGGCTGGGGGGAAAATTTTGCTATTTTAAAGCTCCAGGCGCACTTTGTAATGAACGGACATGTGTCGCTTTATTTCATACACCTATATTCTTATTTTAAACAGATAGATCAAGCTGACCAAAAGACTCTCGCCAATTTGCCTTGGATTGTAGAACCCGGGCAGGAAACAAAGAGGGGAATTAGCACCAAGTACGAAACGACAATCTTCTAATAGCGGCGCGGGCCCTCTCCTTCTTGGTGTGCCTTTTGGGTGCTCTCCGAAGAAATGGCACCCATCACACGCCAATCTGTGCTAGAGTAAAGAAGAGGGTGCTGCTGGAGCAGACGGCACAACGTCAAGGAGTTAACGTTGTTTGGAAACAATAACAAAGAGACAAAGTGCTGCCAGGAAGAGGAATCCTATATTTTGAGATGATTTACAGCGCTTTCTTTTGTTCAGCCTCTGGATTATATATATATTAAAAAAAAGTCTCCATGTAATTTAGTCCTTCACAAGAATTATACATCCGATCTGTGGCAGTCAAATGGTAAAATAAGCCTAGAAATCGGCATTTGGACTCATACGGAACAAGGAAGTGTGATAATATATTGCAACAACAAGAAAACGGAACTTTTGAAACTGCCAAGAAGTTAATTCATTTATATGCACATGTGCATCTTTCTATCTACTTATTATATGTGATGTTTAATTACAGAAACAGTATTCAACATTTCTGACAGAACTGGGTTTGCTTCAATGTAAAGAGTACTTTGTATAATATTTTATAGGCTAATGAAGTTGAAGCCTTGTTACAAAAATGTAAAAAAATAAATTGTTACTGTGTTCATACAGATTAAGATATTATTGGCAGTAACATGACAAAAAAACCAGCCTTGATTTCATACATTATATTTATTGGCTAACTAATCTTTTTAATATATATCAGCAATAGTAGTGGTGATCATTTGTTTCTGAGAAAGTTATTTATCAAGCCTACTCTATGTATAAATCTCATTACATAGATACATCTCATTACATTATATATACATAGAACTGTTGAATAAAATTAAAGGTCTGTTCCCATGTAAATAGTATATGTCTAAAAATGGCCTTTCATTTTATCCAAATCATATTTATAATGGACATTTAATAAAAACAAGTTTTATCTTTAATCATTTTATTGGGCATATAAGTTAAAATTGGACTTTGGCCAAGTACTGTACATGCGAAATAACAGTAGAAAAAAAAACCTTTCTCATTTAGTATTGTATTGAAACTAATTGGAAATAGTTACTTTAAAGGTACAGTATTTCTGTTATAAAATACTCTGCTGGTTGAATAGAAAAATGTTTGCAGTCAGTATATTTTTAGCTTCTACACAAATGTTAAATAACCATGACCTTGTAACCTTCGAGCTTCCTGCATCTTTCTTCTCCCCAACATTCCAACTCACGTCCTCCCACAGGTTCTAAAAAATCACATGACACAGAGCTGGAGGTAAAACAGCCACATAATTGTACATATAACATTGCACAACCAACTATACCCTAACAGAGTACCCAAGCTGTTACTTGACCATGGGTACACCACCGTAGTTGCCTCGACCCCGCCAGGCACCGCCCAGCACTAGCTCCTGATACCTTAACTAACCCAGTTAAGGGAGCTCCTTGTACTCACCGCCCTGTGGATACTGCTCCCCCTTCCCAACTGGCTATAATAGGCCGATCTTGTAACACCACTTCACTCTGACAGGGTGCAGTGCCCCCAAATGCAGCAACATTGCTGCCAGGTGCCTCCAGTTCCGTAATCAACTTTTCCACTGCATTTCACAACGTCACATTAAAAAAGTCCTGGTCCATCAACGACAGATGATCCCCATCCAACCGATACGGGCCCACATAGCAAGACTCCAAGTATGAGTGGCCAACCACTCGACCAACCAATTGCCGAACAAACGTTGCAATTACTTTATTCATTTTCCTCCTGCTCTGCTCAATTTCTTTATGTCCCAAACATCTCGCTATACTTTTCTGAAAACAATTTCAGACTAAACTAACCATAACCCTTTAAAATGGACCTGCAACGGTGCTAGACCCTGCTAAGCCTAGAATAGACCCTACTCAGAATAGAATGGATTAAATTCATTCAGAGCCTCTTCAGCATACATCTGGGTCACCCCACTGGCAGATGTCTGAAAGGGTTCCCCAAAAGCTGCTCCCTCTGCACAGAAACAGCATGGTAACGTGGGATTTCTTGCTGTGCTCATCTCCCCCGCCCTCTGCAATTTTTATTGCTCTAGACCATGACTAGTATAGCATAGCTGAATTCATTCACAACATCTTCAGTCTACATCTGGGTCACCCCAAAGGCGGCGGACAAATGGTTGTCGCTATTTTTTCCACACTGCACCTGCCAACACCCCGAGCTGGAAACACTTCAGCTTCATGTTAGGTAATGACTTCGGCCCCCTCTCAGCTTTGGACTACTGTTACTTTGCCCTCCCTTATTTACCTTCGCTCTCTCACTTGTACTTTTGCCTCTGTACCCAGCTCCCACACTTTCTCTCCTAAGCCTTCATTATTTAGCATTCTCTATTGATATCTCCCTCATTTTCCACCCATCAACTCCATCTGCTTCTCACATCATATCCCCATCACTCTAACTAAAAATACAGCAAGTCCCTCTCCTACTCTCTTGCTCTCCTTATTGTTACTGTTACTCTGTGTGACATATGCCCTAATCCCGGCCATATCCACATACCAATCCCTTCACGTCCTACAAGCTACCCCAAAGTCTCCCTTTGACCACTCACTGCAACCTCGTCCTTATTTGGCCTCTTTTTTCCCTTTTCCTGTGCCCTTTGGAACACACAATCAGTTTGCTATAAACTCACAGCAATCCATGATTTATTAATTTCCGACTCTCAATCTCCTAGCAGTTACAGAAAGCTGGCTCACGCCCTCAGACACCGTCTCCCATGCTGCTCTCTCCTATGGTGGGTTTTCCCTTACACCCCCAGACCTGGGAACAGACAGGGTGGTGGAGAGGATAGCCTACATTCACCACGCTGCACATTTCATATCATACCATATCATACCCCCCTTTACCTCCCTTTCTCATTCTTTGAAGTTCACACTTTCTCTTTTCTCCCCTTTCACTTTGTTTTGCTGATCATCTAATCGCCCCCCTTGGCTAACCTTTCAGTTTCTTGATAACTTTGCCACCTGGCGTCCTCTCTTCTGACACACCTACTGACATCCTTGGAGACATTAACACACCTATTGACAACCCCAAAGCCCCTTCAGATTTCCAATTTCTTTCCTTAACCTCCTATGGTCTCTCCCAATGGCCCACCTCTCCTACTCACTAAAATGGACACACCCTTGACCTGTTTTTCTCCCGCATCTGCTCACTCTCTAACTTCTTTAACACTCCCTTCACTCTCTGATCACCAAATCCTAACTTGTAACCGCACTGTACCCTCTGCACCCTCGCCAACACCTACTTCCACATGCGCATACAGAAACTTACATGCTCTAGACCCCCTCCAATTTTCTACATCTTTATATCTCTACCTCTCCACTCTCTTATCTCTATCCTTTCCTGCCCAGACCGGGCAACTTCTCTATAAAGTACAACAGTACACTTTCATCAGCAATAGACATGCTGCTCCTTCCACCACACATCATCCTTGTCACACGACAACTTAAGCCACAACCATGGCACACAAGCTCAACCCACTACCTCCAAAAGTGCTCACGCACTGCTGAACATTACTGGAGGAAATCACGCGTTAGCCGATTTTCTCCACTATCAATTCCTACGCTCCTATAACATTGTCCTTTCCCTTGCCAAGCAACCCTACTTGTTTTCTCTTATACTAACTCTGTCCCCTAACCTTCAATGCCTGTTTGGCACCTTTAACTCCATTCCCTGCCCAACCACTCCTCCACCTTCATGGCCCAAGACCTGGCCACCAACTTCACAGATAAGATTGAGACATCTCTTCATGTCAGACTCCATATTCAACACCTACCTCCCTTCAAACACCTAAATCCACCCTCTGCTCATTTTCCCCTGTGACTGAATATGTCTCTTCGCTCCTCTCATCAACTCACCCTACAACCTACCCTCTTGATCCTATTCCCGCACATATTTGCTCTGGCACACTAAGCCCTACCATAACTCACCTTTTTAACCTCTCTCTTGGGGAACTAATACAATATTTTGGATTGCAGTATCATCTCTATGCTGATGACCAAATGTGAGGGCAATACCTACTCTTTTCAGATATGGATATTTAACAACATACTACACTAAATATGTATCTTTTTTCCCATTCCTTTTTCTCCCACTTTGTTTAAGTCAAATCTTTGGACTGGATTTTTTCTTTATTCTATGCTGATGGCACCCAAATCTATATCTCCTCCCATGACCTCTCCTCTCTCTTGTCCCATGTCACAAACTGAACTAATATTCTATCCCCCTTCCACTGTCACCCCTACATCCAAACACTCCCTCACTGTCAGTAATACCACAATCTCGCCAACATACCAAACCCATGGCCTAGGGGTCAGCTTTGCTTCTGTCCTCCCCTTTATTGCTCACATTCAAGCTCTCACCAAGACCTGCCATCTCCACCTCCAAAATATTGCTAGGATACGACCTTTTCACACTCATGACGGAACTAAAATTCTAATTCGCTTTATTATCTGGTCCCACCTTGACTACTGCAACATTCTCTTAGTTGACATTCCCCTTGTCCACCTGTCCCAACTCCAATCCATCCAAAAGGCAGCTGCAAGACTCATCTACCTCACTCACCGCTCCACTTCTGCTACTCCATTATACAAATGTCTACAATGTCTACACTGGCTTCCCATATCGTTTACCATTATATGTAAAACCTATTAATGACTTAACGATGCTGCTCCCCCTTACATTTCAGCCTTCGTCCCCAAATATACCCCTAAACGCCCTCTCCGTTCTGCACATGACATCCCCCTCTCCTCTTGCTACATTTCCTCACCTCACTCCAGCCTTACAATACTTCTCCCGTGCTGCCTCCTCTCTCTGGAATTCGCTACAATGCACCATCAGACTCTCCCCCAGCCCTTAGACATTTAAAAACTCCCTGAAAACTCACATTTTAAGGAAGCCTATCTGGCATACCCCTAACATCTACCCCCCCCCCTTTCCCTCCCACCCCAACCCTATTGGTACCAGCTGTGCGGCTGGACCAAACTCCATGCTATCTAACACCCCCTAACATCCACACCCCCAAACCCTAAAGGGATCAGCTGTGCCTCTGGACCACACACCCTGAGAAGCCACTTTACCTTTTGTTTCAACATGGACCCTTATTCCCTCTAGATTGTAAACTCTCATGAGCAAGGCCTCTTATTACCTTCTGTATCTGTTCATGCTTGTTTGTCCTTATTTGTATGTCATTCTGTTTATGTAATTGATATCACTCTGTACCCCCACTGTACCACGCTGCGTTATATGTTGGCGCTCTACAAATAAAATATACTAATAATAATTAAATCCAATGATTGAACTGCAACTATATTGTTGCCCCCCAAATTAACCAAAATTGCCCATTGAGGCTTCCTATCCTTAGCAACAGATTATCAATTCTGGCAACAACTGGCCCAGACCATGCCTCATATTCCATAAACACACATTATCCCAGCAAGCTCAAGAACCCCGTTTAGTCCCAGCTTGCTGGGTTATTGCGTGTTTATTGATTTTGATTTTCACCTGGTATCAGTTGATTGGAGGTTAGTGCCCCCCCCCCTTGCAGGGTTTAAGCTCGCCCCCGCCCCACTTTCCAAGTAGCAGTTATTTTCATGTTCCTGTTCAGACAGAACCACTGTGGTCATTCTCCCTCCAGCAGAGATAAAAGCGAATTTTATCGGGTAGTGTTAGGACCTGCTAATTGGGTATGCCGTAACGAGGCTGCAGGCTTATAATGCTTTGGCCAAAGGGTTTAACAAAATTACCCTTACTCACGAGAATATCTGCACTGAAGTATTGCAGTATGTATTTTGTCACATTGGATGTAGCATTGGACATTTCTGTCTTTTGTTGTATGCCTCTTATTCCAGTTTAGCTCGGTCCATACTTAAACCCAGATATTTTGTCTGTAAGGGTGAACCTTAGCCCATTTCACAAGCCTGTGCCCATATGAATTGCCCACTATCCAAATGTCCGCAGCTGGCTGACCTAAAATAAACATAACATATAAACACTAACAAGTGCCCTCCAACCTTACAGCCGCACATACCTCTGGAAGCGATTGGAAACCCCACTCTCCCAAATGCTGAATCTCCTCATGACCCAGCACCGATCGGGTCGCCTCAGTCACCACCCCTATGCAAAAGGAATGCGTCACAAACCTCTCCCCAAACTCGTGCTCCTGATAAAGCTGAAACACCTTCCAAAACTGTAACCTGGATACCAGTCCCCCATTCACATAAACCAAAAATGGGCATTACCCCGCAGGCTAACCTACAAAAAGCCCCCCGCTCACTGTACCGGACAGATAACACTGTTCCTGTTCTGTGAACCATGCAACTTTACCCATTGACCCTTTCCTGGTTGATCTGTCTTGGATTGCCTAATCAGGTAGCTGACCTGCCTGGCTCCCAAAACAACATCTTCCACCTGCAAACCACACCCCCTTTTTTTGAAGCACAGACCAACTCTCACACTCAGTGCCCTCAAAAAAACAATACAAATGCCAAGCTTAACAGGTCCCCTTCAAACTTGTGACAGAGACCTGTCCCATATTCCTCAGCAGACCCTCCAGAACATGCAGTGCCACCAGCCTCCTTCCATCCTGTGAGGCTGGCGATTTCTTAATCCCAGCACCACTGTCCAAACCATGAAGGCTTTAGAAACATCCTCCAAACCCGGCAACCTCAAAAAGAATGACACCCCAGCAATTTGTCTCTCTACAGCCTCCTGTCAAACCCCTGTCCCTTAAAAGACAAGGCTACTTTTACATTATCCTATCTCCCACCTTGCAACTGTGCTACACCCATGTATTCCCTTCTGCAACAAAAGCCCACAAAAGGTCAATCACCAGTAAATTTTCAACTCCCTCAGCTCCGCAGGGCAATGCTAACTCCACTGATCCAGCTCTGGTGCCATCCTTCTGTACTCCACCAACTGCAACCCCTGTAACATGCTCAGCCGGAAAACAAGTGTTTTTTGTCAACACAAAAACCTTCAACAGCGCCACTACTGTGGGGGACTTAGCACCCAGGCCATTTACAGCCTCAATCACTCCATGTTGTCCATCCAAAACCTGACCACCCTGTTGGCTAACTGATCCCCCCTCAGCTGATCCGCCACCACCAAAGGAAGCAACTCCAGAAAAGTAAAATATATTCGTGAAACCTGACTTCGCCCACCACGCCAGTCACATCTCTGCACTCCAGGACCCTTGAAAATACACCTCAAAACCCACTGATCAAGCCACATCAGTAAACAAATGAAGCTCCTTATCCAAAGCCAGGGTCCTCCACAACATACTCCTATTATATAAACCAAGAAAATCTTCTCATACCTCCAAATTCCTACAGACTCTTGCCGTCATCCTGATAAAATGATGAGGAAGCTCCAACACAAAAGTGGCTATTGCCAATTGCTGTGAAAAGAGCCTACCCGTCTGCAACAGGCAAGCAGCAAAAGAAAGTGACAGAACAGGGATTGGAACGGCCCAGACGCCTTTTTAATATAAATAGAATTTGACAGCAACCCTTTCAATGCCTACAGCTTCTCCAAAGAAAACCTATGCTCCATTGCCACTGAGTCCACCTCTATTCCCAAAAAACTCAACACTGTGCCGGCCCTTACGATTTTTTGGCTGCCAGCAGCACCCCTTTCCTGCTGAAGTTTGACAGCCCGGCTGAGACTCTGCCACCGACTCCCATTCTGAAAGGGAGTTGGCCTCTGAGGGGGTCATTAATTCAAGCCAATGGTCCACGTCTTTAACCTCCCATGTCCATGGGATTCAGACTCCTTCCGCATCCGCTGACTCTTAACGAACCCAAGGAAAAACGCGTAGGTTGATCAACAGCACAGAACAGAGGCTTCAACCAGACGTAAACACCACAAGATGAGAGGGGATCACGTGACACACAAAAGGACTCTGAATCGGATACAATGGCGGGGAGATCAAGTCATCATCTGCTCTGAGTCTGTTGTACCCAAATTGAGCTTTTACTATTTGGACATTGTGAGTGTAAAGCACACCTCATATTCCTATAAGAGGTTCATTACATTTTATTACGCTATGCTTGCTGTTCTTTCTCCCTCTCCATATTCGCATTGAGTCGTATCTGAGGTTACAGTTTGGGTTGCGGAGGGGATATTCAGGAGTCAATTCCTCTTATCCACTTTTTCACACCTTTACCAAGAAGACTTCTTCTTCTGAATTTTTACACGGATCACACTATGTTTTTTTCTTTTGTGCTATAGGTCTTTTTCTTCTTCTTGTATTTCCTACCTAACTCACTAGCTGTACATTGTCAGACACCAGCTCTGACACAGGAATAAACCAAAGAGAGGCCCCAAGGGTAGGTTTCACCGTGGGGCCAACCTCTCTGAGAATGAATGGAAAAGATACTGCATTAATTTTATAGGGATTTATTTGGGACTCAATTTTTATTAAAAAAAAATTATACACAAAACAAAGGAAAAAGCATGGTCAGTTAACTGGGAAGAGCATTTACAATAGATATCAGAAATAAAAAGAAAATAGGGAAAAATAAAAAGAGAATGTGTTATGAAATTAATGTCAATAGACAGAGCCGTATCGACTAAAAAAAACAAGAGAAGGGGAGACCACATTTATTTGGTAAGTATAAGATCCTTACGCTCCAGAGGACCTTAAGTTTGGCTTTAAGAGGAAGGGGACTAACTGCCCCACCAATCCACCCACAGAGACAGGCTTTCGTAAATATTTTACATATATGGTAGAGATACCAAGTCAAGCTTTCCACAGCCATAACATTCCTGACCATTGAGTAAACCTGGGACATTGAGAGTGGGGAATGCTGTTTCCAAGCTCATGCTAAGCAACGGTGGGCAGCAAATAATTATAGGGCTTTTGTTTTTTGGTGTATCTTCAAGATCCTTGTACTTTTAGATCAGGTTTTCCAACGGGTTATCAGAGTTTCATTGTTTGCCTCCTGCTCACTATAGCCTATTAGGCACCCAATGGAATTGATGATACATTATATTAATATATATTTTTTAATTGTACAAATACTATGGAAGTATGTACAGAAAGGATTATTAAAATGAGTAGGTAAATGAGATGATCAATTTTTCTTCATCACAATTGTCTGCATCCTAAGTACAATTAATCCTCCATTGTATATTCTTCCAGTTTTATTTTATGTTACGATGCAGACTTTCAGGGTACAATGTTTCGGGGCAGTCAGTTCCATATCCATTATCCCAAATTGTGTTGATACATTTATACAATAGGATTTATCTATATTATTAGCTCACAGAATTTATTACTAACCTTACTGTATGAAGCATAGTTATATGTAAAGTACGACTGATACAAAGGATTTTGGCCTATATTTACATAGCGGCGCTATACTATAAGGCACATTTTTCGGCCTCACGAGACACAATTCAAGTGAATGGGTTGTATGGTGTCTTAGTAAATATGGCCCTTGATAACCATTGCTATTACATATGTATTGAGTATACAAAAGTGAGCTATTGTATAGACAACATGCAGTATATGTTTGAGACCTTGCTGAGACCTTACTGACCTTGCAACTCATGGACGGCAGAATAAAATAGTTCAATGAGTGGTTTGTTAGTTGTTTGTAGAGAAGGGGAAGACGTAGGTGGTGACACACTAAATAATAGTAGCTGAGTCTTGCATGGTATACATTAACTTTAGTAAACGTTGCTTTATCTCATCCATCCTTATGAATACGTCCTGTAAGTGTTTATAGATGGGTTTACCAGTGTATACACATCCATGCAGCAGGGCTGTCTCTTCTGCAGCAGGTTTATCAGTGAAGAAAATCCCATTGGTTTAATGGGCATGTTTACCCTTGCTAATTATGGTGCATGTTTGGGAGAGGCCGCTAAAGAATGCTCAGAGCTGGATTCTACATTCTTCTGCCCCTGAGCTTCTATCACCATAGAATGTCCACAGCTGGGAGTTTCATTCACCTGCGGCTACTGGCTAAATCATGAAACCTTCAATGAATTGGCAAATCAAAGAGATATATAACATACATGCTATATGTATGAATTTCAATGACATAGTATGTATACATTACATTTATACATATAGTTGCTTTGATAAATGTTTTTTATATCAGTAGGAATTTTTCACCACCCTAATTGTATATATATATATATATATATACAGATATACACTGAAACATATTGCTAACTGATTGAGATAGATAGATAGATAGATAGATAGATAGATAGATAGATAGATAGATAGATAGATAGATAGATAGATAGATAGATAGATAGATAGATGTGGATAACGTTTCTATATATGAAACATTTTGCTTGAAAGCTGAAAATGTATTTAAATCAATTGTTCGTCACTAGCAAATGTTTGAACAAAATATACCCCATATTTGCTTTTAAAGAACACTTACAAAAAAGTGCTTCATATTCCCTGCTATAAAAAATTGACACCTACTCATGTATTCAGTCAATGTTACGTAAATCTGATTTTCTTACCAGGATGTGTTTATGATATGAAAAGGGGGGGAAAAGCTTGGTTTGCCGGTCTGATGTTTTCATGGCACAATATAAATATTACCAGGTTTTTAAATGTACGTGTAATTCAATTGAAATATTATTTACATTTCAATGTCTATTGTAAGAAGTATCAAGGATTTCTGTCCGTATAAAGCCGTTTTTGTAGCACCCCACAGAGTGTACCAGATACAGACTGCATATGACACTATTTTTCAGTGGTTTACAAATGAAATGAAAACTAAGAAATTAGTACTAATTACACCTTACTGTCCCAATCTCCAATGCCCACCATCAGTCTCAAACGCCGTGCAAACAAAGCACCTACGTGTCCTGCTCTTTACGCACTGTGTGTTTAAAATGCCGCATGGGAGCACTCTCGGTTGGTTGATAGCTATACTTGCCCTGGTGCAAACCACCACCTCCCCCAGTGACACCCTCTAGCACCAGAAAAACACTCACAGGTTACGTCAGTAAACGTCATTTTATTTATTCCAGTTGAAAGTAGGCGGCCATTTTATGCCACCTTTTTACTGATCCTTTGGAAGGTGAAAGAAAGGAACACATATTTAGTCCCAATTTTATTTTATGAATACACATTTAGAGACTCATTACAAAGGGCCAATTGTTTACAAATCACTTTCTGGTTAAATAGAGACACACACAGAGATATCTAGTATACACATATTTCAGTTTCTCAACCCTTTGAACACCTGACTTTCCACCACATACTGTTAATATTATTAATTAAGATGATGTGGTAATGTATATATGTATATGCATGAGGCACGATAGTTGGCCTTTGTTAAATAGTTTATGTGCTTGCAGTTAACAAATTGTTTTGTCCTGAGGGATGTCCACGATGTTTGGACCAAACCATTGATAAATGAGATCATGCTTGTAGGTATCTATGTATATCTTTATTTATATAGCTCCATTTATGTACATAGCGCTTCACAGCAGTAATACAGGTGGCATAATAATATAACACATAATGGGACTAAGCGCTTCAGACATAAAAGTAACATTAGGAAAAGAAATCCCTGCCCCAAAGAGCTTACAATCTAAGTGGTAAGTATGAAGAACGTACAGAGACAATAGGAAGGTGTTCTGGTAAGTGCGTCTGCAGGGGGCCAAGGTTGATGTATGAGGTGTAAAGTATCAGCCACAGAGCTACTCATATGCTTCATTAAAGAGGTGTGTTTTAAGATGGGTCTTAAAGGTGGATAGAGAGGGTGCTAGTCGGGTATTGAGGGGAAGGGCATTCCAGAGGTGTGGGGCAGTGAGTGAGAGGTTTTAGGCGGGAGAGAGCTTTAGATACAAAAGGGGTAGAGAGAAGACATCCTTGAGCAGAACGCAAGAGCCGGGATGGTGCATAGCGAGAAATTAGGGCTGAGATTAGATTCTCCAACACAAGTATGCTTAGCCTTTGAGGAAAGCACATTCCGTCTCTTACTGTACCTCCACCAGGTTTCCACCAGAAATCTCTGCAGTATGATGGTATTTAGGGAAGTCTATGACTATTTTTCCACCTTCCAGTTTCACAGTCGCCTGTAATTAAATATTTTGAAATCAATATTAAAGCTATCAGCAGATAATAAGATTAGGTCCCAACTAGCAACCTGATTCAATGCTTGTCATTTAACCGCAGTAGAAAAAGACAAAACAAGCACAAAATAACCACCGCTAGTGAAATATATAAATTGAATTGAGTGAATATAATAATTAAGGTCCAAAAAGGATAAATAAATAAAATATGCAAAATTGTGATACAAACGACCTTGGGGAAGGCACAGCTTATCTCAGGATAAGTCCCCATATCCACAGGGTATAGTAGCACAATCAGAGCGCAAACCTGACTCATGGTATATATGAAATAAAGAGAGAAAATATGGTGCAATGCAGCTCCAAAAATGTGCAAAAGATGTTGAATAAAACTGAATTTTCAACGCGCGTGCTGTGAGAAAAAAACAAGCGTTTTTCACTCATTGTAGACTCCAAATGGGATCTGGTTCAAGTCCTACCTTTCCAACTACTCCTTCAGTGTTTCCTTCTCTGGTGTCACCTAATCTTCACTCCCTCTTTCTGTTGGGGTTTCACAACTTCAATCCCTCCAAAATGCTGCTGCCAGACTCATCTATTTCACTCACCTCTCCACTTCTGCTGCTCCACTACACATATCCCTACACTGGCTTCCAATGTTCTTTAGAATAAAATGTAACACCCTAGCTCTGATTTACCAAGGTCTCAAAGACGCTGCCCTACCTTACATCTCAGCCCTCATCCCCAAATACATACCTAATGCCCCCTATGTTCTGCCCATGACATACACCTCTCATCCTACCTTATTACACCTCCTCTCACTCCTGCCTACAAGACTTCTCCTGTGCTGCGGCCTCTCTCTGGAACCCCCCACCACGCACCATCAGACTCTCCCCCTGCTTTCAAACATTTAAAAACTCCCTGAAAACTCACCTTTTCAAGGAAGCCTACCTGACATACCTCTAACATCCAACTTCCCCACCTTCTCCAACCCCATTGTGAGGTGCGTTTTATGGAATAATAGGTGAAATATATAGAACATGAATAAGCACCCTCATACAGCTATATAATAGATCATTTGTAGATGTACATAACATAGATAAGTGCTTACTTTAACCGTTGTGCAAGCCATGGTCTCCATTTCTGACTACTTTCCAATGGTAAACTTAGTGGTGGTGTGACCTGGGTAGATCTGAGACCAGATGAAGTCATTGCCATCCTGTACAACTTCTGTGGTATACTTTAAAGTTCTTCCTTTCTCAATGGAATCATCAGGAATGCCTAACCCAAAAAGGGATAGAAGAAATATATGTACAGTATGTATTACACACAGAATTTACAGGAACAATTAATTGTGACCCTTCTATGAATTAATCTCCTATTTGCTTGCTTGAAAATAGAATTTTAGTGAACATAAAATATTGAAATCAAAGTTGAGCAGACAGAACAATATCTTGTCTATACTATTTCCCCTATTTCATGTAAACGTACTCGTATAAGACCCTTTTCAAGCAACATATTAGTTACCAATAAGCTTCATGAAAGCGTCATAGTTATCCTGGGTTTGTACTTCATATTTCCCACTGAAAGCCATGTTGCTGCTGCTGATCCAGACGCCTGACTAGCCTTTATTGGGGTCAATAATAAGTACACATAGGCTGTGTTTCCTGGTTCATAAAACCTGTGCTGTTTGACTGATCCTCCCAAAATATAACCCATTATCTCAGAATTATGCAGACAGAGCAATCAGATGAATCATTAACATTGATGTTATTGATCAGTGCGGAAGTCCAGCTTTAAATGGATGTAATAAAGAGAGAGAGAGAGAGACACAGAGAGAGAGAGAGAGAGATGCAACAACCAAAAAAGTACTGTATTTTTGTTGGGAACAGATTGCTTATCAGATTTGAAGGGGTTCCTGTTTCAAGACAAAAATAGAACAATTCTGGGGCTAAATATCTGCACCATACTGTATGTACCATGAGTTTTTCTTTGATACATGTAGTTGGTTTGCCGGTATCATGTTTTCATTGCACAATATAAATATTCATATTCAATTCAGGGGTATCTTTGAACTTCTTCGTTCATTTTCTCTAACATATGTATTAACCCCCATTGCACCTACCATTTTAAGGACCTTTCGGTTTAATAGGTGAGCAGTTCTTTACTAACCTTTGGACAATATAAATATTACCAGTTTTTTATTTTATTTAAGCACGTGGATTTATATTTAAATATTCTTTGCATTTCAATGTCTATTGTAAGAAGTATAAAGAGATTTCTGTCTGTACAAAACAGTTTTTTAGTCCCCCACAGTGTAGTAGACACTGACTGTGTATACAATTATTACTAATTGCAGTCACTCTTTCGACAATGTGCATGGCACACCTTACTTTCCCAATCGCCAATGCTCACTATCAATCTAAAATCACATGCAAACAAAGGACTAACTTGTCCTGTTCTTTACGCACAGTGGGGCTATTCACAAAGCAGTGATAAGTGTTTATAAGTGAGATAAATGCCTTTATGGCGCAACTTTTTTTTTATCAATGACTGTGTTTTGGTGATAAAAAGCCTTTTAAGCACGTTACTGCAGTGTTATCACTGCTTTGTGAATCGCGCTGCATGCAATATTGCGCCATAAAGGCCTTTATCTCACTTATAAACACTTATCACTGCTTTGTGTTTAGTGTGTGTGTGTGTGTGTGTGTGTTTGCAACTACAGGCAGTCCTCGTTTTACAACCCTTCGCTTTACAACGAATTGCTTATCCAATGCTATGCAATGCATACCTATGTTCATTTTTACAACGCCAAAACGGCTTATCCAACGCTCTTACGACGCTTTGCAAAGTTGTTTATGTGTATATAATATATATATTATACTATATTATACTATATAATATATTATATTTTTATATTAAATTATATATTATGTTATATTATATATAATATACAGTATATGCACTATATAATTTATGTGTGTGCTGCATATCTTATTGCCTGCGTAAAATATTTTGTGTATTTTAGCATTAAAAATGCCTTCAGGAACGGAACCTTTCATTTAAACAGTGTTCCTATGGGAAAACGTGTTTCGCTTTACAACATTTCGCTATCCAACGCTATTTTGAGTAACACATTGTGTCGGATAACCGAGGACTGCCTTTACTGCAAATTACTGTCCACCCGAGGATAATTCGGATCGAGCACCTGAAATGAGCAGGCTCAGACCCTGATTCAATGTTCTCCTAATGTTCCTGATGTGTCTTCATCCTGCTCTGCATTGTAACCTCTGCAGATGAGGCTTACAATTTGGTAAATCTTAGACTTTAAAAACCGTTTACACTGGGGACTATTCAAGTATTCATCACATAGTGACCCAACGGTCAACGGTTACGGTTGGTTCAGCAATTGTCGCCAACCATTGGACAACGTATACCCCTTTTTATTTTAATTATTTATATCCTAATAAAATCATTTTTAAACTTGACATATTCTCTTGCATCTTTTGTGAGGCTCTTATGCTTTACCATTAAGACTTATATGATTTAATCATTGAATAAACTGTAGATATTGCATTTAGCTAACTACTCATGGGTTCGAGTGCATGTAATTTGGGGACTTGCTGATTCTCCACTTCCATCTGAATTTGGTGATTTTTCAGTTGATCTGTTTTGTCCTCTTCTGTTCCCCTAGCGCAGGGGCGCTCAAACTTTCCCCCCTGCGCCCCCCTGCCTGCTCTACTCACCGGATCGCGCCCCCCTCTGTCCTTGTCTTCGGTGTCATGGGAACATGGGGGTCACGTGACCATGACACCACGTTTCCATGGTGATGTGTCGTAGGAGACATTGCAGAGGCCTCACACGGTCAGCCCTAAAAAATCTTGCGCCCCCCACACTTTGCGTACCCCGGCCCTAGTGCACCAACTGCTGTATGTCTCCACTTTATTAGGAGTGCTGGTATCAACTTTCTTCTGTTTCTACACTGAGGACTGGATAACAAACTGAGAAGCTCGAGATACAGTTGTAGCATCCTTCAACTGTGCTCAGGTCTCACTTTTGGGATAATCGATTTTTTACTAAAAGGATCGCACATAATCTACTCTCCCATATAACCGCTCCTTATAACTTCTCCTATAGCAACATATAACCACTCCCTATAACTTCTCCTATAGCCACATATAATTGCTCCCTATAACTTCTCCTATAGCCAATCCCTATAACTTCTATAGCCACATATAATCGCTCCCTATAACTCCTCGTGTTGTCCCAGATAACATTTCTCTCCCCCCCACTCTGTGCTGATCTCCCTCCTGTCCCCTAACTTGGATTCTTTTAAATTGACCCTCCTGATTTAGTGCACTTTATTTATTTTACAGTGCATTATAACCTGGTTTATTTTATATATTTGTTTTTCCGGTTTTTCTTTTTGCTCGTTGGATAACACCAACGAGTAAGTTTGTTCTTGCTGGCCAATCAGTTTAAAACCTGTAGAAAATATGTTGATCTTTTCCTCTCCCTCTGTTTGTGTGCTGATCTCTTCTCTCAATGTTCCCCCCTCTCACTCTCACTGTTACCCACCCTACCCCGCTTTCTCACTGCCCCCGCTTGCCTCACTGCTGCCCCTTTCGCCTCACTGTTCACCTCCTCTCTTTCACTGTTCCCCCGTCTACCTCTCACTATTCTCCCTCTCTCTCACTGTTCCCCTCCCTCTCTTACTGTCCCCCTTTCCTATCTCACTGTTCCCCCTCCCTCCCTCACTGTTCCCCCCCACTTTCTCTCGCTGTTCTCTCTGCTCTGTCTCACTGTTCACCCCTCTCTCTCACTGTTCCCTCCCCCCACTCTTTCACTGTTCCCCCGGTTCTTCTCACTGCCCCCCTGGTCTCTCTCACTGTTGCCCCCCCCCCAATCTCTCACTGTCCCCATCTCTCTCACTGCCCCACCTTTCACTATTCCCCCATCCCTCTCACTGTTCCCCCATCTCTCTCAATATCCCCTCTCTCACACTGTCCCCGTCTCTTTCACTGCCCCCCACCTCTCACTGTCCCCCTCCACTCTCACACTGTTCCCCCCTCTCCCTCCCTCTCTCTCTGTTCCCTCTCTATCTCACTGTTCCCCCTGTCTCTCTCACTGTTGTCCCCTCTCTCTTACTGTTCCTCTCCTCTCTCACTATTCCCTCTCTCTCTCCTCCTCTCTCACTGTTCCCTCTCTCTCTCTCCCCCTCTCTCTCACTGTTCCCTCTCTTTCTCTCTCTCTTTCTCTGTTCCCACCTCTCATTGTTCCCCCTCTCTCTCACTGTGCCCACCTCTCACTGTTCTCCCTCTCGCTCACTGTTCCCCTTTCATCTCTCACTGTTCCCTCTCTCTCCCCCTCTCTCTCACTGTTCCCTCTGTCTCTCTGTTCCCACCTCTCACTGTTCCCCCTCTCGCTCACTGTTCCCCCTTCATCTGTCACTGTTTCCCACTCTCACTCACTGTTCCCCCCTCTCACTGCCCCCTATCTTTCACTTCCCCCTCTCTCTCACTGTTCACCCCCCTCAATCTCTGTCTCTCCCTCCTCAACCTACCCCCTCTCAATCTCCCCCATATCTTAATCCCACCCCCTCTCTCAATCTTCCTCTCCTCTCATTTTACCTCTTTTTTCAATCTCCCTCCTCCTCTCAATCTCCCACCTCACCCCTGCTCTAAATCTCCCCCCTCCTCTCAATCTCCCCCCTTCCTCCAATCTCCCCTCTCCCCCTTCCTCTTACTCTCCACCTCCTTCCTTCCTCTCAATCTCTCCCCTCTCCTCAATCTCTCCCCTCCTCTCAATCTTCCCTCTTCTCAATCTCTCCCCTTCTCTCAATCTTCCCTCTCTCTCTTCTTCTCAATCTCCTACCTCCCCCTCCTCTCAATCTCGCCCCTCCTCTCAATCTCTCCTGCTCCTCCCTCCTCTCATCTCCTCCCTCCCCTTAATCTCCCACTCCTCTCAATCTCTCACCCCCCTCCTCTCAATCTCCCCCTCCCCCATCTCTCAATCTCCCCCTCCCCTCCCCCATCTCTCAATCTCATCCCCAGCTCACCTCTCGCTCCCAGTAATTTCCTGATCTGCGTGTATCTCCTCCCCCGCGCTCCTGAGACCGGAGGAAGGGACAGGGCAGAGGGGAGGTTGGCAGCGGCCCACCAGTGGTACCAGCTTCACATTACAAAGCAAACACCTCACCTTGGGCAGGATTGGTTGCCCAAGCCTTGCAATGCAGCAGGGTAAAATGTTAGGGAAATGACCTGCCAATACAATGGAAGTGAAACAGTGACATGACATGCTCATTACCAAACCTCAGGAATCTGAATATTTACATCTGAGAACCATGCGATATATTAAATACTGGGCAGATGAGCGTAACGTGCAAGGCCGCATGGGAGCACTCTCGGTTGGTTGCTAGCTATACTTGTGACAAACCACCATCTCCCCCAGTGACACCCTCTAGCACCAGAAAAACACTCACAGATTACATCATTAAACATCATTTTATTTATTCCAGCTGAAAGTGGGCGGCCATTTTATGCCACCTTTTTACTGATCCTTTGGAAGGTGATTCCACCAGCCACAGAAGTCTGAAAGACAGGAACACATATTTAGTCCCAATTTTATTTTATGAATACACATTTGGAGATTCATTACAAAGGGCCAATTGTTTACAAATCACTTTCTGCTTAAATAGAGACACACACAGAGATATCTAGTATACAAATATTTCAGTTTCTCACCCTCCATTTCCAAGGCTTTGTCATCAGTAATGGATAATGAATTGCAGGTCCCTTTGAACAACTGACTTTGCACCCTATACTGTTAATATTATTAATTATAATTATGTGGTAATGTATATGTGTATACGCATGAGGCACGATAGTTGGCCATTATTAAATATTTTCAAGTGCTTGCAGTTAAAACAATGTTTTGTGCTGAGGAATGTCCACGATGTATGGACCAGACCATTGATACACTCGATCATGCTTGTTTCTAAACACATGTCAATTTGTCTTCATTACCTCACAAAATATGCACGGCAGAGAAAGTGCAGCCAGGACTCAATGTTATTGTCTTTAAAAGCACTTCAGAGGGTTTACTCAACGTGCTAAAGCGTGACTTGTGAATACCTGTTAGCAGCTATGACAACTCTTGCCCATCAGGCCTGATTTCTTAGTCCAGGAGTATTCAACTCCAGTCCTCGACCCCCCCCCCCCTCCCAACAGGTCAGGTTTTCAGGATATCCCTGCATCAGCATCAGCACAGGTGGCTCAATGCTCCCTGCTTCAGCACAGGTGGCTCAATCAGAGGCTCAGTCGGAGACTCAGTTGGAGACTGAGCCTCTGATTGAGCCACCTGTGCTGAAGCGGGGATATCCTGAAAGCCTGACCTGTTGGGAGGGCTGCAGTTGAGCACCCCTGTCTTAGGCTTCTTAGCCTCCTCGTGGTTATTGTGCTGTGGATTGGCGTTTTAAGGCTGCTACCCCCACTCCTGCATTTTTTGTCAGACATATTCTCATAACTAAGGGGTAGATCCTCAGAAGTGCACTAAATAAGGACAAATAACGTTACCTTACCTAATTAGTTAACAGACCTTATTATCTTCCTTATTAACGGGTAACCTCAACGTTAATGATATGCAAAAGTAAAGTCTGTTGGCAAAATGACCAACGTAAGATTACCTGGCTGAGCGGAGATTACCGCAGCGTAGGAAAAATGCACTGCACACGCGCATAGGGACAGAACGTTATTAGGGCACGTTAGCACAGCACAGCTGTAACTACCAGCATTGCCCAGTTGATGTGATCTGTTAGTGTCCTGACCTGGGCAATGCAGGAGAGCACGGGACACATGGCATAATACCTCTTTCCCAACCACATATGGGGTACTTTGTAAATAAGTTTATATATGTTTTTCGTTGTCTGTAATGTATATAGTTGAATATTATATATGTTAAGAAATTTATATTTTCTCTCTTACACACAATGCCTGAACTCTGTGTCATTAAATATTATGTTTGGTTACTTCTGTCTCCTTGAAAATCATTTTCTCATATGTACATTAATTCTGGCCTACTTTATACCAGTGGATCGAAATCTTTCCCCCCTGCGCCCCCCTGCCGGCTGTTCCCTCTTCGCGCGCCCCCTCACCCCTCCTTATCTTGACTCAGATGTTCTGGCGTCATGATGTCATGTTGCCATGTCAACGTGATGTCACATGACCCCGCAGCGTCATATGACACCGCGTTGCCATGGCGACGTGTCATCAGAAGACGTCTGAACCAAGGTAAGAGAGAGATGCAGAGGCCTTCTCCGTTTCCCCGGCATTTCATTTAAATGCCTTCGGGAAGCGCGCAGGGCCTCTGTAACCCCCGCACCCCCTCGCAGATAATCTCACCCCCCCCCCCCGGTTTACGCACCCCTGCTTTATACCATCAATTATATATACAATAGTAAGCCAAATAAACATATCTAACTTTCACTTTCATCATTAATCAACATATTATAGTTAATCCCTTAAGAATTGTTAATTTATTTGTTGCTGTGTTGCAGCCTATGCAGCATGTGTTCCACCATATATCTGTTAGTATAACACGTCATGAAAGGGTTAATTCCTGCACTCTGTCCATTCATATGGGTTCCCTTTTACCTTGTAGGCTATTTGGAGAAATAACGCAATGCTCTTCAGGGTGGGGAAGTGAGTATGGGCAACTTTGGGCAGGTGCTAAATATTGTTATGTTATTAGCATAACCTAAACAATAACAGAGATCTGAAGATCTTCGTTGGTAGGTAAAGTGCACATTACCATATGATTTGCATATGAAGAAGCACAGGGCCTATTCAAATGTAAGATTCCCATATTTTTACGGAAAATGGCTAAACAATGTAGCGTTAAGCAGCTTTGGGGATACGCGTTACGGGTTTGTATACGTTAAAATGAGATAACATAACCATAAAAAATGAGCGACCTTCTGAGACTCTACCCCTAAGGTTCATTCTGCAATACTTGCATCTTACGTCAAAGTCGGTGAGTAAGTGACATAGCAGGTTGACATGTCAGGGGCGTGGGGAGCTTCTGCTAAATAGCAAAAATCAATCAAGAGTTTATTTGCCGTTAGTGAGCGTTATTCGATGTAGGTGATTAGATTCTCCATCAGCAGTATGCTTAGCCATTGAGGAAAGGACATCCCATCTCTTACTGTACCTCCACCAGGTTTCCACCAGAAATCTCTGCAGTATGATGGTATTTAGGGAAGTCTACGACTATTTTTCCACCTTCCAGTTTCACAGTCGCCTGTAATGAGATATTTTGAAACCAATATTAAAGCTATCAGCAGATAATAAGATTGCTCTTTCACATTAGGTCCCAACTAGCAACCTGATTCAGTACTTGTCATTGAACAGCAGTGTATGAAGTAAGGAGGTGCTGCAGGACAGTAGAATATGGAATGAGAAGGTGCTAGAAGGTGCTTGTCATTTAACAGCAGTGTAGGGAGTTAGAAGTTAGTGCAGGTCACAGGTCCATGTGTAGTTGAGGGTGTAGTCCCATTAAGTACAAATTTGGACTATTGATGGTAATACATTTAATACGTTCGATTTCTAAGTGACTTAGGCCTCTGATGCCAGACGTGACGTTTTTAATTATAATATTTGACCGTCTGGAAAATTGCCCAGTTTTTTCATTTGCAAAAGGAACTGAATGTTAGTATTGTTTGCTTCACAACAATGATAAAAGTAATCAGACTTATGCAAAACTCATTCAGTGCAAAGGACCAAGCGGAAAGACCGAGGGGAGGACAATAGATACAAATAAAGGCATAATGTCAGTATGAACATCCCCGGTGTTTGGATTAGTCTGCGTCCATAGGACTGCAGCCGTGCGGAGGCGTGTCGGGGGGGGGGAGGGGCTGTGACGTCACGGAGCTGGTTCGCCCTCATTGGGTGAACCACTCACGTGACCGGCCCTGCGCTCCCGTGAGCGCCAAATCTAAAAATGTAATAAGACACGCTTGCGGACGCGTGCGCGAGCCCCTGCTAAAGCCGCTCTCATTGCGGCTACAGGGGCTCACTGAGAAGCGTCAGCGCGCCTCAGCACGGGTCAGCGCCTAAGCGCTGACCCTGGACGCAGCCTTACACATTTCCAGGAGAAACGTTCAAAAAATCTTTTGTTGCAATAGTTGTCTATCTTCAATGACCTATTTAGTTTTAACATGGTAGACTTATCACTGCCAACAGTTCAATTTGGTTCTACGTGGGACTGTACCTCAGATGTCTAATAAGTAAAATCTATAAGGGGCAGTTTGTGGTATCAGGTGCAATATATAGAACATGCATTAGCCCCCTCCTACAGAGATATAACAGATCATTTGTAGATGTGCATAACATAGATAAGGGCTTACTTTAAACTTTTTGCCAGCCATGGTCTCCATTTCGGACTCCTTTCCAACGGTAAACTTGTTAGTGGTGGTGTGACCTGGGTAGATCTGAGACCAGATGAAGTCATTGCCATTCTGGACAACTTCTGTGGTATACTTGAAATCTCTTCCTTTCTCAATGGACTCATCAGGAATGCCTAACCCAAAAAGGGATAGAAGAAATATATGTACAGTATGTATTACACACAGAATTTACAGGAACAATTAATTGTGGCTCTTCTATGAAATAATCTCATAAAATACAATTTTAGTGAACATAAAAGATTGAAGTCAAAGTTGAGCAGACAGATCAATATAATGTCTATACTATTTGTCTATACTATTTCCCCTATTTTACATAAACGTACTCGTATAAGATACTATTCAACAAACATATTACTTACCAATAAGCTTCATGAAGGCGTCATAGTTATCCTGGGTTTGTACTTCATATTTTCCACTGAAAGCCATGTTGCTGCTGCTGATTCAGACGCCTGGTTAGCCTGTATTGGGGGGGATAATAAGTACACATAGGCTGGTTTTGCTGGTTTATAAACCCTGAGATATTTGACTCCTCCTCCCAAATTATAACCCCTTATCTCAGAATTATGCAGACAGAGCAATCAGGTGAATCGCTAGCATTGGTGTTATTGACCTGTGGGGAAGGGCCAGCTTGAAATGGCTGTAAAAAAAAACCCAACAAGAAACACACAGACATACACACACACACACACACACAGACACACACACACACACACACACACACACACACAGACACATACACACACACACACACACACACACACACATAAACACACATACACACATACACACGCGTGCGCGCACACGCACACACACACACACACGCACACATTCATGCCTTTTTATTAGGAACAAGTTGGTTATCAGATTTCAAGGGGTTTACTTTACTTATTAAGGCAAAAGTAGAACAACTCTGGGGCTAAATATCTGCACCATATTGTATGTATTGATTCTTTGATACATCTGGAGCCATTTGTTTTGTCCCAAAATGGCATCACTTTTGCTTTGTTACATATGCCCCAATATGGTATAAATTGCACTAAAGAGTTCACCACCCGCATCCAAAATGCACTTTGGCATTGTAAAATCACTAATCACTTTGCATTTACTCCTGTCATCTGATTCAATCAATCAACGTTTGTTTTAGCACGGTGACTACCCAACGGGTTTGCAGCGCTCCAGGGGGTTCTGCAGGGGTTCTCTCCTGCACTGTGGCCGTCATCTTTCTATTCTTGTTTCTTTTTCTGTCATGTTTCAAATGTGCTCTCCGTGTGTATGGACAGAGACTGAGTAACAATCCCCAACAAGGTACGGGCATCCTGTTAGAACTGTGTGACTAAATGGATATGTAGTAACAGGAGGGAGAGGGAGTAGGGAGTATGATACCTTTTATTGGACCTACATGTGGTTGATCTGTTATAAGCTTTCGAACCTCTCAGGATTCTTCATCGGGTAACACAAGAGAAGAACTGGTCAGCCAGCTTGCATCCTTGTTGCTTTACCAAATGTATATATCAAACATCTATCTATCTATCTATCTATCTATCTATCTATCTATCTATCTATCTATCTATCTATCTATCTATCTATCTATCTATCATCTATCTCTCTCATATATCTATCATATTTCAGAGCTCAGCATAATGAGGGTTACCTGATGTATCAGTCTCACGGCTGCAAATTTGGGTCAAAACTAAAGCAAAAAACTGCACCAAATAAGTCCCATAGGAACCCAAATTCATTTTTCTGTGATAAATGTGCAGTTTTGGGCTACAGTTTTGCCTCAACTTTGCAGCCAGGGTAGCCAACCGTACCAACTGGTTAATGAAGGGGCCAGACTGCCAGGGCCTCCCCCAGTGCAGAAGCCCAAACCTCTAACACTAGAACAAGTGCAGCAGCCTATGCATTTCTCTCAGCCCCTCACGCAGCACCCCCTTACCCTATGGGGGCCTGGGTCCATGTTGGATCCACAGTCGCACAAACGCTCTTGAACCTTTAGGAAGTTAGCAAGTTCCTCCAACTTGTTTTTTTTTTTTTTTTAGCACCCCATACAGGGTGGGATTTGTAGGTTCCTCTGAGCCAAACGACACTATTATAAGCTCAACACAGTTTAAATCACCATCATGGGAAACAAAATGGCTGACAAATCTCAGGCCACTAAGGCTGCAGACATGGTGCCGCAGCCCATGCGGAGGCGCACGGAGGCTGAGGGAAAGCGGGTGCTTTCCCTGGCCATACCAGACGGGCCGTGGGGGGGGGGGGGCGTTCCTGGGGGCGTTCCTAGTGACGTCACAGAGCTGGTTTGCCCTCATTGGGCGAACTGCTCACGTGACCTGTCTGTCGAGTTGAGAAATCAGTTTGACTGATTTCTCACGCAACGCGCGCCCCCTCCCGCTTCCGCGCGCAAGCACCCGCACGCCGCATGGAAGCGAACACTGCCTTAAAGCAGTCTGTTCGCTCAGCGTGCGGACGCGTCCACTCGATCTGCCATATCATGTCCAAGGGAGAATCTGCAACATCATAGCTTCCTATTGGGTGGCCATTTAAAATCCCCCCTTAAAAAATAAAATAAACTGTGTCTCGTGAAACTAGGGGTCCTCAAAGCTGAATGTAATCTTTGGAGGACCACCCCAGTTCCAATCCTCTGAGGGGGAAAATGGAGGTTAACTTCATCTATTCTCTTCATTTGGCGGTTTTGAAATATATTTTAAAGAAACTTTAAAAACATGACATTTTAGGAGGCAGGAAACAAAACATTTGAAAGTGAAGAGAAAAATAGGAGAGGAAACTCAAAAAGATTAATAAACTAAATAGTTTTCAATAATGTGGAGTACTTTATAGCACTATCAGGAATGTTCTCATTCTCTTTGAAGATAGTCTTCCCGGAATAAATGGGGCTGACCTTCCTTATCTGCTTTCTTTTCTTATTGGGGGTTGAGGGGGAATGAACTCACAGTTGGGCACGTTCAGACTGAGAGTAGAATGGTGTGTGACCTTTCCCCCATACAGTGCAGTGTATACAATGTAACTCTTTTCCTGCATGACATGGCTTATATCCTGCAGCCAGGCAGCGCATTTCAGGTCATTTCTGCAGTAGTAATGAGAAGAAAGGAGAGGTGAATTTAACCCTTTGCGTGCCAGGTGGGAAGCGGGAACAAGAGTGCCACGGCCCAGTCCGGCACTCGCGGTCACGAGATCGCTCCGTCACTAAGGAGGGAACTTTATTACAGAACGCGTTCTGTGCAGAACGCGATCTCCCTTTATGACATACCTGCTCCATCAGGGGGAGCCTTGTGTTTTGTGCTGCAGTGGGTGAGATATTAAAAAAAAATATATATATACAGACGCATTGACACTGACGTCATCACCGCGCGCCGGAACAGATTGATCCGCGCGACTGCTGCAGAGGCTTGAAGTACAAGGAGCCATCTTTCCAGGACTCTAACACGGCTACATTGAAGACAGCCTGCCCTGGACACTTGTTGGGATATTGATCCTGCTACTGCTAGACCGGGACTGCCCCAAGTTACTGCAGAAAAACCGGATGGTGGTGATTATATCACACAATGCTTGATTTTATTGCATTTTTGTAAGCGCATTTCTTAACCCCCTTCTCCCCCTCCCCTCATTAAATTTACTATTTTACGCTATGGGTGTGCGCTCTCTCTCCCCCTTTTTTCCAATATATATATATATATATATATATAAAAAAATTTTTTAAATACACACAAAGAAAATACCGCAATCAGAACAGCCGTATAAATGCTCAGATATCTAATGCCAAACAATACTCCCTGAAAATAGCAAATGGGATTGGCGGTGCTAAGGGTCAAAAACCAATATAGAACACACAGAGACACAAAGAAAACCCTATAATAAGCACTCAGATATATCTGTGAAAAATATCAACACAAAATGCATGAAATAGTTCAAAATAACATAATTTTTATTAACTATACATCTAGACACCAACAACAGTTAAAAATAATAACAAAAGAAAAACTTCCTGACAGTAAAATAATGAAGTGTCGGATCAAAACATACTGTAGTACGGATGACATAAAACACTCTGATGAGGGAACAGAGGGGAGAGGGAAAACAACCCTAAATGTAACGGAGACTCCCGGGACAATGTCCCGAGAGAGACCAATGACCGGTCAGTCACAATAACCAAAGGTGAAATATCCCAAATACCACAAAGTATCCCTAACGTGATGTCAAATGACACAACGGGTCACGTGACGTCACACGACCCCGCAGCGTTCAGTGGCTCAGTCATTATGACTGGGCCACTGTGCTGAAGCAGGGATATCCTGAACACTTGGCATGCTGGTGGCCCTTGAGGACTAGAGTTGGCCACACCTGTTCAATAGGAAGAAACTTTCCCCCTATGTATTTACATGTGTGTTTCTTGCATAATAAGAGGCTAAAGTAACTTTTTTCTAATGTAGTGGTACAGTGCTTGATTACCAATAATCTAAAGCACTAAATCCTTTAAATGCCGGGAGTTGGCATCACAGAATGCAGGGCTCGCCTTGGGGCAAGGCGGTTGCCGTGGGCCCCGAGCTTTCGGATGGCCTTAAGCTCCCTCCTCTCGCTCCTCCCTTCTCCTGCCGGTGCCGGGATCCGACTTCCGCCCGACTGGAGGAGGGAGCGCGTTGCCCCCCCCCCACCCGGAACGGCAGAACCACCTCTCCTCCCCAAGGTAAGTGTGTGGTGAGGGGGGGTCTCGTGGTGAGGGGGATCTTACGTTCTCCGGAACGACCCCCCTCCTGCAGCGTCCCGTTGTCAAGGCGACGGGAAGTCACATGACGCGGCGACATCGCTTGATGACACGTTGCCGTGACAACGGCGTCATGACACCGCAACACTGCAGGAGGAAGGCTGCTCTTCAAGCTAAGTACCCCCACCACTTCCACCGAAGGGGCCCCGCTGCCAGCATGCCACCTTGAGGCCCAAACATCCTAAGGCTGGTACAAAATGGCACTGATCTTTATGGATCATTGCTATGTGATCACTTGGGTAGTAGTAATAAGGTGGTCCAATGTGTCCCTGTCTCCTGGTAAGGTCCCGAACCGAAAGGGACCTTACTATTAAAGGAACATTGCAAGTAAACTATCCTAATTTTCTGCATAGGTGGGAAGCAGGGGGTCTTTGGGGCTGAACAGGGTTCATTTTAGCTCCATGGACCCCCTGCTTCCCAAGATGCTTAACTCCGGAGGTGCTGCGGTACTACCTGGCTCTTAAATCTCTTGAGACACATGGGCCAATAGGAAGCCAGAACGGAAGATGTGGCGGCTTAGCAAGGCCCGCGTGCTGTGGGAGTTTTAAAACTCCATTTTGTTTCCCCCAGCAGGAGATGATACCGAGGGCACCTCCGGAGGTTAGTATCCCGGGAAAAAAACAACAACAACAACAACAAACGGACGGGTGGGTGGAACCACACGATTAAACACTTTTTCCTTCTAGTATAAAGCAGAACGGCAAATTTGCAAATATAAAAGTGCCAACCTGGGTTTAATATTGAAAGAATAGTGGTACTCCGGCACTCCTCGTACCAGCACCCTGCGACTGCTGAAATACCCTAATCATTTATTTAGGAATCTTCACCAACATGTTACTCAGAGGTAATCACATCACTCTGACCGTTATTATACATTTATAAAATGTGTTACCAGGCAGTAATACATTGAGAGTTACCTCTCGTTTTCAAGTATGTCCTGGGCACAGAGTTATGATGTGAAATACATGGTTATAGTTACATTAAGTGAGCAGGGTTATACATTATATATAAAGACATTGCATGCACAGTAAGAGATAATATATATATATATATTATAGGCGTATGTAACAGATACAGACCAGATTACAATGTGAGACAGCTTTAGTTTTGAAAGAACTTAAACTGGTGGCGGCTGTGAGAGTCTCCGGTAGGTTGTTCCAGTTGTGGGGTGCAGAGCCTTCCATGTTAATGTTGATTACCCTGCTGTCTTTCATTTTGATAAACAGTGTTTTTTTTCTTCGTCTAATTACTACGATTCGGTGTGGTTGTGATGCCTTTTAGTGGACCAACATTAGTATAGTGTACAAAGCTTTCAAAACCTCATCGGGTTCTTCCATTATGCTTTTTTTTCCAGGACCGGTACGGCTGTTAGAACTATGAACTTCTTCAAATGATTAAGACCAGGGCGTACCATACGCTACCTGGTATTTGTCACTTTGGTTTGTTTGAGTATAAGTATTTTAAAATTATTAAACCCAGAACAAAATGGCTGAGAGGTTTCCCATGACCAATGGCAAAGTCACTTAAAGCTGCAGTTCAAGTAATATCCTACGTGTGTGTTTAATAAAAAAAAAAAAAAAAAATCAGTTCTGTACTATGAGAAAATACTTGTAGCATTTAAAAAAATAAACATTTTTAAAGACATTTTTAATGTATTCTCATGTAACAAGCATTTTTGTTCCTACTGTATAGCAACAATTTACAAAGTCACATCCCCTTCTCCTTCTGAAACAGCATCACCTTTTTGAGCCCTACCCTCTCTAGCAGTGATCCAATTGGTGAACCTGCCCGGTCACATGATCTTCCTCACAGAACTTTGGTTGTTAGTGCAGCAGAAGATTGCCCAAGGGGCATTTAGTGAACCCCCGAGCCGAATTTCAGCGATCGGTTACAGGAGAACGGATCGATCAGCAACTTAGCTCATCACTTGTCAGTGTGCAGATTGTATTGATGCACATAATGAATTATAATTTTTTTTTTTTAAACGACAGCTTGAACTGCAGCTTTAATACAATTAGTGGTGCTGTCCTAGATATCAAAGCTCTCCATTTATTGTACATTGGGACAAAGCTCTCTGAACAGTATTTTAGAACGATATAGGCAACATGTGCTTTTATTTATGTATTTAATTGGTTGGTTAGTGTTTTTATTTATTGAATTAGGGTAGGTGCTTGTGTATAAGTTTTATTATTGTGTATTTTTGGCATTCATGCTTTTTTATTAGGGTGACCATTGACTGCTATAGTGGCTTATCATGCCCATATTATATGGGTATGATATACCACTGTGCCAATCAATGGGTACAGGGTGTGTATAGGGGGGCCGGGGTTGGTGCTTAGGCCTCCCGGGTGGGTAGCGTGGAACGGGGGTTAACCACTTAATTACTATAGCGGTTATTAACCACTACAGTGATTAAGGGGTTATAGCCATTAGATTGTCTTTATTCATGTGTTCTTGCTGGCATTGGAGGACATGGACCTGGAGTATGCTGACGAGGATGCCCATCATGATGGCAGGGGTAAGTAGAAAGGTTTATTTACTTTATTTATGCTGGCTGGATAATGTTTGATTTTATAATGGGCAAATGAGCTATTATCCATATCTAGATAATAGTTATTTTGCCCATTACTATACTGTATGTATTGGGGGGGGTGTATTTATGTGAATGTATTGCATTTTATTTTTTTTAGGCACAGGATTGGTACCACAGGCCAGCAAGGACCCCCGGACACCCATGGGAACCACCCAAGGGCCACCAGACGCCCGTGGGGACCACCAGAAGGCCCCGAGACACCCGCGGGGACCACCCGGGGACCCCCGCCGGGCCTCTGGCATCAATCCTGTGCAGAATTTTTTTTATAAAGTGTATGTGGGGGCACAGGGGTGGGTGGCTCTTGTATTGCTGGTTAGTACATATTGCACTGTTTATTGGGGGCAGAGGGGGTGAGTGAAGGGTCAAGTACCCGCTTCACTCACCCCCTCTGCCCTCAATAAACCTGCTATTGTGCCTTAACCCCTTCATTGCCTTAGCGGCTATCCGCTTTAATGTAAATGTATTTATAGTGTGCGGGAGCAGGAGGTCTCCTGAGCTGAACTGCTTCGGTTTCTGCCACAGGGACCCCCTGCCTCCCGAGATACAGGCCCTGGATGGGGCATCGGGTGCCGGTATCGCCGACATTTTTAAATCTTCTGCGTCACGTGACCGTGGGATTTAAATCGAGAAGCAGGGGGTCCCCGAGGCTGAAATCAATGCGGTTCATCTCAGGAGACCCCGTGCTCCAGCACACTATTAATAAAAATGATATTAAAGCAGCTTCATTACCATAGCAGATAGCCGCTACGGTAACGAATTTGTTCAATTATTTTTTTTGGGGGGGGGGGGGGGGTGGTGGTGTAATACTAGTGTATTGTAGCAGAGGGTGTCCGGTGCAGAACTTCATTGATTTGAAGTCCGGGGACCCCCTGCTTCCAGAGATACAGGCCCCGTTATGGGGTGCCGGTATCTCCTATGCATTTAAATGTCCCACGTCACGTGACCGTGGGAATAAAATGCATAGGAGATACCAACACCCCATAACGGGGCCTGTATCTCAGGAAGAAGGGATTCCCTGGACCTCAAATCAACGAGGTTCTCCTCTGGAGACCCCCTGCTACAATACACTAGTATTACATTTTATCTTAAAAATGTTTGATCTCTGGCAAGATTTGCGCAGGGAGAGGCGACTCTCTCTCTCCCTGCAGCAGAAATAAATCGCAGGGTGAGCCCTTTTCAGAGGGGCGATCATCACGTCGCCGGCTACTCGCCAGTTTAGCAAATGTTGCTATCACAGGTATTCTGGGCTTTATGCATACTGTGATAGCAACGCTGTCAAAACTGGCAATTTAAACAGCCCGGCGCTTAGTGCATAGCCTCCAGTGGCTCTCTGATAGTGATGATAATGTAGAGATGCTCCATAGCCCCCTAGTACTATCACACTTTGACTAATGTCCTGAGTGCTTTGACTGTACATCGAATCCCATGGACGTTGTTAAGTGACCGGGTTATTAGTACAATACACTGCCCAGATTCCTAACCCCTTCCATGCCAGAAAGGCCAGCCAGCATTTCTACCTCCCCGGGCAGAAAAAGAGGGGTTCCAACATGCTCTTCCTACACCCGCCCCTACAGCACTGGCTGTCTCTACTGCTACTACGGAACATTGGCGCATCCAAAGAAACAATCAGATACAACATGTAAGAATCAAATGTTTTTATTTGTTGCCAAATAGAAGAAGAGCGGGTCCTTTTTGTTTATGCCACCCTGCTGCTGATTCTTTTGAAGGTAATGCCACCAGCCACCGAGGTCTGAAAAGCAAAAGCACCATGTAAGAATGAGTTGCGGTTCTGTTACATGCAGGACACAGCATCACTACGAAGCAGCTCTCATCTGCAAAAGAGGGCTGGGAGTTCCCTGCAGTCACAACTCATTTGCTGATATCATTTCCTGCGCCGGAGCAAATGTGCTCTGTAATTTTCAATTAAACTTGCCATGTTTCATACGGGGGGTTATTAGCAATGCATTAAGAGGCTAATAAGTCTAGATTAAAAACAAAAAAAACTGTATGGTATCAATAAACTTGGGGGAGGGAGGTTGTTTTTTGCTACAGTTCTTTGTGACTAATAGGTGACATTTCTGGGGTTCATGGTGATAACTAAGAGGAGTTTATGTACTAAGCGTAGGAAACTGCTTTGTAGGCACAGAGTTGGTGTACAGAAATCTCATTTTCAATTGCACTTGTGTACTAAAAAATGTGGTTTCTGCGCTCCCCCGAAAAGAATAAAGTGCATCGAAAATTGACCACCAAGTTCAACTTGGCGTAACCCTTAAAAAGTCTCTTTATTTTGTTAACGCAGAATGAAGATGCTAAGTATCAGCCACAGATGTGTCTTGAGGCAGCAGGGATGTTTCATTATATAGATTAACAACAATGTATTATTTTCACAGTTTGGCTCTATGAAATACTGTTTCACTAATAATTTATATTTACTACTATAAATTAAAAAAAATACAGCTCATTCTGTTTTACTTTAAGTTGCATCAATCAGATATTAAACATGATGCAATGCGTTAAAATTCATCTCAACCAATGAACTATGCGTTGTAGCTGTGCAGTCTTCATACATACGACACATATTTTATAAGGGTTTGTACTACCTTTCAGCACTAAACTTTTGACTCACAATAAAAATGGAAATATGATCTCAATACAGAGGCCCTATAGGGTTGATAGCCTTGGTGTCATCCCATAACAGAACACGTGGGTTATACTAAAGAGAACGTATTAACTCTCACCTCCACCAATTTTCCACCAACAATCTCTGATGTGTGATGGTATTTACCGAAGTCCACAACTACTTTTCCACCCTGCAGTTGAACAGTTGCCTGCAATTAAATATTTTTTAGATCAATAAAGGCCGTTTCAATGCTGCACGAAGGTAGTGCATTGGGTGGGTAGTGGATGGGAGGTGCTTCTCGTTAGCAGAGTAAGGTGCAGGAGGAAATTCTTGCAATAATGAGATTTTGTTGCAAGTAAGCAGTGTATGGTTGTAGAAGGTAATGGAAAATACCAGTGCAATGAAATAGAAAGACTCAAGTGAGGGAGAGGGAGTGGCTCAGTGAGTAAAGACACTGACTGGCATTGAGAGTTTGAGCCTGGTTCAATTCCCGGTGTCGGCTCCTTGTGACCTTGGGCAAGTCACTTTATCTCCCTGTGCCTCAGGCACCAAAAACATAGATTGTAAGCTCCACAGGGCAGGGACCTGTGCCTGCGAAATGTCTCTGTAAAGCGCTGTGTAAAATTAGCAGTTGTTATTGTTGTTATTGTTGTTATTGTTGTTATTATTATTATAAGTGCATGGAGTATAGAAAGTGCTGCAGACAGTAGTGCCTAGAGTAAGAAGGGATTGCACGCCAGCCTTGCATGGAGAGAGAAGATGTTACAGGTGTGTTGGGGGTGGGAGTGAACTAATAAAGGACTGCAGTGCATGAAAGGGTGTTGCAAGCCAGCAGTGCATAAGGAGATGCCAAAGGATAGTGGTGAATGAAATAAGAGGTTACTTGTGGTTAAATAGTACAGTAGCTTTCTAAAAGTGATCTGCTCCTTGAGTGCTCCCATTTTATTGTTCTGTATTGAACAGGCCGTTCGGATAAATACTCACCTTAAACTTTTTACCACCCATTGTCTCCATATCCGACTCCTTTCCAATGGTGAAAGTGTTGGTCATGGTGTGCCCTGGGTAGATTTGAGACCATGTGAAGTCATTGCCACTTTGGGTAACTTCTGTGAAAAACTTGAAACTTTTTCCTTTTTCAATGACATCAGCGGGAATACCTGACACGCAATAGAAAAGGAAATAGCTGCGATCAAACGTCAAGTTTGATATTCACCATCAGATACTGTAACACTGAGAAGGTCGTCTTTCACGGTTTTGCACAGACTAAGCAGGCATGTGGGACTGTAGTATGTCTGTATGTATATCTTTATTGATATAGCACCCATACCCGAGACTTACAGAGACAGCAGGTGAGAGTATTAAAGTATGCGGGACGTTACTCACCAATAACCTTCATAAAAGTCTCATAGTTCTCCTGACTTTCCACTTCGTATTTTCCAGTGAAAGACATGTTGCTGTAGCTGAACCAGGAAGGTGACAGAGATATGAGGATGCAGGTTCTGTACACAGAGGCTGGAAGTGCTGATTTATAAACCCTGTGCCAGTAGACCTCCCCCTCCAAGAATGACCACCCCCTACCTCCAAATTCTGCAAACAAAGCTGATTGTATCCAGGCTCAGCAATTTGATGAATCATTAGCATTAGTGTTATTGACCCAAAGAAATATGCCAGGTTCGAGATCCTTGAACACAATAATCCTTCCAGGTGCCAAGAACCAGTGGAAATATATTGCATTCTTCCTGTAATCATCCCCAATGGTCACATTTCAACGCTAAGCCGGATATTGATTTCACAGAGAAGAATTGACCTAATAAGGCAGAAGTTGTATTAAGGTTCATTCATGCTTGATGCAGTTTGGCTCTCACTAAATATCAATGCCTGTCTTGGGATTCAATGGTGACAAATAGAGCAGGTTACCCGCAACAGCTTAAGGAAATCAGTCACTTTGAAGCACCATTTCAAAAAACAGAAATGAGCACTCTTTTTAATGTTACTAAAGTACAATGTTTTGTAACAATTTCCTTTAAAATGGTCTCCGATCTAAAGCAAGACTTTTATTCCACATATCAAATTGCAGCCTTTGAAAGGGAACCACAGTATCCTATTGACACCCATTGGAATATCTTTTTTTTTTTACTCCTTATGGTATTGCCACCTCTCTAATAATAGAAACAACGGGGTCAGTTTCATTGAAAATCGACCTTTTTACTTTAAAGATGAATATATTCATTAAACAAATGAATGGCTAAGCTTTTAACAAAGTGCTTTTGTGAGCTAAATGGAATTGTCCCGTTATGGGAATCTCCCATCTGCAAAAGCAGTGCAGTATTGGTGCACCACTTGCATAACCAAGAGACATTGATATGTCCACGGTGGTCTCACAGGTCAATCACACACAGAATGGTACCCAAAAGATTGCAGTTTATTATGAGAGAGAGATATTTCTAATAATAATCAGTCTCCATTTATGTATATATACACACACACACACACACACACACACACACACACACACACACACACACACACACACACACACACACACACACACACACACACACACACACACACACACACACACACACACACACACACACACACACACACACACACACACACACACATATCCCCTCTAAAGTTACTCCAAATAAATTAGGGAGCCATGCTTCTGCTGAAAAAGGAGCACACCTGAGGTACCTGTCTGGGAGATATGCTAATGACTACGCAAAGTGTATTTAAATGAGTCCCCTCCTACACTTCCTAAAGGGATTTTCATACCAACTATACAGAGTTGTTAAGCCTACAGTTCCAACCTAATGGCTGGAATGGTGTCAGACCCAACATGCTAATTAGAGTTCTAGCTAAACACAGGTCTCACTCACTCGCACTACAGTTAGAAAATGCATCATTAAGTGTTATTATTCCTACTGTCATCTCTACTCCCCCATTACCTATTCTTCCCTATTTGGCATTTGAGGGTCCCAGTTGACGTTCAGAATCAAAAATAACATTTAGAGTTTGGGCCTCTTGCACATAAGAAAACTGCCCATAAATATTGTTGAACAATATCCAGTTTGAGTCAAAACTGTTGAAGTTATTTGTGTGCAGGTTGGCCAGGTGTACAGTATTGAACCGGACTGTCCTGTATTTGGACACTCTGTCCTGTAAAAAAAAATAGAGGTAATACAGGACATGTATGTGTCCGGTATTACCTCTCTGGACATAGTGACCTGACTGGCTTGAGAGGCCGCAGGATTTTCCCGTGCAGGGAGAGAACAGGGCTGTTGCTAGGGGTCTGTGCAGCTCCACCATTCTGATTGGCTGCCTTACCCAGCAGCAGCCAATGAGGAGGAGGTGTCAGGTGCCTGGGGGTGGGGCCAAGGAGGAGGAGGAAACAGCATGGAGCATTGAGAGGTGTGTGTGCCGAACACGTATTAAACGAGTCGCACCTTTCACCATTGCGTCCAGTCGTTTTGGAGAATCAACCTAGCAACCCTATTTGTGTGAGAATATCTTGTCTCAAAATAATCGAAATTTCTAAACATACAATAATCATTGAGGACCCAATCTGTCTTACATTGTGCATTACATGTGCTATCCGTTTTGTCAGCGTGGAGCAATGCATTGTTGACCTTACCTCATTTTCTTTACTGAAACATTGATGTCACATAACCAGCATTTCATGAAGCTGTGTCAGGTCCACCTGATCTTCTTGAGAAAACTCATGAAAATAGCATGGTACCACATCATTCTGAATACTGACATTCTTATTTTAGCCAAAGTGACAATTGTTAGTGGCAGGGTCATGTCAGCCCAGCTGAGCTTCTCAGGCTAAAATGTAAGATAACAGTCCCCAGCAAGAATTCTTCTAGAGGTAGATAATCTCAAGTTAACAGCAACTTCAAAACGCGTGTAGACAATTTACAAAAATCGCAAGAAGAGGGTGGAGTGCTTCCCAATAATACGAAAAAAAACAATCATCTATTAAAATGACCAGCCCTATTACATATTTAGGATAAATAATCCTAAAATACAGAGGGGCTCCACCGAAGATATACATCAAATAATGATACAGAGAAAACCCCCACAAAATATTATGGGGAGAAAAGAAATCTGATATAATGGTCACTTCTCATGCAGCGTCTGGAGTGTGAACCACTGTACAATCATATAATTTCAGTAGTGTGAGAGGTTCTCTCAAACATTATAGTACATATGGCTGGCATACAGTCTAACGTACATAGATAGTTTCATAATATCATTGTAAATGAGAGATTTACACACAGTAAAAGGCTCTTGTGTCTAATAGGACCGAACATATAACTATGTCCACTTAGATTGTAAGCTCTTCGGTGAAGGGACTCCTTTTCGCTTATTCCCATTATGTGTTATATTATTATGTCACGTGTATTACTGCTGTGAAGCGCGATGTACATGGATGTGCTATACAAATAAAGATATACATACATGTTCTTACAGGTAGAGAATCCAACACGCTGCATTTTGCTCTTTTGTACCACAGAGCTCTACATACCACATCACATTTGCCATAATAGAAGGACTCATTACAGTAATAGGGTGTGATAAGTAGTAAGCAGATGTAGGGCAGGGGTCAAGGGGGGACAGCCGGGACTGGTGTCCCGGGCCCGGACAGGCAAGGGGCCCGGCCTCCCTGCCGGCAACCCTGCAGTTTCCTCTCTGCAGGCAAGCCGTGCCCTCCCCTTTCCTGGCTGCCGGTATCATCTGTCCACTGAAGGGCCTTCCCCTTCCGCGGCACTGCCACCTGTCCCTCCTTTGGGCCTCCCCAGGCCTTCAGTGCACCGGCCATGCTGCTCCAGCAGGCCCATCCAAGGGCCCCAAGTAAGCACACATGCCCCAGGCCCCCCTTATACCACCCTCCCAGCCCCCCTTATACCACCTTCCTTGGCCCTTTACCCCCTAATGTGTGTGTGTGTGAATTTTTTGGGGGGTTGAGAGGGGGGGGTTATTTTGTGGGTGTGACTGTATTTGGGGAGGGGGCCTATTGTGTGCGTGCGTGTGTCTGTCTGCATTTGAGAGGGGGGCCTATTGTGTGCGTGTGTGTCTGTATTTGGGTAGGGGGATTATTGTGTGTGTGTATTTGGGGAGGGGCGGCATATTGAGTGTGTGTGTGTGTGTGTGTGTGTGTATTTGGGGAGGGGACCTATCGGGTGTGTGTATTTGTTGAGGGGGGCCTATTTGGTGTGTGTGTATTTGGGGAGGGTGGCTTATTGTTTGTGTGTGTGTGTGTGTGTGTGTGTGTGTATATTGGGGAGGGGAGTTATTGAGTATGGGGAGGGGGGAGAAATACATGGGGGTGGGAGAAGTGGAGGTGTAAGAGAGGGAAGGGGGGTGGAAGGGGTGATGTAAGAGGGAGGTGAGAGCGAGGTGGTGTGTGAGAAGGAGGGTGTAAGGGAAAATGGGGACAGTATCCTGGGGTGCTCAACTCCAGTCCTCAAGCCTCCCTCCCTCCTTCCCCCCGACAGGTCAGGTTTACAGGATATCCCTGCTTCAGCACAGGTGGCTAAATCAGAGGCTCAGTCTTTGACTGATTAAGCCACTTGTGCTGAAGCAGGGACTGATTGAGCTACCTGTGCTGAAGCAGAGACTGAGCCACCTATGCTGAAGCAGGGATATCCTGAAAATCTTTCCTGTTGGGGGAAGGGAACGGGGGAGGGCTTGAGGACTGGAGTTTAGCACCCCTGCAGTAGGATACAATTGCAAAGTCTGTTTTGCAGCTGAAGGCTAGACACTAGAAAACGTTACCAAACAATACCAATGTCTTATATACACTGTCACGTACGACCCTCTGCTAGTACGCGACCTGCATACGGGACAAGGGTTAATACCGACGCTCGCAAGCTGCCCCACTCTTCACCCACTCAGGAGTCCCTCAAATGGGCTGTATCTCTCCTCAAGCCATCCCAATATACCACCACCACGAACAGCACACAAGTGAGCACGTGACTTTAGATATGCAACCAGGGTTAATACACAAGGCTACTCTAGCCAACCCACCTTTCTCCTCTGCAAGGAACCAGCGAGTTAATATTAACCCCTACACAATTGCACATCATAACCGTCCACTGCCACCACCTGAGGTTATGCAGATATGATAAAAGATCTTAGACTAAAATATCCGCCAGGACCTAAGGTCCCTGTTTATTATAAGAAGAACTATGCACTTTAACACAAAATCAGTTGTAGTAACATGTGCCTGAATTTAGCAAGTTATTCTCTCCAGCGTGCACAAAGTTCATTCAGAGCCCAAAGCATTACTTATTAAATGGTTTAATATATATAAAAATACAGGGCTTGAATTACAGAAAAGGTATTGCCAAATAAACATACAGTTATTACAATATAAGGCAGAACAGCTTCTTAAAATAAAAGGGGTAAAACAGAAACTCCTATACAGTACATTACCACATGCTATGGATTTTTCCCAGAGAAGCACTGGTTCAGAAGATAAGGTCTGCCATGCTTTCCAAGCATACCCCTGGTCAGATCTGCTGTTTTACAACCTGGCCCAGACTTAAGTACAATTCTCTCTTAGGGCACCTTCATGAGCCCACCCCTTCTACAACATACCTTGAAGCTGTTCTCACCCAACCCTGTCTGTAGACCTTGATTAATTAAATTGACACCTTGAGTGGGCCATCCACATGGACACCCCTCCTCAAGTAAATCCCTTTGAAATTCAGAGCAGTTCAAAGAAACAGTTCTGACCTGTTTCAGACTCAGCATTTTGTATTCTTGTTAAAAGTGTAGCTCATTAACCCCTTAAGCACCAGAGGGATTAAAAATACCAAATATCTCATGACATACACCATAAAACGATATGGCTTAAAGAAGTAGGGCTGACATGCAATATTAGATCTGACAGCAAATTGACATGGTGTGTTGCAAAGATAATCTGATATACAACAATAAGGTCTAAAATACAGCAATAATTTGTAGACTAAAGATGTTTCGGTGGCCATACAGTAAGCAGAACTGACATGTGAGTAGTGTCCTAGAGAAACTTCCTGCTCAATGTATTAATTAAGGCCAGGCACACAGCAAAAAGATATGTTATAGACTAATCAGCTGTGACAGTGATAAAATGCACAGAACCGTAGCAAGAGCTGCCATGTAATAAAAGTGTCATATAAAGTGCATGAAAATGGTCACTTTTTATATACCCCATTAAAGTCAGGAGACATAAGCATTAAGGTAAGAAATATGATCTAACATAAAACGGGAGCATCTGACATACAGTATATACATGCTAAGACAGAATGGATAGGTCTGGTATGTAATCCTGCAGTCTCCCATATAGTAACGATGGGTCATACATCTGGAATTCCTGCTGTATTTCAGGAATCTAAGATACTAATGCCGGGATTTGTATATGGGTTCTAGGTAGCACTGAAATGCCACGTTAACTGCCATTTACTTGCGTGGCAAGTATTGTGGGATTAGGGTGCAATACCCTGTATTGGAGGTTACTGAATCTGCCCCTAATATCTAAGCTGTGGTAATTGAATGCAACAAAATTGTCTGAAGATGTGTCTTTCAGCAACATGATCTGACATTTATTATTAGAGAAACACGTCTCTAATGCTATCAAAGTCTAAACACATTTGATTTTGATACAAAGTCTTAAGACTGTGCATTATAAGCTTTCTATTTCAGAGGTCAGGGAGCAGCATATACTTGGAAGTACAACTAGAAACAACCCGAATTTAAGCTCCTTGAAAACGTGCCATTAGGGGGCGTGAAACGCGTGGGAGGAGCGTTTTCCTGTCTGCACATGTTTTTTATGTAGATCCAATAAAGTGCTTTTAATCATTTTTTGCTGGTGAGTTTTCCTGCTTTTTGTTTATGGAGCAGCAATTACTTTGATCTATTTTTGTTTCGTATAGTTGGAATTAGCCAGTTTCGGTTCATCCATAACAATGAAATAACAAGTGAAACAAAACACAAACTGGGTCGCAGAAGGAAGTTTATGAGACTGGTTCAGTGTGGCTACAGAGCTCAATAAGAAACTACATACAAATGTCCTGCACTCATCAATATATCTAAGTAAATGTATTCTAGATTATGTCAACCTCAAAGGGTCAGGTGCTCCCCCTAGAGACTATCAAAATTGTATTTGAAAACAAATTTCTAATAGAACACAAAGAAACCAAGACTCTTATTTAAAACAGAAAAGTGAGCCTTTAAAAATAGATCAGTCTTTCACAAAAAATAAATCTCGGATTGTAAATACAACCTGCTACACAAAATAAGTTACGGTGAATAAAAAAAATGCCCAAAACCCTCCACCACACAGTCTACAGCACATAAAAATACCACTTGTGAGCACATTCACATATCAGACAGGTCCACAACCCCACCTTTCCCAATTATCTCGTAGCATTCCTAGCAGCTTCCACTGCAACCAGGGATTCTGGGAAATGACATGCAAATGAGCACTCACAGTGTGTCACTTTTTGCTTCTTATCCATGTTAACCCAGATCCCTGTAAACTAGGATTGTAAATAGAAATCCTAGTAAAAAAATTTGTAACGTAAAAAATACTGGTACTGAGACTGATTTCAGAAAGATCTACATGTATTTAACAATGTATTTCCTACCGCTGCCCATGGTTTTTCTTTATATTACTTTACCTATATTCTATTTATTATCTTATAGGTTTATAATTGTTGATTATATATGGGTTTCAACGCCATTAACTGTGATTCTAATACCCACAAGAGTTTTCTCTGAGCACACGATGTGGGTTGTTTTCTTTTTAACCTGTAACAATGGGACAGAGCTCTTTGGATAATAAGAGTGATGATGTTAAACATAAGAAAACGGTAAAAAATGAGATTGTAAGTTTGTTAAATAAAAAGTAGTTGGCATTCTGGGTCTGGGGTTCATCCAGCCAAGATGCAGCACATCGCACCCCGATACAGCGGTGCCTGCCATTTAAGTCAACGGAAGCTACAGCCAGATCCGGGTGCAATGCTCTGAATCACGGCTTGATGAATCCCGACCTCGGTGTAAAAATAAAAATGTAGTGATACTCAGCGCCACCTAATACCACCACATTTTAACCAGCTGTTTATTTTTTTTAGCAAGCGGTCACTTACTACAGAATATATTACAAGTAATGCTGTACACTTATCCCTACCTCTGCCTGAGGGGACTGACAGCAAAAAGATTAAGCAACAATCCCCTTTGATCACTGAAATATATATTAATAGAAATATATACATACATACTGTGGAGTTTGTCTGTTTTCATTAGTAACAAAAACTATATAGTGATGCTAAATTATGTTGGAGTTTGGACATATCATTTTGTAAAGTATCCTAACCTTGGAATTCAAAATGGTCGCCGACAGCCACATATCTCAAGCAAACAGAGGTTGCAGCTGCCACCATGAATGCCAGCAAAATAAACAGCGTAAAAACGCGGAACAATTTTAAACCAGAGACAGCTAATCCCAGTTTACACTATAAGCGTAATTCCATTTCATTCTTTTGCTTGGGTTTGCTGCTTTAAAGCTTCAAATCCTTTGATTTTTTTTTTCCAGCTTTTGCCAGAACCGCGGACCCACTGGAGCAGGACCACTCTGATTTAAACACTTCTCTGTTCAGAAGATATACGACTTTGTTCTTCTTGGCAAACAAAATGGCTGCCAGCCATACACATCAATAAATGAGGGAACAACATGTATCACAGTGACTTCCTGCTTGTTCATTGGCTCACACCCCAAGGACGAGGACATCCCCTCGTATTTCAATGATAAACGTATCCTTTTTCTACTTTCTTCGTAATAAATGTTCCCTCAACCAATTTCAAGTGAATGAAGATGAAGGCGTTTCCCTACCACATTGTGCACCCAAATTTGCACGTGCTCGCCGTGTGCACGCGGGCCTACTCTGCTTATTTATGTGGGAGTCTCCGCTCATAATTCACTGAAAAACATCACTATGGACAATTCACAAAGCTAGATTCCATTACCTTCCATTCAAGCCAATGGCAGTTAATACCAATTAGTTCTGCCGTACCCCAATATCAGCGTTTAGTGAACCTGTGCCGCCTTTTTTTGTTTTATTTTCTCCCTGAAAAAAAAAAACTGCCTCATTTCTAATCTCCTTGCAAAGAGTTTTGAATGATGATAAAGACTTCCTGGCCACGTGTGCTACTTAGGGGTGAACATACTACTCTGTTTTACTATGTTACTGTTGTATAAATATGTTAACCCATATGGACAGCATGTCTCCATTTTAATTTAAAAAAAAAAATTCTGATTAAAAGTGAGCGTAATCTCGGAACAATCTGACATGCAGGGTAACTACCTAATGTTATCCGAAGATCTAAAGCCAAGGGATGGCATAACGAGATAAAACAATATAATCTCGCTGAAACAAAGGTTATTCTCAAATGTGTCATATAGATCGTTTGATAAGATTTTCATCGTGTGCTTAGAAAGGTACATGCAATCCTACAGCGAAGGAAGATAAGCGGGGCGATTTCGTCATGTCACCTAGGTATAAACGGCTCATATCCACGTTATCCCAATATAAAATCTCACTAATCTGCTGTGAAATCTTTCTGTGTGATGTAGCCTCGATGTCTTATCAACCGTCTCACTGGAAAAAGGGCCAACGGAATTGAGAGCAGCGGAGGGGCTGAGAAGCAGACATTGGTTTGAAGCAGCGTTTCTTGCGTAAGCCCTAAGAAGTCATGTGGGGGCAGAGGTTGTGTGCAGTTTATTTCAGCTTTTCAAGGTTTGTAAAGCGTATTGCGCAAGAATGAGGAGCATTGTCCTCTGCAATAAAGAGGTTAAATCGTCTTCTGCAAGTACTTCATCCCCTGATGCTTGAGGCGGAACCCATGCAGTGCAATATGTTAGAGGCAAAGAAGCAGTTATAGGTGCAATTGTACTTGACAGCAGAATATGCTGCATTGCGTTTTAAATATATATTTTTAATTGCAGGTTTGAGGCAGGGGGTCTTTGGAGCTGAACTGTGTTCATTTCAGGACCGGGGACCCCTGCTTCCAGAGTTACTTGCCTCCGTAGGTGCTGCCAGTATCCCTGTGAAGTTTAAATGTCCCGATCACGCTGGCCAATAGGGTTGCCTGGTGTCCAGTATTAAATCGGACTGTCCTGTATTTGGACACTGCTCTGTAACAAAATTAGAGGGAGTACTGGCCATGTATGTGTCCGGTATTACTTCTCTTGACATAGTGATCTGACCAGCTTGGGGGGGCCGCAGGTTTTCCCTGAGCAGCGAGAGAACAGGGCTGTTGCTTAGGGGCTGGGCAGCTTCCTCCATCCTGATTGGCTGCATTACCCAGCGGCAACCAAACTGGAGGAGGTGTCAGGAGTCTGGGGGTGTGGCCAAGGAGAGGAGGAAACAGCATGTAGCGGAGAGCGGAGACAGGTGTGTGTGTGTGTCCCGAGTTTATCTCGAACATGCGCATGGGTGCATGGGTGCATGTGTGCGTGTGTGTCTTGCATTTTTCACCATTGTGTCCAGTATTTTTGAGAAGCCAGATAATAGTAGAGTGAGTGTAGTGCTCAACAATCAGACACGGTTCCGTCTGTAGAGAGTTTATGCCATGAGTATCCAGATGAAAATGGAGTGTCCACACAGTAATGATATAGTTGAACTGGAGGGGATAAGTGTCTAGTGGAGTCCACGTGACACCCACATCAATTAACACTTCAATAAACACCCAAACAGTATATGAATAAATATACAATAATATCCGTTGTGTACAGAGTATAACACAAGGCACTGCGGCTCTTTACCTGTACACTCCATGGGACACTGCAATCGTTTGTGGCGTGCAGTCCATCCAGGTGTAGATTCAAAGTTGCAGTAAATGTAGACAGAGCACAGCCAGGGAAATCCTGCTTCTGGTATCCAGAGAAAGAAAAAATAGCCAGGCAACTCCAAACTGGGATTAGTGATCAAATTTATTGCATGCTAGAAAAACAATAAAAACGGACTACATGAACGCACCTACGCGTTTCATGCAACAGCACTTTATCAAGGTGTCTACATTTTTGAGAAGCCACCTGGCAACCCTACTGGCCAATAGGAAGCTGTCACAGATTATATCCTTCCTATTGTCCGACAAGACGCAGGACATCTAAAGCCACAATTATGTTAGGCACACAGTTTCTCTGACGAAAGAGATACCGGCACCACTATGGAGGTAAGTATCTCTGGAAGCAGGGGGTCCCCAAAGCTGAAATTAACACAGTTCAGCTCTGGAGACGCCTTGCTTCCATCCTGTAATAAACAAAAAAAAATGAAAATGCAATGCAACCTGTTTTGTTTATATGTTGATTATATTTGAAACATATTTGTTCTTTGCCTCTATTTCTCCCTGGACGTTATTTTATTACCTGGTTCCCATTTTTTATTCTAAAATCCTGTAGTGTATTTTTGTTTTGCTTTGAGAAAACATACGATGTAGAATAATACTGTTGCTGTGAATATCTTGGATCTGCTTTATAACATCGTTCAGATCACTAGAAATGGATTGATAGAACCTCCAGTGAAAGGGCTGTAAGGTTCCATTCGGTTCCTAATGGAATTGTACTGCATAGTAAATATGGTCTGACATTTTTTTTTAACCAGTGGCATATACATAGAGAATAGGCCAAAGACATACAAAAGCAAGACAGTACATACTGAAAGATATTCTATCTAGATCACACAGACCAGGAGTGGGCCACCCATGGTCTATATGATCTAGAATTTCTTTCAGTATCTGCTGTATTGCCTTTGTATGTCTTTGGACCCAATGGCCCCCAACAGGTCAGGTTTTCAGGATATCCCTGCTTCAGCACAGGTGGTTCGGTCATTGACTAAGCCACTGATTGGGCCACCCGTGCTGATGGAGGGATATCCTGAAACCCTGACCTGTTGGTAGCCCTTGAGTACTGAAGTTGGCCACCCCTGATATAAAACAGCATGTAAAAACTCTTCTTGTGGAGATTTGGAAGAAAAATGGAAATACCAATCACTCTTTCAGTGACAGCAGCAAGAGTAATTTTTTTATGGAAAATAAAAAAAAAATACAAAATGAACTGGCACTCAATTGTTCAGTGGCAGGGCTGTATGACATCAACTGGATAACCGAGGCTTACGACCCAACCACCAGAGTAGTCTTATACACAAGTCCCTGCACCCCCTAAAAACGTTTATTCAGACTATGGAGGTAAAGAAATCAAAATAACATGCATATTCAGATATACAGTACTGTAGTTACTAAAAAACAAACAAAAACAAGACACAATTTCAGGTGCAAGCTAGAAGACTGGGGATTTGCACCCCGAAAGTTTATTTTGAGTAACTATGTCCCATAAACCATGTCATTTTAATTTATTTACATCCGTTGTTTAATTATTTTTATTTTTTTGGATTGGGGGCATTGACATTGTTTTTGCTTATTTCTTTATGGAAGAACATTATCTGAGATTGGACTTCATATTCCTGATGTTAACTGTATTTCTATACTATTATCTGGTATGATATCAACACAACTGGATTTCTTTTATACTGAATGGTTAGGAACAAAGTGATAGCAGTAAATCGAGATAGTAGTTTGCAAAGTAATAATGTCCCATTGTAATAACATTTTGTTGCTTGCATCATTATAGAAAAATGTCGACTTAGGCTGTCTTGGAAAAGAGTAATAGTTAACCATATCGCAGACCATCTTTTACATATTAGCGAAGTTGTATCCTTTTATTGATGTCTGAACAATTGTTCAATTGATTGCTATTCTGTTTAATGTTTACATTGTACCAAAAACCAACTGCTTCATTACTGATTAAAACGTTCCCTGTAAACATTTATGACCCCTTGTTATGAACTGTACTTTTATGAATCAAATAACTCCTTGGTTGTCTGCAATAAAACTGTAATATTATTTACAGACTATCGCCTTACTTTCTCCTCTACGCCTCTTGCATTGGGACTTTTGCACTAAGGCAGCGTTTCGGAGGGGAATGGGAACCAGTTGTGTCATTTTTGTATTGTGCCTCTTTGCACTAATGTATCAAGGACTTCACCTTAGTTTTTGCGTCATGTGTTGATTTATATTTTGAGAACTGTCAAAGGAGGATTTAGGGAGGAGTTACATGGCACACAGATTAGCATGAGATGTATCAAATGTTGCGCCCCTGTATGTCACTTTTTCAACTTTCAATCAGCACCCCAAATTCTAACAGGTATGAGGTGACATTAGCTTTTTTGTGTGTGTATGTTGGGGGGTGGGGGTTTGTGTGGGAATTGTGGTGTGTGTGGGGGGGGGGGTGTTGAATGGGTATTGGGGGGGAATTGTGTGTGTGTGTGGCCAGGGAGGGAGGAGGGAATGAGTGTGAGATGGGGGGAATTGAGGGAGCAGGATTGAGTGAGAGGGGAGGGTTATTGAGTGATAGCGGAGGGGGGAGAGTGTGAGAGGAGAGGGGGTGTAAGAGAGGGAGTGAGGAAGAGAGAAAGAGGTGAGGGTGAGAGTGAATGAGGAAGAGTGGGGTGAAGAGTGGGATGAAGAGTGAGAGACAGAGGGGGGGGGATCATGTGGAGAGGGGGGGTGGAATAAAGGAGGGGGAGACCACCGACACGGGTTGGGGGGCCTGTTCTAAACTCTAGTCCTCGGCCTCAGGAAATCTGTCAGCAGCCCTGCAACTGAGTATTCCTTATTAAGATATCAGTGGTCCAACCAAAGCTAATGTGAAGGGGCTCCACCTCTATCGAAGCTAAAGAGAAAGAGAGGTGACTCCTGTAGAGGCTAAAGAATGGAGTAAATGGATATCAGAAGACTGAGGAAAAAGCTGCAATTGATTGTAAGCAGTGAAAGAAATAAGTGAATTCCAATCTCTGTGAACTAAACAAAGAGGCACATTGACCTCACCAACCAAAGAGAGATGGGAAACTGAAATAAAAGAGTGATGATGACAGAGGGATAGTCTACTTTGGGGGGAGGTCTCGATCATTCCAGTAAAATGTTGCCCCACTCTCTTCCCCTGGTGAGATCTTAGAAACACACACCTTAAGTAACAGTAAGAGAAAGAATGAGAAGCAAACATAAGCCAGCTTTTATTTGGCTTTAAAGCACCTATATCTATATATTTTATTGGAAAATTATATTTTTTCAGAAAATAATGCTGTCCCACCTACTGATTAAGAAAGTTGGGCTGGATGCATTGATTTTCCATTCTGAGCTTGTGGGTGCTTAATTCCTCAAGCTCATCCACCTTTCAATAGACACCCACAACCACTGGATCAATGCTCCTTGTACACCCCAAAGGCCCAAGTTACTGCCTGTTGATAACATGACGTATCTCAGCACCAGGCAAAAATAAGGCCCAGATTGACCTTTTCATTTCTCCTGGGAACTTGCCTGGGCCTTCCTGTGTCTCTCCAGGATGCCATAGGTTGGGTTCCTTTAGCTCAGGTGTTGTCCTTAAACAGAATTCTGTTCGTGTTTGAGGATGGTATCAAGCTAAGCGTTATACCGGTACGTCAAATCAGAATAAAGGTTAGTTGTCAAGCCTTGTGAGTCGATAATCAATGTCCCAAACAATAGAATTCCATGTTTATTATTTATTTATAAAATATGTTACCAGGAAAAGTTACATTGAGGGTTACCTCGTTTTCAAGTAAGTCCTGTGTACAAACGAATAAGTTAGCAACATGGTAAGTTACAGTTTAAAGTAGGAAACAGCCAAAGTCTTGACAGAACATAGACAGGAAGCAGCTTTGGGAGACTCAGTTAAATTGTTTCAGAGGTGGGATGTTCGATAAAAAAAAGGAAGGGCAAACAAGATACTTTGGTCTATTGTAAACCACATCAAAAGCCCGCATTCTTCCTGGTTACACCAAGCTAGTGAAATAACGATACAATTCTTTCCCATAACAGGGCATCATTTCTACAGGCCCAGCACTGATTAACTTTCTTATCATTTCTTCACATGATGTATTTCTTTGGCAGCCGGTAATTTCCTTGCACGAGCAATAAGAGTTCCACCTGCTGGATAGAAAAGTAAGTACAGTAAGTAAGTAGAATCACTGGTATATGTATAAATGTACCTTAGGTAAAAAAAAACGGAGCAACAACTTAAGACCATATGATGCAATTGTTGAGCAAAATTGGTGCAGTGTTTCTGTGCGTTGATACACAGGGCCCATTTGTATGCAATAAAGTATTCCTCAAATGCAAGATATCCATGGTCCAACCAAATCTATTGTATGGAAGGAAAGGGAGTTTGGGGCAAACTAAATCTGTTTGGGAACCCAAGTGAAGGGGCTCTACTGTCTGTTGAAGCCAAAGAGAAATGGAGCTGACTCTCCTCCAAGAGGCCAAAGCCTGGAGAGCAAAGGGAAGTCAGAAGAACCAAAGAAAAAGCTGCATCTCATTGTAAGCAGCCACAGAAATAACGTGCTGGGTGAAATGGTACCCTGCTTAAGCTCCATACCGGTACGTAAATCAGAATAAGTGTTGGTAGTCAATAATCAGTGACCCAAACAACAGAATTCCATATGTATGTTAATTGTAAATCTATAAGGCCACGATTATAGTATTGCCACGTGCCACAGTGTGTTCCTCAATGAGGCCGCCCATAGTGCGCATGAGCGGTGCAGAGCGACTGCACGGGCGATTTTTGAAAATACAAATTAATCAAATTTTTTTCCCGCATGACGACCACGTCACGTGAGCGGTTTAGACAACAAGGGCGAACCAGCCTGGTGATGCGTCCGCCATGCCTCCGCCACTCCTCCAGCCTCAGTGCATGTTTCGCGCGTGTGCCACCCGCTCGGTCGCACGTGCGCACGCCACAACTATAATCCCGGCCTGCGACGCATCAAAAGCCCCCCATTCTTCCTGATCACAACAGGCTACTGAAAGAAGTATGCCTTTCTTCTCCATAACAGGGCGTAATTTCTACAGGCCCAGCACTGATTAACTATCTTATCATTTCTTCATAAGGCAGATCTTTGGCAGCTGATAACTTCCTTTCATGCAGCGGTAAGGTTTCCACCTGCTGGATAGAAAAGACATACACCACACAAGTACAATCTTGGAATAACTGATACAGTGCTTTATAACTTGCAGGAGCAGGGGGGGGTGGGGGTAGGAGGATATGACAGAAACAATCAAATACACCACGGGTATCTAGGATGGAAGTATCTTGTCAGAAAAATGAAATGATACAACTAGAGGTCCTGCTCTCACGCTTGAAGGGAGGATGCTCAGGGGAAATTTGAAGATGTACATCTTTACTGAAAGGGGAGTCTCGTTTGGATATATGGAGCAGCCTCTCAGCCGATGTGCTAGAGCAGGGGTGGCCAACCCCAGCGCTCAAGAACCACTAATAGGTCAGGATTTCATGATATCCCTGCTTCAGCACAGGTGGCTCAATCAGTGGCTCAGTACTTGCTGTTCCTGTATACTGTATTGCTTTAACTAAAAATGACATTTTATGAGAAAACTTCGCTGGACGCACCTGTGATTGCAACTTGTAGTATCATACACATTTTATATTTTAAATCAGAAATCCTATTTTTTTGGTATTGATCTTTAACAGAACTTAAACTGGGAAGGTCTTCCCAGGCTGAATCCTTCTGTTTATACCTCTGGGGTTCTCCGGTTCCTCAGATACTTACTGTTTTAGTTCCCGTTTAACTTATTGGATTTTCAAAGATGGCACTCACAGTCATACAATAGGAAGCTGAAACATTATCTGTTGCGGCTCAATTGGTGTATTGGTAAACAGGGCCTGTTTGTCGCTGTTTGTCGCTACGAGGTGACTCTTCCAACTATCGCTTAGTCTGTTTATGCGATTACCTGATATACATTTTTACAGGTTATGATTATTCTGTATCACTACCATTCATGGACATTATGTGATCAGCTTTAATTATGCTCATTAATAGACAATGCTATACAGATATTGTAGCTATATATATGTAATTACTACCAGTAAACACACAGCTAGTAAACCCACAGATACCCAGCAAACTCTGATGAACCCCAAAAATTACCACATCATATATGTATATAAGTGTCAAAAGGAGTGCTACTGGGCGTGGCTAAATGTATATAAAAAAATGGAGTATACATGTATCCAGCTAGTACCTATTGCTATATTGTCTTACAACTGGTGTGATATAAATATTGATTTGCATCAATAGAATACTATATATCAGTTTCTTTATGTAGCGGTATTAAGTGGGTCGTTTATACTTTTCCTATTAAGGATTCAAACAAACCCTATTTACCAATACACCAATTGAGCTGCCCACTCTGGGGATTTTAACAAATCACTGTAAATATGTTATTCACTAACGTCGTTGTTTCTACAAATTAATTATTAAAATGTTATTATTTTTCTTAACCTTACTGTACTCTCTCTGTCAAGTGTCATACTGAGGGGTTGATTGGTACCCAATCAGTGGGAATATTGGTATTGTTTCTATATACCGGTATGTATTATTGTGCACCTTATTGTATATACTACTACATTTTGGCAGAGCGGTTGGTTATGAAATAGTGAATTCACTTGCAAGAAACGTTGCCCTGGATCTTCAACACAAGATGACTTGGATTCAGACGGCAGGTATGTGGTCAGTTTATGAAACCGTGTGACAGTGATAGGCCTTGGGCGAAACTGTCGCCCACCTCATCAGGCGCTACACAACTGTTACAGGTGCAGATGTGTTAATACAATCTCCAAATTCTATTTCTTTATTGGTCTTTTGAAATTGAAATTACTTGTCCCGCTCCATAAATATACGAGACTTCATTATGAAATCCGCTAGTTCTCTATTTTGCCAAAATATTAATGGCGCATTTTGTTTTTCTTTTTGAGCTGCCATTGTTAATGCTTTCTGTCTGCACGTTGCAGGCCCCCTGGCAGCAAAAGGGATAGTATCCTGTGTTATAATTTTATTTCATATATTTTATATTTAACAGCTTCTTTAAGGAAGGATTGGGATGAAGAGGCACTGGAAGGCTTTTTTTTTTTTAAGGAGAAAGATCATATCATAAACAGTGAGAGTTGGCTCATGTGCTTAAACATTGGAATGACACAGAATATATATTATTATGAATTAGTATCCTGATTCACAGTGACACCAGCAGGACCAGGCCATGCTCATCTGGTGCATCATCCTCATAGCTACAGCAGGTGAGGAGAATGATTGTCATGAGAGTAGACCTATGAGCTGGACGATTCTGTCTGGATTGCCACTTGCAGCAGCCAATGAGTTACAAGAAGCGCATCCTTGCGACCAATAGGGCTTCAGCTTTCTTTTCACCATCGAAAGGTGGCAGCCAGGCGCGTCGGAGCTTCTATTACCAATGAGATACGTCTCTCTCCGCTGAGGGAGAGGCGCCGCGGCCAATGAAAGTGTGTCCTCGTGCGCCAGGGGCGGGCCCTGGTTGCAGTCTCGCAGGAGGTGAAGGGCTTGAGGATCGATTCGCTCCGTGTGTGTGTGTTTGGGGGGAGGGAGGAGGTGAAGCGAAAGAGAAAATGGCGGCCGCTGCTAGTGAGCCTGGGCCGGGGGAAGGAGGAGAAGCAGAGCCGATCCCCGGAGAGGAGCGGCTGGCCGAGCTGGCGTCGAAGCCCGGACAGGCTGAGCCAGAGCTCAACCCGATCACTCAATGGCCTGAGCCGGGGCAGATACCAGCCCAGGCCAAGCTAGAGACGGATCCGATCCCACAGGAGGGGAGGGAGGCCGACCCGGAGCCTTACCTCGCCCCGTTGCCTTGTCCGTTAGACGCTGAGAAGGTGCGGATGTGCTCGGAGTCTGAAGCAATATCCGGGGAGGACGGAGGGACGGGACTGGGGTGTGCTGTGCTGTCTGTGCAGATGACTGAAGCCGTCTCCGAGGTGGTAGGGCCGGACCCCGAAGCAGTATGTGCGGAGCAGATGGAGGTACACGCGAGTGCAGTCCCCGGGGATAGAGGGATGGCCGAGCACCAGCCGTGTCCCACCCAGGCCGACCGGGAGGGGACCCACGAGGAGGTCACTGATGGAGCGGAGGGACAGAGGCACTGTGGAATCGGGGCTGCGTGTGAGCAGAGCTGTGCAGGGGGCGGACAGGGGCCAGTTACCCGTGTCCCCGACCATGCACCTGTGTCAGTCCTAGTGGAGCCAGAGATTGAGATGGAGGGAAGACCTGAGCTGCCTCCTGAGGATAGTATGCCCGGGCCTGAGATGGAGGGAAGACCTGAGCTGCCCCCTGAGGAGAGTATGCCGGGGCCTAAGATGGAGGGAAGACCTGATCTACCCCCTGAGGAGAGTATGCCTGGGACTGAGCTGGAGCGAAGGTCTGAGCTGCACCCCGAGGAGAGTATGCCCTGGCCTGAGATGGAGGGAAGACCTGAGCTGCCCCCTGAGGAGAGTATGCCCTGGCCTGAGATGGAGGGAAGACCTGAGCTGCCTCCTGAGGAGAGTATGCCCTGGCCTGAGCTGGAGGGAAGACCTGAGCTGCCCCCTGAGGATAGTATGCCCGGGCCTGAGATGGAGGGAAGACCTGAGCTGCCCCCTGAGGAGAGTGTGCCCTGGCCTGAGATGGAGGGAAGACCTGAGCTGCCCCCTGAGGAGAGTGTGCCCTGGCCTGAGATGGAGGGAAGACCTGAGTTGCCCACTGAGGAGAGTATACCTGGGCCTGAGCTGGAGGGAATACATGAGTTGCCCCCTGAGAAGAGTATGCCCGGGCCCGAGATGGTCCTCCGTGCAATGGAGGGAAGACCTGAGCCGCCCCCTGTAGAGAGTATGCCAGGACCGGAAATGGTCATCGAGGAGACGGGGGGAATGACTGAGCTGCCCCCCGAGGAGCATATTCCAGGACCTAAAATGGCCATTGAGATGGAGGGGGGGCCAGAGCTGCCTCCTGAGGAGATTATGCCAGGGCATGAGATGCTACCAGAAAAGTTAGAGCAACCAGCTGAACCAGTCCCTGAGGAGATAGAGATGAGGCCCTTATCTCTACCTGAGGGTCGAGCGGAAAGCCCTGGCTTGGTCACAGAGGATATGGAATATGTATCAGAATCAGTCTCTGACGCGGTCAAGCAAGTACAGGAGCCATTCACTGAAGAGATGGCACTTTTGTCTGAGCTAATCCCACAGAATACAGAATATGTACCAGCCTCTGAGAAAATTGAGCCATTGTCTGAGCCAGTACCTGAGGAGAGTGAGCAAGGACTTGATCCCTGCTGTGAGGCGAAGGAACCTGTGTCAGAGCCATTCCACGCTGAGGCCGGGCAGGGACCCGATCCAATCTCTGAAGAGGAGCACATGTTACAATTAGTCACTGATGAGAAGGATCAGTGGCCTGAACCAATCTGTGGGAAGAGAGACCGTTGTGAACTTGAGATGGCGCCTGTCTCCGTACCAGTCCTAAAAGACACAGATCAACTGCCTGACCTAGAGGAGATGAGCCATGAGTTTGAACCGGTACCCAAGGAGACAGATCCTCAATTAGCACTGGTCCCTAAACAGATGGAGTGCAGGTCTGTGCAAATGACTGCGGAAATAAAGTCTGAACTTGTCTTTGAACAGATGGAGTGCAGGTCTGCTCTGCTAACTGCGGATATAAAGGCTGATCAGGTTGCTAAACAGATGGAGCCTGGGCCTGAGATGTTCCTCAATGCTGATTCGATCCGAGCAGACACTATTTCTGGTCCTGGGCTGATTCTTTTGGAGACAGACCTGGTCCCTGGGCCATTCCCCATCGAGACGGTGTCTGGCTTTGAGAAGACTTCTAACATAACTGAAACAGTGCCTCTTTCTCAAGAAGCAGATTGTGAGCAGATTTACTGGGAAAGTGAGGAAGAGTCGGTGCCCAGGGATATTGTGCCTGAGCAACCACATGCACCTATGGTTGTCACTGAACATGAAGGCAGTGTTGAGCTGGATACAGCTAACAGCACAGAGACAGTGTGTTTGGAGGACCGTAAGCTTCCCTCTGATGTCTTTGAATCAGGGACATGTGTGGATGACCCTGACTGCAGCCGTGCTGTTTTGGGAACATCGGGGGGCCCTCCCTTGACGGGGGAAATTGCAGATCTGATCCCCGGTTCAGAGGTTCGGGTCACCCTGGATCACATCATCCAAGACGCACTGGTGGTTTCCTTCCGTCTCGGAGAGAGAATCTTCTCAGGGGTCCTCATGGATCTGTCGAAAAGGTATGAGATTGGGATTTGGTCTAGAGATGTGTTGGGTGTGCAGTGGTCGAAATATGATGGTACTAATCAGTAAGACGTACAACTGCTTATTTTACTTTCCCCTTCTTATTCTTCAGCATAAATATTCCTTCATGTTTCTATAATAAAGACCTTTGCCCCAATTTGTAATAAATTAAGATCTTTAAAAATATATCTATCTATATCACAGAACCACTATTTTTTTTAACCAGTCGCAGTGACCACTTCTGATATTACAAGTGACAACATGACTCTCCACAAAAGATACAAAAATATTGTACCTATACTTTATTTACTACAGACTTTTGAAAGTGAAATCCATCAAACAGGTATTTAGAAAATAAGGGGAAGACAAAATACTTAAATACTAATGTCCATGTGAAATACTACACAAACAGGTTTTATTTTAAGAATTAGAAACTATGTATATATTATTATTAAAAATCCACTTGGATTCCAATTATGGGAAATGGCATGCAAATGAGCACAGAGGAAGGGAACACTGGGGCCCCCAGGGCTGAACAGCTATTTTCGATTTTGGTGATCCCCTGGTTTCCGAGATACATACCGGTAAAGGTACCGCTGGTAATTCCTGGTATTTCAATCTCATGTGCTATGTGGGCCAATAGGAAGCATCAACTATTGGCCTGCGTGACGCAGAAGATTTAACCAGATATTGTTTCTCCTGGAGACAGGAACACTCTACTTTTACAGGTAAGTATCTCGGGAATCAGGTGGTCCCAAGAGATAATAGTTCGTTTCAGCTCTGGGATATCTGCTGGTTCCCATCCTGGTGAAAAAATAAATGGGGGGCCTTAAAAATTAGGGAACTGCTGCTTTAAAAAAAACATTTTATTTGACAGAATGGCCACTATCGGACCAGTTTTGTTTTGGCTTTATTGAAATTGTAGTACTGTTGAGAATAACACTAAGTGGGTTATTCATAAGTGTGATAATGCTGATCAGGGAATTATTGCACCGAACCCCCTATCCAAATCAATGGGAGTATCTGTGAAATAGTGCCCCAATCTGTACTGTCGCAGTTTAATGTATCACCCCCTAAGGGTCCCAAACTGGCAACATTGTTGACACAGCTACCAAAGTGGCAACCACCATGCACCCCCCTCTCCCGCTGCTCAAAACTCTGCCTCAAGGTTTTTTTTTATAATTTTGTCCATCCATGAGTTGGTGGTATGCAGTTTATAACTTATCAGCCTGATAGAAGGCAGATTTGCCAATGTAAACGGGATCCTGACACACACCCTTACTTTCTCCACCCCTCAATAATGGCAGCAGCCTTGTTCTCTGGAAAATCAGTTTGCCCACTTGCTCTTAATCCCTTCCCCCATCTGACATTCAGGAAGGACGTGTGTGTATATTAAAATATAATATTATATTTGTAATAATGTTGAAAGTAAATCCTTCCAAATTATAAAAAATAATAATATGCATTTAAAAAGTTAGTCTTTTTTTCTCTCTATGAAACAGTTATATATTGTGCTGAATATAATAATCACAATTTCTTAATATCGTTATCAGGAGAAAATGTTATTGCCCAACTCTAGATAATGATTTTCGCTTTACATACATGCTCTGGGGCCATTGCGTACGTTAATGCGGGGTATGCCTGTAATATGGGATACAGATGTGATTGAGGAAGAGGGCAAACTGATCTTTTTGGTGCAAGGGTTGCTGACATTCAGTTTCCATTGCCAGCTCTGCCGTTGAAGTTTTTGTGTTAGATTGCATACCATAAATGTCAATGACGCCCACGGCTGCCTGATATCACGATTGGTTCAATATTGACCTGTCACTTTTTATCACAATATTGTAAATCCGGTTATATTGCTCAACTACTTTGTTTTGGTTAAGTTGACATGCTTTGTGATAAGAATAAATCTGCATAAGATTTGGTTAAGTGGGGGGGGGTCGTGGCACCATTAACCCTTTCCATGCCATAGGGTCGTGCCACGCCTTGGGGTGGCACGTCTTTTTGACGTACATGTACATCATTGGGGCACTGAATGGATCAAAGCAGCAAAACATGTGCACTGCGCGATTTAAAAATATATTTTTTTAATTACAGGATTTAATTGGGGAATTAATGCAGTTCTGCCCAGGTGACCCTCCGTAGGGGGGGGCGGTATCAGCAGCCTGGGATCTTGTGTGCCTGATTAAATGGCGGCGTTTAAATGTCCGCAGGCCAATAGGAAGCTGTGACGTCATTCCTTACGGCTTCTGATTGGCCAGCGTGACCTGGACATTTAAACTCCGTAGAGATACTGGCAGCACCTATGGAGGTAAGTATCTCTGGAAGCAGGGGGTACATAGGGCTGGAATGAATGCAGTTCAGCTCTGGATACCCCCTGCTTCAATCCTGTAATAAAATGAAAAGATTGCGCAGTGCTACATGTTTCCTAGTATACACGTGTATGCATTTATGGAATCCATGCTTTGTTCTTACCAGGATTATTCGATATCTAAAGTTGGAGTAGTTGTCATTGCTGTTCTAAGGGCCCTGATGAAACGCACTAGAACAAAGCGGACAAGTTAAAGATGGTTACCAGCAAGCTTAGGCTACGGTGTCGGCGCTACACACGCACCTGCCAGGCTGGCGGCGCGTGCAGCTCTTCCCAGGTCGTGGCGTGGGACACGGCCATGATGTCACCCGGAAGGTTTGCGCTCATTGGCTGAACCACCGGGGCATGGCCAGCGCTCAGTCGCCAGTTCTGAAGACCGTTTTACTGTCTTCAGAAAAATGTGACCGTGCAGCGGCCCGGTAGGTAGCGGCCCCGGCCCCATCGAGGGGCGGTTCTTGTCCCTGCAGCACACGCCATTAGCGCGCGCTGCACCACGTAGTGGGGACCTGGCCTTGTAGTCACTCCAGCAGCAATGTGCTTGTACAGGGCGACCAGATTGGAATTTGTTTGTAACCAATGCATTTGCACAAAGGTGAGCACATCATTTGCATGTCAATAGAATATTGATTGGTTTCCTCAAACCTGTCCTGCGGAGGTGTTTGAGAACTATTGTAGTGTCCCTGAACTAAATATTGAGTCTCTGCAATGTCTGCCAAGACTTGTATCACTGCGATGCATGCCAGATACCTGTTTAATGTAACGTGTAATAAGGTAGATGCAACCCATGTCCATTACAAAAAATTGATTTGTCAAATGTTTCATAGAAAATAGTGCACTTTAAATAGAATTGAATTCATGAAGGGTTTTTTGTTGAGCCTTTTAAAAAGGTACACATGGGAGCCAGACTCCAACTATAGCAATCGGTAAGTAAAATGCATGATAAAGCCAACTATATAAAAACAGCAAACATCACAGCTATTTACCCTAAAACATTCCATGGTAATATGCTGTTTTTATATATTTGGTTTTTATTATGTAATATTAAAAGCTACATTTTACTTACACTGCTATAGATTGAGCCCTGTTCCTATGCACCAAGCTGTTTGCTGCAGGAGCGCTTTAGCGCTTTCTATACTCAACCTGGGGGCGCTAATGATTTTAAGATAAGGGTTCTTTCTAAGGCTGAGTCCATGCTCCCTGCTTGCTCGCTGAGGCGCGCTGAGGCTCAGGGAAAGCGGGTGCTATCCCTGGCCTTGCGGTTGCTTACCGCACGCGCTCTCAGCGGGGGGGGGGGGGCGGGCGCGTCACTGGCCGGGGGCGGGCCAGTGACGTCACGGAGCTGGTTCGCCCTCATTGGGCAAACCGCTCACGTGACCGGCCTGTCGCGCCGGCAAGCGGGGGAATTTTAAATACCCCTAAGAAGCGCGCGGAAGCGTAGATGAGCCCCTACTAAAGCCGCTCTAATTGCGGCTGTAGGGGCTCAGTGCTGAGCGCGCTCCTGCCAGCAAGCTAGTAACATGGCCGAGGCCTAAGACAGGACACAGTTGCTCCAAGTGAATATTGGAGGGCATTTCTTTTCACAGCAGTCTCCTTAATCATTACCAAACTCTTTCTTTATTGTTGTTAAGAACAAAAGTAACAACATGTAATTGTATTGCGGTTTGATATTTGATAAATGGTGTTTATTTATTTTATTTATAAAATATTTTACTAGGAAGTAATACATTGAGAGTTACCTCTCGTTTTCAAGTATGTCCTGGGCACAGAGTTAAGACAAATAATACATGGTTACAAATACAGTTACATAACTGAACAGGGTCATTATATACAAGACATTGTTTAGCACGGTCTTATTTTTTGCTATAATAGAGAATGCACCAGTAACTTAATTTTCTTTTTTTAATTACATTTTTTAAAGTTAAACTTGTAGTTCTTGTTATGATTGGGTTACCGTAACATTAAGGAGTGTTCTATTAAAGCCTTTTTTCAATGTTATTTTGAAGCAGACTGCCTAATCCATTACAAGTATCTTCCCCAGCACCAGATGGTGGTCATGTTGTGGGTTTGTTTTTTAAAGCTTATTCAGTAATGGCCACTTTTTGACATTCTCCTCTATTTCTAATAGTTTAGCATTGGGGCTACTTTAAAGATGGCTTTTAAAATTGTAGCACTAGTCTTATTGTAGGCTACATTGTGGCCAATTGTGTTGGCATCGTAACACATAGAATGTAAAGTAATCTTTTGAATGGTTTTCATTGTGTACTAAGAAACGATAAAATACATACTTGATATTGTGCAGCCTCTTTGACTTGTTTAATGTGTTGACATTTTTTGTTTAAGGTTTGGACCCCATGGAATTCCTGTAACTGTTCACCCTAAAAGGGAGTACAAAAATAAACCTGAAGAACCCATTCAGCTGCAAAGTAACTCATTCCATGAAGAGACGGCGGTAACGAGTGAAGAGAAGGGAGCCGTTTCTGAGGATATTTCTTCTATCCAGTCTTCAGAGCCCTGCGAAGTTCAAAACCTGTGGACTTCAAAGCCCCCTCCTCTCTTCCATGAAGGAGCTCCATACCCTCCTCCTTTGTTTATCAGGGACACTTATAACCAGTCAATACCTCAACCACCTCCACGCAAAATTAAAAGACCCAAAAAGAAAATCTACAGGGAAGAGCCCACTTCCATAATGAACGCCATCAAACTACGACCAAGGCAGGTCTTGTGTGATAAATGTAAAAATATTGTGTCCGATAAGAAGGAAATGAGGAAAGGTGGGAATGACTCTTATAAGCAGGAAGATGGTAAACGACGAAGGCATGACAGTGTAACTACTATGACTAAAAGACTTAAAACTGATCACAAGGTAAATGGGAAAAGCCAGGACGAAAGCCAGAAACGGAATGCAGTGTCCAAGGTTCCTAATCTCGCAGATAGCAGAGGGAAACTAGTCAAGGTATCAAGTCATGCAAAAGCTCAACTACACACTAAGAAAGTGCTTCAAAGCAAAAATATGGAACATGCAAAGGCGCGGGAAGTGTTAAAAATGGCCAAAGAAAAGGTGCAAAAAAAGCAAATGGAAACGTCCGCCTCCAAAAATGCACATGGCAAAGTCCACTTTACACGACGCTTTCAGAACCCAAGCTCAGGGACCCTCCCACCAAGGCTACGTATAAAACCTCAAAGGTACCGTAATGAGGAGAATGACTCTTTGCTCAAGACTGGACTTGAGACAATGCGGAGCAACAAGATGGATACCAAGCCCCAGACACGTTACTCTGCCACTCGTTCAGCATGTGAGACGCCCTCAGAAATACAGAGCCCCTCAAATGGTCCAGAAGAGGTCAGCAGTGATATTCAGGATACAGGGGTCTGTGTACCGTCCCACGAGCAGGAAGAGCAGCAAACACTGGGCAAAAGAGGCAGCAAAAGCAATATCACAGTTTACATGACCTTAAATCAAAAGACAGCCGACTCTTCCAGTGCATCAGTGTGCAGTAGTGATAGCACAGATGATTTGAAATCCTCCCACTCTGAGTGTAGTTCTACTGAAAACTTTGATTTCCCCCCAGGCAGCATGCACGCACCTTCCTCATCATCTTCCTCCTCTTCAAAAGAAGATAAAAAGCTGAGTAATTCCTTGAAAATAAAGGTTTTTTCCAAAAATGTTTCTAAATGTGTGACCCCCGATGGCAGGACCATATGTGTTGGGGACATTGTGTGGGCCAAGATTTATGGCTTTCCGTGGTGGCCTGCTCGTATCCTTATAATAACTGTGAGTCGGAAAGATAATGGCCTACTTGTGCGGCAGGAGGCCCGCATATCATGGTTTGGGTCCCCAACAACCTCTTTTCTTGCTTTGTCACAGCTCTCCCCCTTTTTAGAAAACTTCCAGTCACGCTTTAACAAGAAGAGAAAGGGCCTTTACCGCAAGGCCATCACAGAGGCAGCAAAAGCTGCCAAACAGCTTACTCCTGAAGTGCGGGCCCTCCTGACACAATTTGAAACGTGAACAGCATGTGTAAGGTAGGCAAGTTCGGAGGTCCTGACATTTTTTTTTTTAGCCAAGTCACAAATACCTACCAGGATGTAGACTTGGCCGGAGTGAGGCAGTGTCCTGTTCATGGGCAGCTGAGCTTCTTTTGTGGTAGTCAACATTTCACTTCATAGTTGAGACTTCAAGTATCAAAAGATATAGTCATTATATAAAGTAGGACCTTAATATTCAGGTTTGCAATTCCCTACTTAAGATGCCGATGTTACACTCCTCATACTCGAACCCAACTGATTATGACTTCATCTTAAACTTTTTTTTTACTACTGTAGGGACTTGCAATGCATTGTCAGGTCTTTCCAGAATTTCAAGCGGCCAATCAACTGTCGGGATACATTCAGAAAACCGTTTTTATTAAGTGATATCAACAAAGTGTGGTTGTGGATCAACATAAGGGTGGAATAGATTTTAGATTTGCACTCTGAGGCGTAAGATATTGGTTAGGCCCAAAATTAGTACATTTTTGGGGATTAAAGTCTAAATCAGAACCCAATAAATACAACCAGGATTTAAATCCAGGGATGGGTTAATGTGAATGACTGACTGATTTTAAAAGAAAAAAAAAGGGTCCTGGCTTTTCTCCTGATTGATTAAGGATACATTCTTGGACACTTTATGAATTGTCAGATGTGTAATTGTTACATTTTGGATGTATCTTTCAATTTTTACGCAGCATTTTTCAGTTTGTTTTCATTTGAGATGAAGGTATCTGTTTGCGGGTCAGAAAATATGAAAATTGTAATTGTGTATTGCCCTCAAATGTACAAAAATTGTAAATAAAGTGGACTGAATCTGATTTTGTTGTGTGTTTCTGAGCAAATTCGGACAGTATTAATGTTTAGAGCTGCACTTGTTGAGCAATCCTTATCTCATCCAAATTTGTATAGTAAGCCACATCTTAAAAATAAAATTGTGGCTGGATTAAGGAAAATAAGAACTGTAACTGTTAAAGCAACTCCTGGAAAATGAGCATGTCCATAGTCAAAAACAATATGACTATGCAGGACTATAAATTCCAGCAACTTGGAAAACAGAGGTCTAAAAGAACATAGTCTGCTCCTGCTCTAAAATGGTAGACTGACCTTCACGGACTTTATTTAAAGCTGCAGACACGCAATATCCTACGTATGTATGTGCTATATATCTCAGTGCTGTACTATGAGAAAATACCTGTAGCATTTTTATTTATTTTTTAAACTGAAATGTTTGAATGTATTATAATGTAACAAGCATGTTTTTGTTCTATAGCAACCATTTGCAAAGTAACATCCCTTTCTTCTGAAACAGGCTCTGGCATACCCCTTTTTGAGCCCTGCCCTCTCTCTAGCAGTGCACAATTGTATCTAGTGACTGCCTGGTCACATTAACTTTTCATCCTTGGTCCTCTTCTGCTGCACTGACGGCCATTTAGTGAACCCCCGAGCCGAAACTTCGCTGATCGATCGGCAACCTTGGCTAATTACTTAACATTGTGTGAATTGTATTAAAGCACATATTAAAGGGGGGAAAAATAACACGTACAAAAAAGAAATGACAGCTTGGACTGCTGCTTTAAAACCCGGTAACATTATTGTGAGTAATGCCTCATGTTGGATATTATGGAGTGTTAGATGCCCGAGAGGGTATGGTCTGAGAAGCTGTTTTGGTGGAGTGACTGTATAGAAATACACTTTATGCATAGAAGATGCTTCATTTTCCTACAATGACTATGAGCCTGGTTGTGATGTGTATATGTGTAATCATAATGGTAATGCCCAATGCTCTTTAATGGAACATGCAGCCCCACAACCAAAGTTAGGTGTTTATGGTCATATGTTTTTAATAGGATGATTAATGATTTTAGAGTTTGGGGTATAGTTGTAAAACTGGATTTAGAGGTTATAAAGATTGATAAATGCAAATTGTAATATACAGTCATCCAAAAGCTTTCCCCCTATTGCAATTTGCATATATAAATCATAGATTCGCATTGGAATTTGTTTTAACGTTTATTTTACATGTAGAAATGAGACAAACTACATACAGTAGCTGTGGTTTTTTCCCCCCAGGCGTCCGCAGTAGAAAACACACATGGTTATGCATTTCTAGTTCTGTTATAACTTGGGGCAAAAAAATAAGTCCTATTAATTGACACGAGTAAAGTTGAATTTCATTATGTCCTCTTAACAATAATATAGTAATTGGGTTATTTTATTATCTGGAATTGAAAGAAAAAAAAAAGCCATTGATTAGATGTTATGGGATGCGTGGCACTTCTGACTTTCAGAACAGTTTAGAACCAGCCCCAATCCCCCCTCCCCCATTTAAAAAAAAAAACAAACTGATTTGTAGTCTTGTTTGTAATTCCAAAAAGCAGTGTGGCAAAGAATGCTAATGGATACATGTTAAATGCTGAAACTGTGCCACACTGTTGCAGCAATATAGATATATAGATAGATATTGATATAGAGATATTTCTATCTCAAACAATATGAATAACGGGCGCAGATAAATTGTTCAGTAATTAATAAAAGTAATACACAATGTGTCATCGGAAGGTGTTCAAGGTAGTAACAAAGTCCCAGTTTTCTTTAATCCTAAAGAGAATGAAAAAGAGGGCCACAATAGTGAAGTATGAAACGGCCACTTTAGATAGAGATAGCAAATTAGCTACTTACAACATAGCTGGTAAAATCAGGCAGTGTGGGTGTATGTCACCTCACTGACAATCAGCATACAAATCAGCTGGCTCCCTCTCTGCTTGGAATCCTTCCTGACTTAAGTTTTTAACTCCTGCAGTTTTGTATTGCTCTACTCCAGGCCTGCACAACTTCAGTCCTCGAGGGCCGCAAACAGGCCAGGTTTTCAGGATATCCCTACTTCAGCACAGCTAGCTCAATTAGGCCTCGGGCATGGTCAGCGCTTATGCGCTGAGCCGTGCTGCTGCTCAGCACTGAGCCCCTGCAGCCGCAATGAGAGGGATATCCTGAAAACCTGACCTGTTTGCAGCCGTTGAGGACTGGAGTTGTGCAGGTCTGCTCTACTCGATCGAGTACTGCTCCGGCAGTGTAATCGCCTCTCTGGTGTTGGAAACCCCCGTCCGACTACCACGGTCACGTGGTTATGATGTCAGACGTCAATGTCCAGAGCGGTGACAACGCGTTCGTAGCACTTGAACTAACTGTCCTTTAGTTTTTTTAGAGCCAAACAACTGATCCGTAAATAGATATAGCATTTGGCATATAAAAGCACTTAAGATAAATGCACAATAAAGAAAATAACCCTCCGCGTTTTGTTCCTAGCGTGGGAACTATTTCCCCTGACAAACTTCCCACGCTAGGAACGAAACGTGTGCTACGAACGTACCGTCACTGCTTTGGACATTGACGTCTGACGTCATAACCACGTGACCGTGGTAGTCGGACGGGGGTTTCCAACACCGGAGAGGTGATTACACTGCCGGAGCAGTACTCGATAGAGTAGAGAAATACAACACTGCAGGAGTTAAAAACTTAAGTCAGGAAGGATTCCAAGCAGAGGGAGCCAGCTGATTTGTATGCCGATTGTCCGTGAGGTGACATACACCTACACTGCTTGATTTTAATCGGCTATGTTGTAAGTAGCCAATTTTCTATCTCTATATAAAGTTGCCGTTTCATACTTCATTATTGTGGCCCTCTTTTTCATTCTCTTTAGGATGAAAGAAAATTGGGACTGTTACAACCTTGAACACCTTCTGATGACACATTGTGTATTACTTTTATTAATTACTGAATAATTTATCTGCGCCCGTTATTCATATTGTTTGCTCTATATAACCTAAGTGTGAGGTTAGGAATTCTGAGGCAGCATTTCATTATCTTTAATTACATATTCTGATATTGTTGATATCCCAAAAAAATTACATATACACTTTTTCTTCTTCTTCCTGAATAAGGATTTGGTATTCTTAAACCCTGTTTTGTCAAGAAGGGCTAGTTTCTTTCTAAAATTTGAGAACAAATTGCCTTCTTGAGTAATTACATTTTATAAGCACAAGTGAACTCCATTACATTAGTTTGTGTAGGTAATGTTCATGAAAGCTTCTGGTTTGTTCATATTCATCCCAAGAAAACAGAAATTCCCACTTGTGAATGCACCACACAGGACCGCGCAATGCACATTCAAACCACTTCTGGGCTGGCCATGTACTGGAAGTGATGAGTTCATTGTGTTTCTTTAATTGTGGAAAAGGTACATCTATTTATTTCATATATAACCCTTTCTGCTTAATATGTGCAAAAGCAAACAGTACGGGTAAAATATTCCCTCATCCCAAAGAGCTTGCACCCAGGGAGCCAGTGACTTGTAGTGGCAGTGTTCAAGTAGATGGTGACTTGCCTAATGTCAAACAGTAACTGCAAGTGTCTTAAGATCAAATTGAATAAACAAGCGTCTATATTTGGAACCATGACCTCTACAACTGCCTACTTCCTCCTAGCAAACATATTTTAAAGCAATTTTGTGCGGGGAGTGAGAGAAAGTGAATCTGCTGCTAAGAATATCATCGTTGCACTTCCTCTACCTCCCATTCATACTAATGGCAATATATAAAATATCTTCCCTATTCTAGTGGTATAGAAGACAGCTGAGCTGGGTGATGGTACCATTCAAAACCTTTTATAGAAAAGGCTGGGATATTGGACCTACTGTTTTACAATTAAGGTATAACCTGTTTGTTTTGAAAATACTGGAATCTGCCAATGTAGTTTTAACATTCACACCTTGATTTGGGTATTAATAGCAAGTGTTCCTATTGCCCTGTAGCTTTTTGTTTCCTGAAATCTGTACCATCTATGTTAAAGTAACGCTTGTATGAAAGTAAAGTTCACATGGGTTATAAATAGGGTCTGATACTAGATCACTGTATGAATATATGAAGGAAAAAACTATATTTTTCATATTTTGTGAGGGTTTGCGTGGTTGTCGACTACAACCAGAACTTTTAACCTTGAATAAATGCAACGTGTGATATTATTCAACAGTTTAATAAGAAAATGGTCTGTACAGGGGGAGATATATATATATATATATATATATATATATATATATATATATATATATATATATACACACACACATACATTTGGTCACTACTCCATGTGTACTATTTGTAATTTGTGAATCAGATTAGAAAGACGAGAGCTTTCGTTAGTTTGCTTTAAAGCTACTCTTTAAACTACAATATGTTTAAAATGGTTGTTAACTGTTGGGATATGATATTCTATTGATCTAATCAGGCAAGAAGTGAGGGGAAATGAAAAATAAATGCAGAGAAGCCATTTCACTGCACTCACCACATTATATTAGCTACTTCCACATTGTGCTTTGTTTTCATGTATTCTTTCCTGCAAGCAGAAACAGAAATGTAGGTTTACCTAAAATAAAGTTGTTGTTTTTTAAGCTTTTGCCACTTATCCCTACTAAAATTGGTTGGTACGGGTATAAAAACACGTATTAATTCATTTGACTACTTTGGAAAAGGTGTGTAACTTTTATGTATTGCATTTTTTTTTTTAACTTTTCTATCTACTACCCAAATGTAAATGTTCCATATTTTGCATTGTTACTAGCACTGCCTAATCACATGCAGGGGAGCTAATGCAAGTGATGCACATTTCAGATAAATGGCTGATGGTTGTAGAACTTAGTAATTCAGTACCAGTTTTAAATTGTAAGCTTTGAAGTATTTCATAAGATTTCCAGAGTGGGCAATGGGATAAAAACATCCAAGTGATGGGAGAGTGGAGGCTGAGCTAAATTCACAAAGCTGCATTAAATCAAGCCTCCAAACGTGACGTTACCTAAAACAGGAACAGACGTTCTATTTCCGGAGTTATCATGGTATCCTCAAAAACAATGCCCGAACTGCATCTCATTAGCATAGGCTTAACGTCTGGTTAAAACGGCTTAACGTCAGGTTCTTGTAACATAACGTTGTTATCTTCCAACATTCGCGACATTATCCAGTCTTTGTGTTAATCTGGTCCAGACCCAGAAATAGGGCTTTTGCTGAAGGGGAGTGGGAAATAATTCTAGGAAATAACACTGTTATTTAAATTATGCCTTAACTGTGGTGTTACACCCAACCAGATGCTGCAAAACCTTTATTTCAGTGTGTGGCATTTTCATTGTCACCAAGTTTAAATATAACTTAAATAAGGTTAACGTGGGGACTTAGGCCGAGCTTATAGTGCTGGCGACGCGACCGGTGACGTCAACCGTCGCCACTAGCGAAAGTTGTCATTCGCTTTCCGGCGCCCAGGTCTTTCATAGGTTGTCACGTGGCGACAGCCTCTGAAAAATCAAATTTGACCGGCTTAAAAAATTTGCGCCACCAGCGTCACTCCCGTCGTGCTTACTATAAGCGCTTGCGACGGTGACAATGCATTTGTTTTTGAGCGGCGTCACCGTCACTATAAGCGCAGCTTTAGCGTTAAATTAATAGACTTGTGTACATCCAATGTTATGAGAATGCCTCGTGCATGTCCTTTTCATTAACTCCCGCTATAGTTAAAGCCATGTTTTCTTACACAGAACATAGCTTTATGTTAAGTTAATGCCACGCTAAGTGACTTAATAGAGCTTTGTGGATCTGTGCTTAAATTGTTTTTGCCTAAATTATGGGGTAAAAATTCCAAGATACTTTGCTACAGCACCCACTGCTATTAGGGCACATAAATACTTAAATGGAATTGCAGTTATTTGGTTTAAAAAAAAAAAAAAAGACACTTAAAAGTTTAATGTTAAAACCAGAACAATCACTGTTTACTACATACAGATGTTTGTCCAATACAGTACATAGATTTTTTTTTAATTCAACAATTTAGAGCTTTAAGATGCATCAACATTGGAAAAGTACGGTATGGTGTAAACTAAAGTCTTTTTGCTTTGTCTTTTTTTAGCTTATATACAGTAGGAGCTGTCTGGAATTTCTTCCCTGCACTGCCATGTGGATTTGGCCTTTCTACAGTACATAGAAATGAAGAACTTGTCATATTTTGTTATCTGCTTGAGACTGTAAAGTTAAAAAAAAAAAATCTGAGCTGTGAAAACAAACATGTAACTGATACAGATTGTTAGATCTATTGTAAATTTTCTTATTTAAAAAGAATACGGCTACTGAAGTATTTTATGAGATTTTGCAAAAATGAATTCATCAGAGCAGACACTTGCTCAGTAATTGAGAGTTGGGAGGGGTTGTACTCCAGTGACTGCAATCATGTTACTTTATATTTAATTTGTGGAATCGTGTATTAACATTGTGTGCGCAACTTTCCGGTGTGAACCTGCAGATAAGCCCGATGGACCATAAAACATCTTTCCTGTTAATGGGACCAAGAAATCAATGGCCAGGTTGAAAGACCAATGATTATCACCTGGCACTGGAAGGACAATAATGATTAGTGTTGTAGGGAATATAAACCGAATGTATACTCCCATGGAGATTACATAACCACTGCTGCTTCACCTCCCTATTCTATTGCCTGCTATTAAATGTTCCTGCTGTGTGACTTGGTTGAAATCACAAGTACTTGAATGCTTTTCTACAGCCAACCATGGATTACTATTTTAGAGCCCGCTATACTGAAAAGTATCAGCTTGGACGGAAAACTTACAGTGCAGTGTTGGAGTTATAAAACACAAAGATACAGCTTTCAATAGCTATCACATGCAGTATTTCTGATTCTTGAGAACACAAATCAGGAAAGCATGCATTACAGATCTATATACATAACATATATAAAATTATCATTGTGGTGGTGGTGTATATATCATTTCTATGGCCATTTTCATTTTGTATATGTATCAGCCCACACAGCCTATCCTGAAACAGGCAATACATTTGCAGAACAAAACTATCATGCAGTGTGAATGCTGCCTCTTAGGCCTCGGATATAGTAGGCACACACAGAAGGTAGCTGGAGCGATCTGCCTGGTACAGTGTTTTGTTCACAACGTGCGCGCCGTCGCAGAGAGTATGGACGGGCCCTTAGTATGTACGCCAAATCCATACATTCCTCAACTGGTATTCAAATGCATTTAATTATATTAAATCCAATAATGCGCAGGAAACAACAATGAAGAAACCATGGATTAAAAAAGGTATGTACCACATGTTTTAGGTGGATTTCTAAAATTCAGGGGTTTACCACACTAATATTTACTGTATGGTAGGAACGGAAAAATTCTAGATATAGCGCAACCTATCCTGCTTTGCTAGTGAAAGCACAAAGCAGGTTAGGTTGCGCTGTTCGCAGTTACCACAACTTGACAGGTCAGTCAGTGCTGCACCTCATTGTCGTGAGAGGGACACAGAGTGCATAGGAGTGGTCCGGGATTTCCCTCCTCTGCTCTCTACTCCGACTGTTGGTAGAGATGAGGAGGGAGGGGGAACAGGAATGAATCTGATACTCACCGACACAGCCCTCCTCCATTAAAACGGTCTCCTACAAATTCTGCCTGGCTCTTAACTTTATTATATTTCTGCCTCCCGTGCTGGATTTCTCAGACTGTCAAGTATGTTTGGCTTTTAGTCCTATGGCCTATGGCCTATGCTATGCTGGCTCCATGCTTTAGCACTTCTTGGGATAATACGCACCAAAACACAGAATATGGAAAAAGGTTTAATTAGAAGTATTCACTTATTGTGGCATTCTGACGTAAATATATTCTATTTGAAGGTTCAATTGGCAATATCAGATTTTCTTACTTTCTTTAAATGCTGTAAAGATCCAGTCATCTAGCTGTATTGTTTTGATTGAACTAAATGTGTTTAATCTTTGTGGGGGGGAAGGGGAGGTGTAATAGTTTGGTTGCATAATAATGAACGATTCATTTTAAAAACATAAGTACTTTTTTTTTCTTTTTTAAAGCATTGGAATTGCACTTTTAATATAAGCTGTCTTTCCCATCTACTTTCGCATCTTCATCGCAATTCAGCAATTGACATGTGCCCATTTAATTCCAAAAGTAGAGACCAATTTATTTATGCCCCTGCAGAACTGAGGAGGTTTACAAGTTTTGTAACTTCTACATCAGGAATACTAGCTTGAGTGTAGAGAATATTACAGCAGCAGCAGTCTCTTAAGATGGAAATAAATTCCATGAGAGCAATGTACAGCAATGTTTAAAGATCTCATGTTGCATCTTTAGGGTCTGCAGAATAATAATAATAAGTGTAGGAAGCTCCAAGTCTGTTTTGTTACCTTGTGTGGCATCAAACATGTTGACCCGATACTTCATATGCTGGGGACTCCTGGGTGCCAATATATTTAAGTTTGAAATTCCCTTATAAGAATTCCTGTCTAGGAAAACCAATTTGGCCACTGGTAGCGAAAATAAAGCTGTGACATTACATCTTCCAATTGGGTGACCTCGCATATATGGTTTGTTTTTTCTTTTAAATACATTAGCCAAGCTTGGAGTACCAGTGGATCCTGCGTCAAATAAGGTAAAAGGGAAAAAACATGATGAGGTGATTGCTGCCTGAAAAATACATTCGTAGTATGATTGTATCATGTAAAAATAATTTTACGATAGCTTTGAGTTTGGTCAATATGAGGAAGCATGGGAATTAAACATTAAATACACCCGACATAAGTAATTCTAGGAAATTTAGCATACCATTTAATTATTCTCTTACTCTACCACAGGAGGGAAAAAAACTATTGCACTCCTAAGTATAAGCATGTTTATCAATGCATTGTACTAGTGCCACGTCAATCCACTCAACTTTGAAAGAAAAACTGTACACACTATATTGGAAACAGTAAATTACATTAAATGCATTACATTAAAAGAAAATATCCAACAGCAAAGTTTGGAACCTAATGAACAACAGTAGTCTAGTTAGTATGTCATTACAAAGCAGCACACCCCATCCAAACTTCAAGAACATGAATTCAGTGTTTATTGGTATTTTTTGGCCTTGAATTGATTACAGGAGACAATGGTTTTTGGTTATTAACGTCTGTTGCAATACAATAATCCTGGATTATACAAAAGGATAAAATGACAGTACAGAGGAAGGAATTCAGCAAAATAATAAAAATGTCAAACTTTCACCTATGAAGTGGAAGACATTGATCTCCACATCATTTCTGCAAAACATCAAGGGAAAACAACGTTTGAGCTGTCAAAACATTTGGTGACCAGTCCTTTGGAGCAGCAAAACAATGCATCCAAGTTTATTCCAATTAAATTACATGTAACATTCAGAATCCTTCAACTGTGGGCACACTCAGCAATAAGTTTATCATCTGTTATTGTTAGGATTTTGCACAAAGTTGACGGAGTAAGAGCCGCTTGTTGAATCCTGATTGACCTTAAAGTTTTCCGTTGACAATCCAAAGGGTCTAAGGACCAGGTTCCCCAGATCCTTTAATTTACCTAGCAACAAGAAAAAAAAGGAAAAGCTCAGTTCGCATGCCAAATAATTTTTTCCATCGTACAAAAACATATTTTAAGTGTCATTATTAAACGTGTTTGCTCCACCCAATGGTAAAGTAATCCGTGTTATTCACTCATAGCCAGTTGTGAAAGAGAAACAAATGGAGCAAAAATAGGGACTGCAAAATCCACCCCAAAATTCAGGTTGCAATAAATCTCAAGAATAGTTTAAATAAACTAACTTTTTAGGAATAACCGCTGTATGAGAGACAAGACTACATTGTGTATAAACTACTTTGCTTCAACAGGTCACATCAAGTTTAATTTGGTACTACGTGTGACTACACATTTAAAATGGTATGTTATATGAAAATATATATTTCTTTCCATCAATTTCAGATTACCACATCAATATGCAAGGCCCATTTTAATAGCACACGCAAAACAAAAATCAGCTTTTAAAAAAAAAAAAAACTAAGAAAGCATCTTCTATTTTTCTGTTTAATACCCGTCAACTATTTTTGTGAAATATTTAAACAACTTGACAATTGTGTTGTAATTTAAAAGTCAAACGTAACCGATCAATGCTCAATTTGACTTGTGTGTTCTGTTAGGCAGCTCGATTTCCCCACAGATTTAACACATTGTCTTCAATATTAAGGCCCTGAGGCAATGAGAGTATTTTACAAGACCCATGCAAGGAAAAAGCATGTCCATACAACAAGGATTTCTTACAGACAACTACGATAGATAGGATATATAGATATATATACACACACACACACACACACACACACACACACAAACCGCCTCGTTTCCTCTAATCTGGTACTAGCAGCTAGTCCTATATTTAAAATCTATGTTATCACTGAAACACTGTTTATATCAACATTTGGAGTTTAAAGGGGGCAGTCATTCATAGGACCACAGTGTACATGTTTAAGGGGTCTCAACTGGGTGGGTGATACCTAGACACCTGGCTGACACCCCGATTTGTTAAGTGTTTTTAATTCATTGTTTAAAGGTACACTTGGGAGGTTTGATTTCCTCAGGTTACTTACAGCAAGTGCTTGTACATCTAGAGCCAGGGTGGGCAACCCTGTCGCCATTCGCCACTTGTGGCGAATTGGCACTTAAACTGTGGCGAACAGGGCAAGGTCGCCGGGACTTCCTGTGTGCCCCCCCCTCCTTACTTCTCCCCTGGTAGGGAAGGAGCACGCTCCAGCGGTGTGACTCCCTCACCCCCGGCCGCTCCAGCACGGGACACGCGTCCACTCCAGCACGTGACGCGCACCCGCTCCAGGGCTCCAAATGCGCGCGCTCCCTCCCCTCCGAGCCGGCTTCAGAAGTTGCCGTGCTCCCCTCCGAGCCGGCTCCAGCTGACGCGCTAACGCGCTTGCCTCCCTCCCCTCCCGCCACCACTGCCTCCGTCGCCTCTGTGCCGCGATCTGGTAGGAATGGAGGGGAGGGGGGACTGCTGAAAGGGGCTGGGGGGAGGACAAGGGTGCTGGGAGCTGGGAGCAGGACAAGGGTGCAGGGAGCTGGGAGCAGGACAAGGGTGCTGGGAGAGGACAAGGGTGCTGGGAGCAGGACAAGGGTGCTGGGAGCAGGACAAGGGTGCTGGGAGCAGGACAAGGGTGCTGGGGGCAGGACAAGGGTTCTGGGGGCAGGACAAGGGTGCTGGGGGCAGGACAAGGGTGCTGGGGGCAGGACAAGGGTGCTGGGGGGGAGGACAAGGGTGTTGGGGGAGATGATGAGGGGGGTTAAATGAGATGATGATAATGGGGGTGAGGAGATGATGATGAGGGTAGTGGTGGTGGCGTGAGAGGAGGATGAAGGGGGGTGAGGATGAGGGGGTTTGAGGTCTGAGGGCCGTTCTATAGTGCATGCACTTGCTGCGCCGTGCGCGCACGCGGCAGTTATAGTTGGCTGAGGTTAGTCAGCCTTTTTATAATGGTGCCGCGCGCACGGCAGTGAGCGTGTAACCAGCCGACGGGGGAAGATGAGGAAAATAAATATTTCGCGCTGCTACCTCAGCTGAAATGTGTGTGTATGTACGCATGTACAATGTTAATAAATAATTTATTAAAGTATTTATTTATTTCAAACGTATTTATAACACACACACACAGTGCCTCACTCGCTCACAGCATACACACAAAAAGCATGTGTCACGTGCATGTGCGTTCGCACAGGCACGCATGCACACACTATAGAACGGCCCTGAGAATTTAGAAACTTGTTCAAACTGTGTGTTTAAAATTTTCACATGCGCAACATAATACCTCAATTTTTACATGGTGTGGCTATTTTCACTTCTAATTCGCCACACCTGTGGCTACATTGAAAAATAGGTTGCCCACCCCTGTGCTAGTCCCCCTCCCCACAATGTTATTGTCTCTGATAAGGACAGGGTGGGATAAGAGGAAAGAACACACTCTATTTACAAATACTTTCCCTTTCAGAGCCCCCAAGAAATTCAACTGGCTGATTATGTGGGATTGCACCTTTAAAGGAATACCACATCATTATTTTACTATCTGTGTTAATAATGCATGACTAGCCCCTGGGTAATATAGCCAATAGCAGGAGTCTGTTGAATTTGGAAGCAGTAACTAATCTTTTGTAAGAATTGTGTACTGCCGAGTTGGATTTGGAGATATAGACTCCCCGTGGGCATAAAAAAAGTGAAAATAATGCATCTAAAAAAATAATGTGGGTCTAAAATAATAATGGATTAACACCCTGACATGTTTATATGTCTAGATTTTGAACTCAATGTTTTGGATACTGCCAATGTTACCCAGTCGTAGTGCTACCAAAGAATTAAGTGAAGTGATGCAGATTGGATTCGATTCTGGGTGGTACTTACTAATCATTTCCTCTTTTAACTTTTCATTTCTCTCTTCAATCTGCTTGGGTAAGCGCTACAAGAGAAAGGAGACATCCGTTGGACTTACCTATTCATTTTAGATTTGAGATAAACAAGCTTTAACTTAAAATACCCCATCCTAATTGTGTTCCCCATAAGGCCTTGCCCCCGCTGCCTACTACAGCGTCCGCTGTGGCGGACGCTGCGCGCACGAGAGCCCTCCCCGCAATGGCGCCGGGCCCGCTGCGAGGGGGGGCCGCAGCGCTCGCGCGAGAGCTACTCCTGCTCTCAATAGAATTGAGAGCAGGAACTCGCGTCGAGCGATTAGGCACGCCCCCCGGCGGTTCAGCCAATGAGGGCGAACCTGCCGGGTGACATCATGGCCGCGCCCCCATCACTGCTCCGCCACGCCCCCCCCGGTCTCTGCTCCTGCAGTGAGCTGCAGACCGGGGAATCGACTGTACGCGCCACCAAAAGCGCGGGCGCGCGTTACAGCGTCGTGACCGGGGCCTTAGCCTTACACTTATTTGATAAAATGTAAAAAAACAAAATGAATGTCATCAGAGGTAATTGTGTAACACAGCTATGCCGTCCACCCGAATACCCTGCAATAGGATTATATACACACCTATTGTAGGCTGCAGCCAAAGAATGGGCTTCTGCAGTTAGGCTTAAAAAAAAACCTTCTGGAAATGGAAGAGGGCTTGGCAAACACATGGCTCTTATGCTGTACCCTGCATGGCACTGCCAGTTGTAGAAATGTCAGCAACTGATGAAGTCTGCCGCACTCCTGGAGCGCAGAAGTTGATCAGAATTTAAAAGGACTTCCTTTTACATTCATCATCTTGGGGGAAGGAGCCCCTCCCACATGTGATTGCTACACAAGTGATCACATGACCACGGAGCCAGAATGTCTGGCGCAATTTCACAACTCAAAGGGTTACGTCAACTCCATGGGGTCATATCCCCTTTTTGCTGCTTTTTCTAAATGCTACATTTGCATATGTCAGCTAGATGCATGACATTTAAAAGAAGGTTGCCTGTTTTGCCTGCATGCAGAAAATGATTAAGGGATGAGATTTAATCGACCTCCAAAATTTATGACATGTCACCTAAACTGGAAACACTACTGCATCTCAAAAAGACAAAAACAGCTAAGTTTTATCCTGGTGTGAAACCTATACAATATGTGCGCCCAATGGCTTTACTTACAAGGATTTATTCTCAATGCTGTGGTAGCCTTATACAGTACGTGGTAAACACACTGGATTGAATGGGCTAAGTGCACAGGGTATAGCTACTGAAGCTTTGTAAATAAGTCCTTGAATGTGCTAGTCACAGTTATGTCTTGTGTAATTGTACACAAATCACACATCACACATAGTACATTGACATTCCTGTTATATGACCCTTTTCATAGGGTATGTACATAGGTAAATAAAGTTCCACATTACCATACAAGCTTCTCTGGCTTGATAAGAGGATGCATCCTTTTCCAGAACAGATTTATAATCTGCCAGTGCTTCGTCCAGTTTATCAGTCTTCTCATATAATTCTGCCCTCCTTAGTAGAGCGCGAACATAATTAGGATTTAGCGCAATTGCTGTAGAAAATAAAATTTTGGCTGTCAATGCTAGAATCAAACTTTCATCTCTATAACACTTAAATATTTTCAGAATACTGTGCGAGGAAGGTCATGTGACTGCGTTGAATGCATATGTTGGCTGCACAGAATGATGTACTTGCCTTGTTGGAGGAAATTAGTTATAAGAACACCACAAGTAATCTAGCAAGCAAAGGAAAAAGGAGAGAGAAAATGCAACAACGCCTACTGCTTGCTGATATAATGTCCAGCAATCTTACATTGGTTCAATGGTAGCACATACAGGCAGTCCTCGGTTATCCGACACAATGCGTTACTCAAAATGGCGTTGGATAGCGAAACGTTGTAAAGTGAAACACGTTTTCCCATGGGAACACTGTTTAAATGAAAGGTTCCGTTCCTGAAGGCATTTTTAACACTAAAATACACCAAATATTTTACGCGGCAATAAGATATGCAGCACACTCATAAATTATATATTGTCTATACTGTATTATATATATAATATAACATAATAAATAATATATTATATAGTGTAATATAATATTATATAGTATAATATAATATAGTATAATATAATATATATGCTCTTACGACGCTTTGCAACGTTGTTTATGTGTATGTGTGTATATCCACATACACATAAACAACGTTGCAAAGCGTCGTAAGAGCGTTGGATAAGCCGTTTTGGCGTTGTAAAAATGAACATAGGTATGCATTGCATAGCGTTTGATAAGCCATTCGTTGTAAAGCGAAGCGTTGTAAAACGAGGACTACCTGTACATAGATTTTCTCATAACTTGAACTGAAGCCAAGAAATCTCCTAAACTCTTCTTCCTACTATAAACCCATATCACGTCCTAAGAAAATACAGCCAAAAAAGTAGGAGATAATGTACCTTTGCCGCAATCCTTTAGTGCAAATTCATTCTTGTCCTGTGAAAGAGAGCATAGTTATTCTGTAATTTCTTTTAACATGTGATATCTAAATGTATTTTGCCAGTCAAAATAAAAGGATTTGTTTAATCAGAACATTGCATTAGTGCGTGAATACTACTGTATAGTATAAATGAAATTCCATGTACTTCCAAAAAAATAAAATAAAAAATAAATAAAAAAAATCAGGCGACACTCTAATTTAGAAGAACTAATCTGAATGTTTTCATACAAAAAGGTAATAACTTGGTGTGTTTAATATATCAGGAAAGATCTAAATATCAAGAAAACAATCAAGATACATCATACCAAATAATACAATGCATGGTTCTCCTCTGTTATCTGACATGTTTATTGTTCTGCATCTCTCTGCTGTCCAGCTGTCACTGCTTTTGGTGTCATCAATGACTGATTGTGACAATTGGTAACAGCAGAAGGGAGTCTTCAAAAAGGAGCAGAATTGTAATATAACAGTTTCTTTAGAACTGATGTATCATCAGTGTTACAAGTATCTAAGTTGCTGGATATTTTGGCATCACTATATATTTCAGTCATCTATGCAGAATGAAAGCTTACACGAAATGATATCAATGTCTATAATACCTGGATCTTCCTGTTTTTTTATTTTTTATTTATAAAAGCTTAGAACTCCAATATATTTATTTGCGCACATAATTTTGCATTAATGATACAACCTTGTGTTATCATTAATTAATTAATGATAATGACTTGACCTGCAGATATCGGTTTGTAATTGCAAATGGTACAGAGAATGCATTCCACATTTTACCTGTTTTATTCTAGCAGCAGCTCTGTTTGAGAAGAGGATAGATCTATCCTTCTGATAGAAGGCTGGACATGTTCGAAGTGCTTGAGAGTACACTGCTTCAGCATCGACGTAATCTGCACGTCAACACAAAAAAACCCTGTTCTTAGCAGGAACATTAAAAACGCAATTAAACCTTCAGCTATTCATGAGTGTTCTATTAGTATGATACAGAAAAAACACTTGCAGATTATGTTGCTGAAAATACAGTTAAACACATATGCTCTTAATGTTGGTTTATACATTATATATGTACCATTGTGTTGTACCGCACTTACATTAAAAACATAATGTACCCACCTCCTTTCTTAAATAGTTTGTTTCCTTCTTCTTTTAAACATGTGCCCTGTTCTTTCCTTCTCTGTAACACAACATTGGGAGGTTATCAGCAAAGCAACTATAATTTTATTTATATAGAGCCAACCATGTACACAGCGCTTTGCAAAGTTACAATACAGGCAAAATAAAGTGTCAACAATGGGGATAAGAGTAGCAAGTAAATAACAAATGCAAAGTGAGGCCCTACCCGAAGAGCTTATACTCCAAGGCCCAGATCCACAAAAGGAACTAAACTTCAGGCCTTATTCTATCTGTATACAAATAGGAAGAAAAGCAGAGCACTACATGAATAGGCTTGAAAAAAGATATAGAGATGCGTTCCCAAGATATAAGAAATGAATTTAATATTACATCATATATAACTAACATACATACATACCATATTAGCTGAGCTTAAAAATCAAAAACAAATACACGATACCGTTTGGTTGCTAACGAAATGTTTTATTTGTGCGAGCTTTCGAGAGACACTGATCTCTTCTTCGGGCGACGTTACAATGGATAAAGCAAGACAAGTTTTACTTTAAAACAGACAGGAATGTTATTTGTCATGAAACCTATCCCTCCCCCCTGTGCAGCATGCGATTTATGACTTTAGTTGTTAAATGGTCCCTGAATGTTTGTGATGTAAGAGTGTATGTAAATATAAATTTATAAAAGCGCCCAGTGTATACAGCACTTTACAAAAGGTGTGTGTGGAGGGGGAGTGTACACCAATGTGTTGGTGGATGTTGAAATGTAAGAGGGTGTTGCATTACTATGTGAAGATTGAGATAATGTGAGTGGCTATCATCACCTCCATTTTGGCCTAAACCACCATTTTCTGAGTGTTTGCTATATGAATGTATATTTGTCTCATTCGTGAATGAATGAACTGTGAATGTTTGAATCTGCAGAGTATCGCTCCTAGATATAACTAACCCTTTTTAATTCCTACAAGGCAGGCAAGAATTGAAATAGCATTCGTAAGCGATTAGACATTCCTGCTGATCTGAGTTCTTTCTTATCTGACAGCCACAGCATACATACAGGGCTGAACACAGTAACTCCCTTATGTCACAGGGTTGGGAGGCCCACATTATGGTAAATTATCGATAAGAATATAGCAATGTAAAGCATATATATGTATCAACTAATATATTTTTGCATGTCATCATATCATCACTTATCTGTAAGCCAGCCCCCTTAAGGGGTGTATTACTCATTTTGAAATGTATAAAAATGTGATACTAAGCAATATGTTTTCAGAGGCTTGAGTTCTTTCTGAATTCTTGTCTCCCAAATTGTGCCTTGGTACAGATAAACTCATGTGTTACTTTTTGAACCCTGTATTTGACTCATTGATCTTATTTCTAGGCTTTGACAGATGGCGGCCCTTGAAAGGGACACCCAACATCTCGGGACCAGGAAACCCAGACGGAGAAACTGCCTACATTACTCAAACGTGCACACTTGGAATAAGGTATGGCTTTATCCTTTTTAACAGAAAAAGCCGTTAGATTAAAGTTTGAGTAATCTGTAGACAGTTTGTTCTTTATGGGCAACCTACCTGAGTGACGGGACACCCTGTATCACGTGAGTTTATCAATATTATACTGATCAGGTATTGTTATTGTTGTTTTTGTATTATTGCCATAAACTCAGGTTATACCGTGTGCCGCTAAACGGCAGGGCCAAGTAAGGGCCCGGAAGGTATAATAATTAATAAGGTGTTAAGTCTCCTAGAACTTGGGGAGAGAACTATTGTTAAGGAACAGCAGGAAACTGTTTTTAAGGCCACTGTTCCTTAACTCTATATTCTACTTATATTATACCAAGGGTTGGGGCACCTTATTGGTACATGGTCAACTAACGTTGATCGGTGTAAGGTACATGGTCAGCTAACGTTGATCGGTGTAATAGAGGAGAATTATGGGGAAACCTACGTTCTCAGCAGTCGCCGGCGAAGGGTACGTCCCTTGAAATTTTGTGTGGACTTTATGGCAATAAAATGTTTTAAAAATGGATATTTAGTGACGCAGAATATATTGAATAAGAAGGAAAGTGAAACATATCAGGCTCGGTTTTAAAAATAACTGCAGCATTATTGGACCCCCCTTTTTTCTAATCCCCTTTTCCTCATCTCCCTTCCCTCACCCTTTTTCACTGAAAGGTCACAGGAGTTGCATGTTTGTGAGGCACAGGAGTTACATGTCTGTGAGACATGGAAGTTAATTATTAACCTAGGAAGAAATGGCTTGAATTTGAGAATGTTAAAGTAGTTTTTTAGGACTGAATGCATTAATATTGCATGGAAAAGAAGGGGACATCCTCTTTAAATGTTTTTTGTTTGTTTCATCTTAGAAAGCTCAGATAGTAACTAGTTTGATGGCATAATAATATACATGTCATGGAGTGAAGTGTTTGTGTGTCACTCTGATAGTTAATGTATGTATGCATGCATGCATGTCTTTATTCATATAGCGCCATTAGTGTACATAGCGCTTCACATTGTCACTTGTTGTACTAATCATAAAAATAACAAATAATCTCTTGTAAAAGGGTCATTTAAGTTTAAACCCTTTTGTCAAAGTGTATTAAGCCTGCTGCCATTTACAAGGCATGACAGTAGCATTTAAAATAAACCTAGGAAGTATTGTATGTTAAAGTCTGTTAGTGTAATATTTTAAAAGAGAATGAAAATTTGGCAGTTGTAAAAAGAAGTCATTTCACCCCGACTCAAATATGAATTTGTATTTTTACAGTAGCACATGTTTGTTCCTGGGCGTAGGAAATACTGTGTAACAATATTTAAATGAAGTTTTAAATTTAAATTTTATGTGCTGATTTAGAGGAGTCAGGACTAAAAGAAAGGTATATCTAGAATGCAAAGTTTTAAAAAGTAAATGTTTATTTTTTATTTAAACAAAAAGAAAGAGTCTGATCTTATGGAGTAAGGAAGCTTTATTAAGTTTTACTCTGGCCCATAAGATTAAGATCGTGTTGGAGTTTTGTAGAAAGAAGAATGAATGTTAAAAGAAGATAAACTCAGAGAACGTGTGTATGTGTCTATGTGGGTGTGTGTAAGAAAGATAAGGAATTATAAATATATAGTAAATAAAACAATAAGATTTATGTTTTTATAAGAAGGGTTGCAGAGATGTTTTGTTTTGTTTGTAGTTATCAAGGTTTCTCTGTTCAAACTTATATTAGGAAACTAACGGTTTGTTTTCTTAAATACACTGTTCGTCTGATTTTTGAACAGTAGTCATTTAAAAGAGGGAAGGTTAAAAGCAGCCAAGCGGGCTGGCCCCCCTCCTCCAGCTTAAGGAATGTACAAAGACCACGTTCCAGGCATGAAAAGTTAACTAGGAGCTGAGAGAAAAAAAAGAAATGTTTAAAAGCAGCTTAGTTATAGTATGGGGAAAGAGAATGATACTGTAATGTATTTATTTTTGGGACTGAGTTTGCAGGATCAAACAGGTCTGTTTTGGGTTTTATCTTATTTTTTGTAAAGTTCATTTTGCTCTGTATCAGAGAAATGTGAAATTATGCTTTTTGTTTTTTGTATCTATTTTAGGATAAATACCTCATAGTTTATGAAATGCTTTAGATGGCATAGCTCCCATTATGTAGGAATTATTACAAGAAGGGGTTATAATCCCCACATGCAGTATCCAAAATACCTCTACGCAGAAACCAGTAAACACATTTCAATTCTATTTGTTCTAATTAGGAGATGTTTTTTAACGCTATTTGTTATAATTGTTTCATTAACAATACAATAATATTTAATATGTATTTCCGTATTTGAATAGTGTCAAAAGTATACTCAGTACTTCACAAAGCGTACAATATAAACAAGTAAGCATAAAATCAGATATGAAATAATTTTTCCTATAAAGTTAACTGCATATGTGATGTATTTTTATAACTTTTAACCATTACCTCTCCTTTCCCTCCAAAAGGTGTCTTAATTTGAACCCTGATCTATAGCCTCTCATTTTAAAGAATGCAACTGTAGGCTATCTAGATTTTATTTTTTAAAGCAGTAGCTATTGTCAAATTCATGATAAATATATATTTAAATCTCAAGCTGCTGATGTTTTAAATACCATCATCCTTTATGTCGTATATTGTTCACATGTCATAGGATTTGCATATGAACAAAAGAGAGGATAATTTATATGATTTTCCATTACACACCTGTCTATATGCGGACTCTGCCTATTTTGTTAATTGCAACATTACCTTATGTGTGTTGTTTTGTTATTTATCCTTGAACATTTCTTGCCGAAATGACTCCATTCATATTGTGTTGTGTTTTGGTGCTGTTTACTCATTGCTACACATAGCAACATGTTATTTCATGAATATTCATATAGAGAGGGATATACCCCATCTCTTTACATTTTCCAGCATAACTATCGGATAGCTTTATTTTGAGTCTGTTTGGGAACTAAGTATTAATGTGATAAGCTGCTACTACGCAGTGTTTTGTGGTGAAGCTAATTAGCATTGTTAGTATATTATGGTCACTGGCCCCTCATGTTCTGATAGGGCTTTGTGTTCATATTAGCATTTTTGTTTACCGTATACTGTCTGTTTCGTTCACATGGGGACTCTTTTATTTATGATTTATTAGTTGTCATTTTATGCATTTTGTAAGTTTTTAGCTTGTAAAAAAGTTGTATACGTTTTAGTTGTGTTAAAGTTAAGTTTATGTGGATATTTCCCATTTGGTCTGTAATAAATTTGATATTAGTGGTATTAGTTATTTAACTGGTACTTTATGTATATTTTACAGTTTACAATGAGTGCAAGCTTTAGGGACTTTTAGTGACAACCTCTTGCCACTTATCAGTGTTCTCTTACGATACTTTCCTATGCACCGTTGATTTCTTTCTTTTGTAAGTTGGTGAGCAAGGTATTTTTTGTGTTTATTTTATACGCGGATGCCAAGATAGTGGTGAAAAACAAAAAAAATTTGTGCTGATACTAAATTATAGTGGCTAAAAGCGCTCTCCTTGTGCTTTTATTAATGAAATGTTTAAGTCTCTCCAAACTTAGGTGCAGCTTATACAGTCTACCAAGGAGAATACAAAGCAGCATCATCGCAAGAAAAAAGTGCCGGCACCACCGTAAACAGTTAACAAAGATAAAGAATCATCAAGCCAGCGTTTTTTACCAACTGTTAGTGTTTCTAGGCACAATAATCCTAGAACATTTAACCACCGAGGAATTAAGACTTCAGGCAAGGCCCGGTCTTAAACGAACAATTTGCTTTTTCTGAACTCAATATTATCAAGGCCCGGACTTAAATGAACAATTTGTTTTTTCAGGACTCCATATTATTTTTATGCTTCAGAGTGTGTTTTTAAGATGTATGCCCCGCTAGGCAAGATCAGCCTACACCATCCAGATGATGATAAGGGATGATCAATTTTGAAATATTTGTAATGTTTATTGTTTTATGGTCACATAATTTTGCAGATAATCATACAATCTTGCACAATGCTACACAGGTTAATGGGTCACAAGGGAATATATACAATGAATCCCTGCCATACTCTAGTGGCCCCCAATGATGTAAGAGAGAATTACATTTAACCCCTTGAGTAGGGATACCTTACACTAATGCCGAATTTAAAATGATGAAATGTTAATTTGAATTTGTTTACAGGAAACTTTTCTAAACCGAATTCCACTGGTAAATGAGGTTCCTGTAGGTGGAAATTACACTGGGAACAACAATCAATTTATGGGTCAGGTGTCTCCACCAACTGATGAAACTTGTATGAAAATGTATTTACAGCCCTGAACTAAAAATTTACAGGGAGGATGTAGCCTTAATTTTTCAGTTTAATTAAGATAGTAAAATGTGCTTGCACAAATTCTAGTTTACCTAGGGGAGTGTATTGGATTTGTGGAAAATAGGCCTACAGAGTATTACCATGTGGTTGGACAGGGTCCTGCTATCTAGGTACAGTTGTACCTGCCTTTACAATGACCCACTGGCAGGATCAGGAATAGCAGAGCCACTTCCAACACACAGGGTTTGAAAAGTAGTCTATGGAAAGAATAATTTTGGGCTAGCTTATTTCCTAATGTAGGAGTTGAGTTGCTATATGACAGGCTCAATGTACTTACGGATGTACTGGATGATGTTCTCAATCATACAACTACATTCATTAATTTACTTAATCAAGAACAGGTACAGATTAGATTAATGGCCCTACAGAATAGAATGGCTCTGGACTATATTTTAGCGTGTGTGCCCGAGTTAAAGAGCAATGTTATGTTATTTAGAGATCAAAGTGGTAAGATTGAGCATGAGGTAGAGAAGATCGCAAAGATACAGGAGAGATTAAGGAAAGGTGGAGATAAGAGGTGGGTTTCGTTAGGAATTACCATGTTGGTTGGTTTTCTAGAAGCGAAACTGATGAATGGATTTGTCTGTGTGTTTGCAGTTCTGATTGTTTTGTATGTCTGTGCCATGTGCAGTAAATCCATACTGCAAAGGTGTGTAAAACCCTCTACCCAGGCCATGCCACTGATCACAGACGACACTACGGAAGATGCAATCTCAGAAGGAAAAGTCAGTCCTCCTCAATGGAATACAGATGAAGATGATGGCAGAAAGACCAACCTGGCTGAGATGATAGCCAGCAGCTCTGTGAGTTTCCAGAACTATCGGAGCCATGCAAATTGGGGCCCTCCAGGCCAGTGCAACGCTTCTGAGTTTTATCTGAATTATCCTTAAAAGACTATGTTTTCAAGAATAAAAAGAGAGGACTGTGAAGATTGAGATAATGTGAGTGGCTATCATCACCTCCATTTTGGCCTAAACCACCATTTTCTGAGTGTTTGCTATATGAATGTATATTTGTCTCATTCGTGAATGAATGAACTGTGAATGTTTGAATCTGCAGAGTATCGCTCCTAGATATAACTAACCCTTTTTAATTCCTACAAGGCAGGCAAGAATTGAAATAGCATTCGTAAGCGATTAGACATTCCTGCTGATCTGAGTTCTTTCTTATCTGACAGCCACAGCATACATACAGGGCTGAACACAGTAACTCCCTTATGTCACAGGGTTGGGAGGCCCACATTATGGTAAATTATCGATAAGAATATAGCAATGTAAAGCATATATATGTATCAACTAATATATTTTTGCATGTCATCATATCATCACTTATCTGTAAGCCAGCCCCCTTAAGGGGTGTATTACTCATTTTGAAATGTATAAAAATGTGATACTAAGCAATATGTTTTCAGAGGCTTGAGTTCTTTCTGAATTCTTGTCTCCCAAATTGTGCCTTGGTACAGATAAACTCATGTGTTACTTTTTGAACCCTGTATTTGACTCATTGATCTTATTTCTAGGCTTTGACAACTATAAATGTGTGTGGATACTATGTAGTCCCTATTGGTATATACAGATAGAATTACATTATACATTAGTATGTGTAAGAGACAGCTGTGTGTGCATTCATATAGCGCAGTATTTATAGACATGGGATTTAGCATTCATGGGAAGAGAGTTCTCTTGTGTAATGGCTCATGAAACTGCGGTCTCGGTTTAGGCCACCGTCCCGAACAGTTTCATAAATTTGTATTCACGCAACCGTCTCTCTTTCGGTGTTTTAAGATTGCCTTTGAGTATGGCCACCTTCAAATCGTTCATTTTATGGCCAGAGTCAGAGAAATGTTCGGCAACAGGACTGTCTCTTGTTCCACGTGTGATGCAGGTTCATTCTCTTGTTTAGCCCCTGTCCTGTCTCACCTATGTAGTAGCAGCCCCCTGGGCATTTCATGCACGTGATAAGGTACACAACATTGCAGGAGGAAAAAGTGAACCTTCCTTTTGATTTTGTACTCCATATTCCTGTGTGGCATTTGTATTGTGCTCGCTGTGCAGAGCATTGCGCAGGTTTTGCATCTTGCGTCCTGGCCTTGTCCTGCATTCAGTTGTATTGAATACTTTACTCCTCACCATCATTTCCTTGAGATGAGGTTGTCTGTATGATAAGGGTGTTTCAGGGAAGACCTGTTGCATTCTTGTATCTTCCTGGAGAATGGGTTGTAGTTCCCTAGCGATCTTGCGTAGGGCTCCTAGGTGTGGGTTATATGTGACCACCAAAAAGGTACCATGTCGCTTGTCTCTTTCTTTCTGTATTCAAGGAGATCACTTCTTGGTATTCTGGTTGCTTTGTGGATTTGCTGGTGGTCACATATAACCCAAACCTAGAAGCCCTACGCAAGATCGCCAGGGAACTACAACCCATTATCCAGGAAGATACAAGACTGCAAAAGGTCTTCCCTGAAACATCCTTATTATCATACAGACAACCTCACAATCAAGGAGATGATGGTGAGGATTAAAGTATTCAACAATACAACAAGACCATGCCAGGACGCAAGATGCAAAACCTGCGCAATGCTCCACACAGCGGCACAATACAAATACCACACAGGAATCTAGAGTACAAAATCGAAAGGAAGGTTCACCTGTTCCTCCAGCAATGTCGTGTACCTTATCATGTGCATGAAATGCCCAGGGGGCTGCTACTACATAGATGAGACGGGACAGGGGCTAAACAAGAGAATGAATCTGCATCGTCACAGCATCACGTGGAACAAGAGGCAGTCCTGTCGGCGACATTTCTCTGACTCTGGCCATAAGATTAACGATCTGAAGGTGGCCATACGCAAAGGTAATCTTAGAACACTGAAAGAGAGATGGTTGCATGAATACAAATTTATGAAACTGTTCGGTGGCCTAAACCGAGACCGCAGTTTCATGAGCCACTAAACAAGAGAACTCTCTTCCCATGAATCATAAATCCCATGTCTATAAATACTGCGCTATATGAATGCACACACACCTCTGACTCTTACACATACTAACGTACAATGTAATTCTATCCCTATATACCAATAGGGACTATATAGTATCTACACACATTTATAGTAATGCAACACCCTCTTACATTTCAATACCCACCAACACCATTGGTATACACTCCCCCTCCACACACACCTTTTGTACAGCGCTGTATACACTGAGCGCTTTATACATTTATATTTACACACATACACACACTTTTGCATCACAAACATTCAGGGACCATTTAACACCTAAAGTCATAAAATCACATACTGCACAAGGGGGAGGGTTAGGTTTCATGACAGATAACATTCTAGACTGTTTTAAAATAAAACTTTTCTTGCTTTATCCATTGTAACGTCGCCCGAAGAAGAGATCAGTGTTTCTCGAAAGCTCGGACAAATAAAACATTTAGCCACCGAATGGTATAGAGTATGTGTTTTTGAGATATACTGTGTATATATATATATATATATCTATATCTATATATATACCATTAAATTCATTTTTTATACCTTGGTAACGCATCTCTCTATACCTTTTTTCCAAGCTTATGCATGGGTAGTGCTCTGCTTTTTTTCCCATTTATATTTATTTCAACCTTCCAAGCGGACTGCACACAGAATACCCCAGGACATATGGGAAATCAACTTAGACGCTGCACTTTATTGTGATAATTCTGGACGCTAGGATGTGTTTAAAATCTTTACTACAATGCATTGTCGGATTTTTCCATAGAAGTGGTTTTGGGTCAGAGACCTGGTTCTACATCTTAATTAATAGATACCTTAGGGGTACTACATGCTGGCTTTTCCAGATTTATCATTATATTTTTGTTGTCCGTCAATTACTGTTCTTGAGCACCCCACAGTTCTCTGGACTATGCTTATTCTATCTGTACACAGATAAAGCTACAAGAATAGGAATGTTTTCCAGGTTTAGATTAGCACCCCTCCACCTACTCCTCACACGGACACCTCTCTCGTCCTCCTCCTCATACTGACACTCTCTCTCGTCCTCCTCCTCACACTGACACCTCTCTCGTCCTCCTCCTCACACTGACACCTCTCTCTCTCTCTCTCGTCCTCCGCCTCACACCGACACCACTCTCTCTCTCGTCCTCCGCCTCACACCGACACCACTCTCTCTCTCGTCCTCCGCCTCACACCGACACCTCTCTCTCTCTCGTCCTCCGCCTCACACCGACACCTCTCTCTCTCTCGTCCTCCGCCTCACACCGACACCTCTCTCTCGTCGTCCTCCTCCTCACACCGACACCTCTCTCTCTCTCGTCGTCCTCCTCCTCACACCGACACCTCTCTCTCTCTCGTCGTCCTCCTCCTCACACTGACACCTCTCTCTCTCTCGTCCTCCTCCTCACACTGACACCTCTCTCTCTCGTCCTCCTCCTCACACTGACACCTCTCTCTCTCGTCGTCGTCCTCCCCATACTGACACCTCTCTCGTCCTCCTCCTCCTCATACTGACACCTCTCGCTCTCTCGTCCTCCTCCGCCTCATACTGACACCTCTCTCGCTCTCGTCCTCAGCCTCATACTGACACCTCTCTCGCTCTCGTCCTCCTCCTCATACTGACACCTCTCTCTCTCGTCCTCCTCCTCATACTGACACCTCTCTCTCTCGTCCTCCTCATACTGACACCTCTCTCTCTCTCGTCCTCCTCCTCATACTGGACACCTCTCTCTCGTCCTCCTCCTCATACTGGACACCTCTCTCTCTCTCGTCCTCATACTGACACCTCTCTCTCGTCCTCCTCCTCCTCATACTGACACCTCTCTCTCGTCCTCCTCCTCATACTGACACCTCTCTCTCGTCCTCCTCCTCATACTGACACCTCTCTCTCTCTCTAGTACTCCTCCTCACACTGACACCTCTCTCTCTCTCGTCCTCCTCCTCACACTGACACCTCTCTCTCTCGTCCTCCTCCTCACACTGACACCTCTCTCTCTCGTCGTCGTCCTCCCCATACTGACACCTCTCTCGTCCTCCTCCTCCTCATACTGACACCTCTCGCTCTCTCGTCCTCCTCCGCCTCATACTGACACCTCTCTCGCTCTCGTCCTCAGCCTCATACTGACACCTCTCTCGCTCTCGTCCTCCTCCTCATACTGACACCTCTCTCTCTCGTCCTCCTCCTCATACTGACACCTCTCTCTCTCGTCCTCCTCATACTGACACCTCTCTCTCTCTCGTCCTCCTCCTCATACTGGACACCTCTCTCTCGTCCTCCTCCTCATACTGGACACCTCTCTCTCTCTCGTCCTCATACTGACACCTCTCTCTCGTCCTCCTCCTCCTCATACTGACACCTCTCTCTCGTCCTCCTCCTCATACTGACACCTCTCTCTCGTCCTCCTCCTCATACTGACACCTCTCTCTCTCTCTAGTACTCCTCCTCACCGAACTCTTTCTCCCTCCTCACACTGACCTCTCTCTCTCCTCACACTGACCTCTCTCTCCTCACACTGACCTCTCTCTCCTCACACTGACCTCTCTCTCCTCACACTGACCTCTCTCTCTCCCCCTCCTCACACGGACCTCTCTCTCTCTCTCCCCCTCCTCACACTGACCTCTCTCTCTCTCCCCCTCCTCACAATGACCTCTCTCTCTCCCCCTCCTCACACTGACCTCTCTCTCCCCCTCCTCACACTGACCTCTCTCTCCCCCTCCTCACACTGACCTCTCTCTCCCCCTCCTCACACTGACCTCTCTCTCTCCCCCTCCTCACACTGACCTCTCTCTCCCCCTCCTCACACTGACCTCTCTCTCCCACTCCTCACACTGACCTCTCTCTCCCCCTCCTCACACTGACCTCTCTCCCCCTCCTCACACTGACCTCTCTCCCCCTCCTCACACTGACATCTCTCTCTCCCCCTCCTCACACTGACATCTCTCTCTCCCCCTCCTCACACTGACATCTCTCTCTCCCCCTCCTCACACTGACATCTCTCTCTCCCCCTCCTCACACTGACATCTCTCTCTCCCCCTGACCTCTCTCCTCACACTGACTCTCTCTCTCTTCCTCCTCACACTGACCCCTCTCTTCCTCCTCACACTGACCTCTCTCTTCCTCCTCACACCGACCTCTCTCTTCCTCCTCACACCGACCTCTCTCTTCCTCCTCACACCGACCTCTCTCTTCCTCCTCACACCGACCTCTCTCTTCCTCCTCACACCGACCTCTCTCTTCCTCCTCACACCGACCTCTCTTTCTTCCTCCTCACACTGACCTCTCTCTCTTCCTCGCTGAGCTCTTTCTCCAGCTCGAGCAGCGCTTCCTCGTCGGGTTCCTCTTCCTCCCCTGCTGCTGCCCCGCACTCATCACCCGAGGCCTCCGAACCTTCCCTACTACCACAGGCCGCGTCTCCTGAGCCGTCTCCCGAGCCTTCCCCCGGGCCCCCGGTGGTGGAATCCAACACTGTCCCCGTCTGCTCGGCCGGAGCCTCCCCCTTTCCCCGAGGCCCCTCTGCACAGGCCTCCGCCTCTCCAGCGGCAGAAGCCTCCCGCGCAGGTCCTCGGCGGCTCCCGGACTCGGTGACTGAGGGAGAAGCCGCCTCGTTACAATCATGGAACCGCTCTTCTTCCCCGTCCTCCCCGGGCAGATCCCGCGGCGCTGCGTCCGCCTCGGAATACTCTGTCCTCGGAGCCTCCATGGCTCTCCCCACCCGGCAGCTTCCGCACACCTCAGGAAACTGCGCAGCCGCAGACACGTCAACATCGAGCGCTTCCATTGGTCACCCGAGGTCTCCATAGGAACTGCATCCTTACAGCTCAGACATGAGCAATCTACCGCCGGAGTAACTCAACGCCTGACCGACGCACCCACAGCGACGTCATTTTGGCGGGTAATTCAATATTGTTGTGGTGCAATTGTGCTCATTTGCATGTAATTTCCCAGAATCCCAGAATCCTTGGCTGCAGTGGGTACTGTATGCTAGGACAGGGGGGCTCACCTCCAGTCTTCAAGCCACCCCCCCCCCCCAAACAGGTCAGGTTTTCTGGATATCCCTGCTTCAGCACAGGTGGCTCAATCAGTCCCTGCACGGGCCGCCAGCTGGCAGCGGGGCCCCCTCTGTAAAAAAAATGTAAGGGGACTTACCTTGACGAGCAGCCCAACCCTGCCGATGTCATGTGACGTCACGGTGCCATGGCAACATGTCAGCATATGACATCGCAGCATAGTCATTTTAATGTCGGTCACCATGGCAACATGACTTGCCCTAAGGCCGGCCATGGTCCCTGCTTCAGCACAGGTGGCTCAATATGTCCCTTCTTCGGCAAAGGTGGCTCAAGCAAAGGCTCAGTCTTCGAGTGAGCCTCTTATTGAGCCACTTGTGCTGAAACAAGGATGTCCTGAAAACCTGATTTGTTGGGGGGGAAGGGTCTTGAGAACTGGAGTTGAGAACCCCTTTGCTAGATAATGGTGAAAGGCAGGGTTGCAGACCTGCCTCAGATGTGAATGTGTACAAAAGAGCAAAGAGTGGCACTCAACACTGATAAAATAGTAAAAATTAACAAGTACATATACAAAGTAGGGTTGCCAGGTGTCCGGTATTTTGCCCCTGCGTCCAGTATAAAATGAAAGATAATACCGGACATGTGTGTGTCCGGTATTACCTCTCTCCGAACACGGGGGGGGGCGCGGCGGGCGGTCAGGACAGTTGCCGCCATGCCTGTCTCTCTCCCGCTGCAGGCTTCTCTCTCCCTGTCTGTCCCACGCCGAGGTGCTGTGATGCTGACGTGTGCCGGGTCCTCTGACGTCAGCGCCGGAAGTCAGCTGGGCTTCCGGTGTGCGCCGGCTTGAGAGGGAGGCCCGGCGTATGTCAGCCACAGACACCTCGACGTGGGACAGAGAGAAAGAAGCCTGCAGCGGGGGAGAGCAAGGCATGGCGGCAACTGCACTGACCGCCCCCCCCCCCCCCGCATCCACTGTCCCCCCCTCTGCAGCCACTGTCCCCCCCTCCTCGTCTCTGCAGCCAACGCCCCCCCCCCCCCCCCATCCGCCCTTCCGCAGCCACCGGGCCCCCTGCAGCCACCAGGCCCGACCTGACACCATCCCCAAGGTAAGTCTGAATTTGATTGGGGAGGTGGGGGTATTTTGTATATGTATTGGGGAGGTGGGGGTATATTTTATATGTATGTGGCCAGGTCTCCCTCTGGGGTCCCCTTACCTCCGGTAGCTGCGGAGGACTGTGGGGACGCTCGGCGAGTGCGAGGGCATTCAGGAGGCAAGCGCAGGTGCCGGGAGTTGCTGTGGGGCTGGAGCGGCGAGCAGGTCACCGGGAGCCACCATCTTTAAAGTCGCACATGCGCAGTAGTATACGGGAAGTGGCGGCCAATACCAAGGAAGCGATGCTAGGGACTACAACCCCAAAAATCCCCTTGGAGGTACTCCATGTGACGCTAAACAGCCAATAGGGCTGCAGCTTTCCCCTGGCAGATGAATTGATACATTTGGTGCATCTGGGACCACGCCAGTCGGAGATGCGACGCAGAGAGGGTAGGTTGTGTATGTGCAGGTGTCTGTGGCACCTGCACTAGGCCAGAAACCTCACTAGGCCCCAGCTAGGCCCCGACTCTCCTGTGTAGCTTGTGGTTACTGCTGGGACAGGCCCTTAGATAGGGATACTGCCCCTGTAGAACAGAACATGGGGACAAAGCCAGGACGCCACTGCATCCTGGCTCAGGGTGATCTGGGACCAGATCATCCATCTGTGACTATAAAGACTATTAAAGGTGGTACTCTCCACGCGGGACCCACCCACAGTAGAGGAGGAGGCGTCACGGTTCAATCTGGATCTGTGGATCCCATCTTGCTGCATCGGTGCGCCCAGGTGCGGGAGCACCCGGCAGGTACCTCACCTCATCACGTGCACCAACTCTACACCTTAGTAGGGCAGTGTCCTGTAACGGGGTCTTTCCACATAGTAGAATCCTTTACAGGTGGAGACGCTACCGATTCCCGACTCAGGTATACCCCAGACTCCCAGCAGCGGAGGCTCAGGCCTCCTGTGAGCCACAGGTATTGCACCAACCACATACACCATAGCCACACATCCCCCAGGGGGTGGGGGGAAGTCTGTTACAATTGGAGGCGCTGCTGAGATCTCAGACTTGGGGTGCCCTACTCAGCAGTCAAATTAAAATCCCTCCAATTCGTCATCATGCTGGTACCCTTAAGCCATGAGGTCCACGCCTGGGCCTTCAAGGTTCAAGACCCACCCAGCCATGTAGTCGCAGTAGGACCAAACAGAGATCTGGGATCACCTAAGACGACTCCCCGGCCTAGACAAAGCATGGATAAGGGGGCGAGAGTTTGACACCACCTTCCAGTGGAGTACCATATTACTGACGGCGGGTCGAGAAATATGCCGGGAAGATGCCCCATAGACTTGCCAAACCCCAGAGGCCCCGCCAGAGGGCTGCCCCCTCATATATTCTGATTTACCAGAAATCCGGGAAATGTTCACCTCAGGACCCTCCTCAGTGGTGCCCTCTCAAACTGAAACATCCCCCTTCTCCCATCTCTGGTGGATGGCCGACTACTCCCCCGGTTTCAAGTACTCCCAACAGGGTAGACACACCCCTACCACGAGTAACCTTCACCCCGAGTGCCCTGCGAGGGGCCACCAGCTGGGCCGGGAGCCCCCCACCTACACCTACCTCAGGCCCCAGTCCAAGGCCTGCCAGTGATAGTCGCTTATCAAGTGGCGGCTCCGTCCTGGGGGTGACCCTACCGCAACTAGTGGAGGCCCTAACTATGTCACAGTCACAGAATTACAGAAAGCTCAAGGCCTTCTCCGGGATAGAGCTCTCCAAGTGATAGATGAGTGGTCGTGCTCAGAAGCCGTCAAAAGACAGGCTGGTCAAACGTCTCTGGCCCCCGGCCGCCCAACTGGTACGGATGCACTGGGACACCGAAGGAGACGTTACTGCTCAGGAGTTAGTGGAACTCTTAACTCAATCTTACACTAGCGAAGACGAGCTTTTGGCTCATTTCAAGGCTCTCCACCAAAAGGAGGGAGAAGAATTGTCCACATTTGTCCACAGGCTCCAACTATCCCTGTGGACACTGCTATCTAAGAAAATAATTTCTGCCCCAGAAGTGGACCAGTACCGGGTCAAACAACTGCTGAAGGGATCCCTACTTTCCCATCTGGTAGCCCTTCTGATGCGGGCTGCTCCGGCCACCACCATACCTCCTAGCTATATGGACTTGATGCGGCACGTCAGAAAGCACGAAGTTCAGCTGCACTTCCATGCTTGTAAAAGGACCAAAGAGCCCCTCAAGGGTGAAGCCAAAGGGGCGTCCGCTCCGAAAGTCCCGGAGACCTACAATACTAGGGAGGATCCTCCTCCCAAGTCTCCGACAGCCAAGTCCAGGACATCTGGGATAGCCGCACCTACTTATAGGAGCGAAGTGGACCTCAGTAACGTCATCTGCTACCACTGTTGCCAGTCACATGTCACGGGCCTGCCCAGGAAAAAACAACACCCCCACTAGGACTGTCCATCCTAACCTAATGCTCTGCGGAGTCCAGATGGCCGAAACACCTTCTGTATCTGCCGGTGTCGCATCTTTTACCATTGTGTCCAGTATTTTTGGACAAGCCACCTGGCAAACATAATACCAAGTGATAATGTGAAATATATTCTATATCATAAGCCATGAATAAACAAATGTATAAAAGTGATGATTAACTAGTGCATTCAGTGTAATATTAAATCCAATGATGTGAAACAAAGTGCAAAATATAAATGAGATACTCCTCCACTCTAAACCCTGGAACAGGATATGTTTAAAATATCCTCCACAGCTGAGATCCAAAAAAACAGGGGAGTGGGGGATTGGTCACCAAAGGAGAGAAGAAAAACTGACATAGAGCAGTATTGCAGGATAATTTGGATTTAGAGATAAATGAAATCTCCAAATTTCATACTCACAAGCTCAAAGACTAATACGGGCATATCCCAAACTGTGGAAAACGTGGGTAGCTGTAACCTGTTGCAGTGGCGCTCGGGAAAAGAAAGAGACCAAAATAGTGCAGATGGGACTTCTAATAAAGCTGATGTGCTGATTTCTGCTCCTGTGTGATATAGAGAAGCTCGAAACCTTCAGCTAATTCCAGCAGCTGGAAGATCCATTACTCATTTGATAAATGATCAGCGGGTTACAGAGAACAGATCACCACGTCTGTTTTGTTCCGATATCAGTGTATACAAATAAATACAGAAATACAAGTGCTTGCTTGACCTTAGGAAGAAAGAGGAGAACTCTCGAAAGCTTGCGTAGCACCTTTTCCCCCACCCTAAGGGAGATCAGGCGGCTACCATGTGTTCTGGGTGCGGTGAGCACCTGTGAGGCTGTAGCAGGAGGTCTTAAGATACTCCGTGGTGGTATGGAGAGACATCAGGACAGGTTCTCAGTACCGTTCATTGCTGCAGCGCCTCCACCCAGTGAGGATTCTGGTGTAACCAGGATGGTCCACACTGGCACTCATATAATGTCCCAGAAAACATCCACATGATATATAGTCCAACTGGGTCTTATTAATGGCATAGTCAGGTTCACAGTATTCCCTTTGTATAAGGCCCTGCAGGCCCCATTCAGCTCCTTGATCCCTGATGGCACACAGGATAATACATTCTCTCACTCCGCAGGGGAAGGAGAGACAGACTGCCTATCTTCTGGGAGAGTCTCAGAATCTAACCCCAGGGTGTGGCTTGTAACCCTGCCCCATAACAGGGCAGGTCTGATACTGACAGGCATCACATTTGTTGCATGTGACCCAGCCAGTATCCTCCCAGGGATGACACTCTCAGGCTGTTGCTAGGCCCGTCCCTGGATACAGTAACAGTGCATCCAGGCTGCAATAACAAGCTAGGCCTTATGGAAGAGCTTATCCCTCACAGAGCCTGTGCCTAACATGACTTATGCTGTGAGGGTCCAAAAGAAGGATAGTGGCCAGCGGATTAGGCTATATCCTCCCCCTGGTGAAAACTCTCACGCCCTCGCTGAGGAATACAGTATATATACCACCGATATCCTGTACCAACTACCATATAATTTAACCTGATACAAATGCATTAAAATAAAATTTCAATACAAACAGTGTATATATATCACACATAACTGGTACCTCCCTTGTTGGAGAACCCTGGGTCTGGTGCAATTGGTTTTACAGAACCAGCTCAATAGTAGTGGGCAGGGTCCGGCTTCTTTACTACTTTGCCGTGATTATCAGTCACCTGGACTGAATAACAATGTCTCCTCCCTGACTCTGAGACATACTCCACCAGATCTAGGTGTATGTTGTGACTTGAACCTTTGGTAGTATTAGCCAGATATTCTAGGATGGCAGTTCTTACCCACTCATTCCGATGAGCTTCAGCACTCCTCATAAGAGATTCGGGGAATAGGGGTATTCAAACCCTGTCGTGGAACAAAAATCATATTTCTGTTTGACCCCCCTCTGCTTGTCAGCTCCTTAAGTTCAGCTGCATGCATTTGTTCCACACACATACACCATGCCTGTGTGATGTATCAATATGTTGCCCATTTCTGCCTCCAAGCATGTAACCAGTGAGTTGCTACAGCAACCTCTGAGATTCTTCTCAGAATGGGCTATTCTGCCCTCCCCCCTGTCTTTGTTCACAGATAGTCTGTCCCAAGACTATTCCTTTTACCCACATTGCCCCTCACTTCCTTTTCCACCCTGGAGACAGTGAGTACAGCACCCATCTCTGTTACTCTCCTATGGCAAGGCCATCTCTTTCTACCTGTTTCTAACTACAAATCACTACTACACACCATCATCAAGTGCCTGCATTTACTGCTGCTTTTCCAATAAAGTGAAGGAAATATTATAGGACTTGGAGTGATTTGGAAAGGGAGCTGAGTTAATGCTATCTGGGGCAATTCACACATCACGTGACCCTGGCTTCAGAATAAACCCCATTTTTCTAAACCGCTGCACCAGTACCCTTTCTGCTGAATTTCATTAGACCAAGCCCCACGGACATACCGGGCAGAAGCCAGTACAGGGAACCTTCCCACAGAGGTGGCATAGGGCCCTCCTCTACATCTGGAGATGCCACCACCAACACTGGACATCGAACATACTATTCGGACAGTTCAGACTTATGACTTATGAGAAAACATTGTAGTGACCAGGACATCAACAGACATCCATTCTGGAAAATAAGTTTATTGAGAGGAAGTATCCATTATTAGAAATAAAGGAAGTTGGAAACAAAGAAAGAGAACCAGATAGAAGTCAAATTCTAAATCCGAGAGGAGGAAAAAATATCAACAACTCATCACAATGTTATTCCATTTATAACAAAGTTCAATAGTGAACATGCCAAAATGAATAAGATTATCAATAAACATTGGCACGTTCTAAAAAATGACTCCATTCTTAAAGACTTTTTACCGGATATAGCACAAATGGTGTATACTAAAGCACGCTATTTAAAAGATAAAGTTGCTCCCAGTTTTTTACCGACTATGGCTATTAATGTAAATTGGCTCAGTGATAAACCTAAAGGTTTCTACAAATGTACTAGGAGCAAACCCTGCCAATTTGGACATGAAAAAACTGATTGTTTTAAATCTAATGTAACTCAGGAAATGTTTATAATTAAGGATTTTATAAACTGTCAAAGTTCTTTGGTTGTTTATCTAATTACGTGTCCCTGCGGACATCAATATGTGGGGCGAACGATTCGCCGACTAGGTGTCAGAATCCTTGAACATGTGAAGAATATCACGTTAGGTTTAGAAAATCATAGTGTCCCATTACACTTTCAAAAAATTCCATCAGAGTAACCCACAAGGTTTGACATATTTAGGAATAGACGTAGTCAAGCCGAATTGGAGAGGGGGCAACAAAACCAAGGATATTTCCCAACAGGAAACTTATTGGATTCATAAACTCCAGACCTTCAAACCTCTAGGACTTAACATAGATATTGACCTCAATTCATTCCCTACATAATCCTCTTCTATTACCATTTTATATCATTTTATTATGTTATCACTTTTTTTCATTAATGGATATGTTTTATTATTCTCTGATTTGATTTGTAGATTATTTTTCAAGAATGAAAAACAATTAGTGTCCACGGCGCAAACTGATGTTGTGATATAGTGCAAATAAATGGATGATACCACACTGCTATTTGAATGTTCTATTCTCCTTCGTTGAACATGGACATCACTGATCCAACCTCCATTGTGGCTACATGTAGGAAGAAACAAAATGCAAAATGCTGGTGCAATAACGTTTTGACTTCTAGCAACAGACAATACAAAGGGGGGTACAGTATATCTCACAATCTCCCCAAAGGTATCGTGCAGGGAGTAACTTGGGGCGCACTCCAACCCTCCTCCGGTCTTGTCAGGTATTGTCTCCCGTTCTGTGTCTACTGCAGCTGATTCCGTCTGCTCCTTCTCATCATCCAGTTATTTGCACTATATCACAACATCAGTTTGCACCGTGGACACTCATTGTTTTTCATTCTTGATTGATTGCAGTTGGGAAACTGCAAGTGTTTGGGAGCACTTGATGTGTTTTTCACTAATAAATCACTAATTATTTGTATATTAACACTATTATATGTAGTAGTTTAGTTTTTTATGATCAATATCACCAGGATTATAAATTTGCGCCTTGTGAAAAATAATCTACAATTATAATATAATATGATTCTTTTTAGGGTTAATCCCAGGTCTTTATAGACTTTTTAAAGATCATTTAGACTATCATTCATTGCATTTTATATTTGTGGATGGGCTATCATTTGTTTCATTTCTCTTACAGATATATTTTGTGCCATCCTACCTAACTGTTAGAATCAATTAGCTGTTTTATATGTTATGTCTGTGCTGTTAGAATTTATATTGTTCATCCCATGCGCCGCCTCCATTGCTGTGTCGTAATACACAGGGACGATTTAACCTGGAGCCGTGCACCTGCCGATATTCATGCACCCCTGAGCAAGCTCACACCTGTTTTTGAGTAAAATGTGTACATCTATACCATCCGTGTCCCTACGCGTTTCGTCAACAGGTGACTTCATTAGGGGTGTTAAGTCTCTGGTATCCGTAGGGCTTAATAGCCTGGATGCAATTATGAAAATCAATTGCACATAAAGGTACTTACGGACTATAACCAGAGACATAGGTATTAACAGCATGCAGAACAAATATAACAGTGATAAAATAAATCAAATTGTACATATTAAAAACACAATAACAATGTAAAAACCATAAATATATTAGTAGATCCATAATGTGAACACTAAATGAAACACTATGTATACTTCATTTTAATTAAAATATATTGATGAGAGACAAAAAACTCTATTGCCACTCATGGCAATTCACTATCACCATATAGATTTTAAAAAAACCAGGGGATAGATGGAAAAAATGACAGGAAAAATAAGGGGGGAAGATAGGAAAGAACGAAGGCAGGGATGAAAAAAGATGGAGGCAACAAGAGGCTAGAGATGGGGAGTGGGGGAAGGAAAAAGGGGGAAAAAGTAAACAATGAAGGATGATAGAATAAAATGAAAAGATATGTAAACTAATATACATCCATTGTGAATCAATCTTGATATTTATGAATTCAGTGCCTAAACAGTTCAGAACTAGATATGTGTTAACTACGAACCAGAGAGGATATATAAATGCTTAGTTTGCCACACATAAGAATGGCAGATATTTTACCCATGTATGTACACATGATAAACATTCATACATATATATGCATACATACACCTTTATTAGGTCTAAAACCAGCTGTGAACCCGAAGCGCGGTGGAGCCATAGAGGGAAGGAGAAAAAAGCCGGTGTCAGCTCACTGTCTGAGGGACTGATCGAGACGCCGTTATAGCAAGACCCTGAGTAGTCAAATTGTCTGTATACTTGTGGGAGCATGTGAGTTGTTGGAGCTCGTTGCCTATATATTTTAACTATAAAATTGATTTGTACTGTTTTCTTTTTCTCTCTTTTATAATATTGGGAGGTCCATTCTTATTCCACCACATCAAGTTCCAGATCAGAATTATCTGATATACGCCTGATTTAATCCACCGCCACGTGAGTGGGCATTTGAAAGTTTTTGATCACTTTTCAAATCTTTGCTATTAGCACATTTGCACTATGTACATATTCTGTTTTTTTTTCTTCCATGAACAACGGAGACTCCCTTGCGCTGTGAAAGTTGTGTGCTATCTGTACAGCAGGTGTAAGGTCAGGGGTTGAAAAGTAAATGTGTGTGTCATCAGCATAGAGGGGATATTTGAACCCAAGAGATGTGATTAGGTCACCTAGAGAGAATGTGTAAAGAGAAGAAGTCCCAGGACAGAACCCTGGGGTACCCCCACAGAGAGATTGATAGAGGAGGAGGATGTGTTAGCAAAAGAGACACTGAAAGTAGTGTACGATGGGAGAGGTAAGAGGAGATCCAGGATAGAGCTTTGTTACAAATACCAAGAGTATGGAGAATGTGAAGGAGAAGAGGGTGGTCCACAGACTCAAATGCTGCAGAGAGGTTGAGTAATATGAGCAGATTGTAATGACCTTTGTCTTTGGTAGCATGGAGGTCATTAGTTATTTTAGTGAGGGCTGTTTCAGTGGAATCAGTAGTTCGGAAGCCAGATTGTAGAGGGTCTAGAAGAGAATAGGTAGTGAGAAAATGGAGCAAGGAAGAGAATACAAGGCGTTCAAGAAGTTTAGAGGCAAAAGGCAGGAGGGAGACAGGTCGATAGTTAGAAAGACAGGTAGGGCCAAACTTGCTGTTTTTGAGTAATGGTATGACTGTTGCATGTTTGAAGGAGGAGGGAAAGGTACCAGAGTAGAGGGGGGAATTAAAAATGTGTGTGAACGTAGGAATTATAGTAGGCGCAAGAGGTTTTAGGAGATGTTCTTTTTAGAGAAAAGAGGCTTTCTCCTGGCAACCCTTCCAAACAAACCATACTTGTTCAGTCTTTTTCTAATTGTACTGTCATGAACATTTAACATGCTAACTGAGGCCTCTAGAGTCTGAGATGTAACTTGGGTATTTTGCCATTTCTCTGAGACTTGCACGGTCTGGCCTTGGGGTGAATTTGCTGGGATGTCCACTCCTGGGAAGATTGGCAACTGTCTTGAATGTTTTCCACTTATTAATTTGTCAGGCGATAACCGTTATCAGGTTATCGCCTGACAAAGTATACAAGATATACGAAACGCGTAGCGAAGAGTGCAGTTATCCAGTCTATCACCTTATGGTTAGCCTGCACACGTGTACTTGCTGTTTTATTGGTCGTGACTCCTTACACGGGATGGCTTAAGTGAATAGGACTCAGGGGCTTTTTCCACATACGGGCATTTTCATTATGTCTACATCCGTATGAATCCGGAAGTGATCCTTCAGTGAGTGCCACTGACTCAGTCCCAGCGCGCGGGACTGGTGTATAGGATATCACATCTTGTCCCCTTACCTCACCCACTGCAAAGCCGATGCGTCGAGGAGACCAATGGAACTGTTTATGAACTGTGTGACAGGGTAAACAAAAGCCACCAGTTATATGCCTGGAAAACCTATGTCTAGTCTGCAGTGCAGCACTGACTAGGTTAACTTCAGCTGGGAACCTCAGGATAATTAGTTGGATCCCAGCTGCCTAATCAAGGTGTGTTAAAACCCAGGCTGTAGACAGAGGGAGGCTGTTGATGAGAGAGGAGTAAGCTGCTGCTAAAGTGATTCCTGAAAACAAGGTCTGATAAACAAAGTAACTGAATTATAAACTGTCTGTCTCCTGCTTAGAAAAGGGATTGCTGCCTGAGTTACACACTGTCTGCTAAAGAGAAACTGTTTCGTTTTGTTTTTGCTGAAGAAAAGCTATTTTTGTTTTGTGTGTTGTATATCTGTTAAGGCTAAATAAATAAGCCTTGGCAAGAAACCCACGTGTGTAGTTGCATGTACCCTGCAACAAACTGATTCTTACTTACATGTAAGTCACTATTATTGTTGTTATTTTTATCTAAATATACTATCACCCTTACTTTGGTGCGCTCTTGTGTTTTCTTTCTTGGTAATATGTCATGTGTTGCTGTTCATCAGAGGTTGTATTTACCTAATTTTAAGACCTGCTAAGGAACAGCTGATTGTTATTATGTCCTGATATGTAAAACCATAGAATTCAAAGAGGAGGGTGTACTTTCTTTTTCACACCACTGTGTATATATGTATATTTAACTATTTAATCGTTTATTATAATAATATTCAATTTTATATAAAGTACCTCATTATATATATATATATATTATATATATATATATATATATATGTATGTAGAGGTATCAGTACCGTGTTAGCCGAGCTTCAATAATCAAAAAATAAATAGATGATACCGTTCTGTGGCTAACGAAATGCTTTTATTTGTGCGAGCTTTCGAGATACACTGATCTCTTCTTCCGGCGATGTTACAATGAATGAAGCAAGCAAAAGCTATACTATAAACAGTGTCTATTGGAATGTTATCTGTGCTGGTCCTTCCCCCGGTGTGGATGTGTTTTATGGCTGGAGGTGTCAAAAGGTTCCTGAAAGCAAGTGATGAAAGAGTGTGTATGTGTATCAGTGTGAATAAAAATGAATGGAGAGCCCACAGTATATACAGTGCTTTACAAAAGGTGTGTGTGGAGTGGGAGTGGATATAAATGGTGTGAGTGGGTGTGGAAATGTGAGAGTTAGTAGCACAACTAAAAGTGTGTGTGGATACTATGTGGTTCCTATTGGTGTATAGGGATGGAAAAAACAAGGAGTATAAGTATGTGTGAGAGACAGCTGTGTGTGCATACATATAGCACAGTATGTACAGACATGGCCTATAGCGCTCATGGGAAGAGAGTTCACTTGTGTCAGTAATGACTCATAAAATTTCGATCTCTGTTTAGGCCACTGCTAAGTGTCCCGAACAGTTGCATAAATTTGTATTCATGCAACCGTCTCTCTTTCAGTGTTTTAAGATTACCTTTGAGTATGGCAACCCTCAGATCGTTCATCTTATGGCCAGAGTCAGAGAAATGTTCGCCAACAGGACTGTCTCTTGTTCCGCGTGTGATGCTGCACCGCCACATCCCCTGATGAAATCCGCTGAGATGGATGAAACGCGTAGGGTCACGTGGTACAGGAAGTACAGTGGTTGAGCAGCCCAGACGCCGGAGTAAAGACGTCAGTGCAGGAGTTCCCTGTTCTCTGATCGGTGAAAGTTTGTGTGTAGCCGTACAAACCAGGAATCCCATCCGGGTCAACGGAGAGAGGTTCGAGCGGCAACACCAGTAACAGCAACATCTATTTGCAGTGACTACTACCGTATGCAGACGGAGGACGGCCGTGAGAGTGAGGCGTCGGTCTGGTGCATGGGCTGGTCCCATAACATGCTTTTAACATACTGATAAAGTGTGAGTTTGCAATTGTCTGTTCATGGCAAATTAAACCTTTTATATCTGATTTTATACAAGGATCGGGCGCTTTTTCTTTCTTTTTTTCTAATATATATATATATATATATATATATATATATATATATATATATATATATATAAAATTAGGTACTTTATATAAAATAGAATATTATTATAATAAATGATTAAATAGGTGTGTCCATGTAAGGGGTGGGTAGTCAGGCAGTAAGGGACTCAGGAACAACTAGAAATTTGAGAGTCACAAATGGAAGGTGGCTTTAAAGCCGCTCCACAAGCCAATATGAGTTTAGCTCATGTAATGTATCTCGCCCCCTGAGCATGTTCTGCTCTTTTATATGTGTGTTAAAAATCATGATTTCCTTCATCTCAAGCGTCTGAGGTTATGAAAACCTTAAGTCTGCACTGGGCTTTGGGGAGAGCTCCATTTTAACCTCCCAGAGATTTAGGCCCATATTCTGTAAGGTGTGATAAGTGCAGATGATGTGATATCGCATGAACAGCCCCAATTGACATTAATTTCTGCGATAGCCCATTGTCTGTGCTTATCACACTCAGGCTGCGTTCGTAGAGGGTACGACCGCGCGGGCGCGTGCACGCGGAGGCAGGAGGGGGCGCGCGATGCACGAGAAATCAGTTAAAACTGATTTCTTGCGCGACGGGACGGTCACGTGAGCGGTTCGCCCAATGAGGGCGAACCAGCTCCGTGACATCATTGGCACGCCCCTAGACACGCCCACGGACGGCACGCATTCTATGGCCAGTGAAAGCACCCGCTTTCCCTCAGCCTCCGCGCGCCTCCGCATGGCTGTACCCCCTATGGACGCAGCCTTATACACAATAAGGGCCTTAATATTCCAAACACTTAAATGCCCTGAATGGCGAATCAGATGCTAAAAACAGCGTTGGAAAGGGTAAGAACAGATCTCTAAATGTAAGTAACGAAATAAAATGACGATCAGCACAGGGATTTTATTTTATTTTTCTCGTGGGATCATCCGCATGAAAGTAACAATGAGAATTTTCCTTGAAGGTGGAAACATATTGTTTTTTTTTTGTTTGTTTGTTTTTAAAGCTGGTAGGGATGTGGGGGCAGACATGGACCTATTCTGCAGAAACTTAGGGACCTTTCATGCTGATTTAAAGGCTCATGTTTTTCCTACACATCGACCAAGCTGTGAAAACGGGCTACTTCACTTCCTTCTCCTAACGGGCATCTTCCTAATATGTGGATCTAGCAAATGGTTCCAGGTCGATGAGACACGGACCCTGTTCTGTTTTTTTGCACCTCCTTTCTGAGCTTTGTTGCTCGGTCTCAGAAATCAGAAAGTGAACATGGAAAAGGAAACGCTCCCCACTCAAGCGGTGTCATTTTGGCAGATTTTTTATTTGTGCAGAATGAGGATCACAAACATTGTGCAGTAGGTGCAGGGGTGGCCAACTCCTGTCCTCACGGGCCACCAACAGGTCAGGTGTTTAGGATATCCCTGCTTCAGCACAGGTGGCTGTCATTCTGACTGAGCCACTGATTCAGCCACCTGTGATGAAGCAGGGATATCCCGACAGCCTGACTTGTTGGTGGCCGTTGGGGACTGGTGTTGGCCACTCCTGCTCTAGGGATTACAAAATACACTCTTCTGGTCTTGCAGTACATTCTAATTGCAGCATAGTACAGGTATTTGCACATACTGTAATAATGCATAGTAGCGTGATTATTTTTCAGCCCAATCTATATCAACCTACAGTTATGGCAACCAGTGAAGCACATGGCACATTGCAGCAGAGAGAGGAAGAGGAAGGGACCACTCGGAGAGCCATCAGTATTGCCAACCCAGCATCAAATCATCATAAGTACAATGGCCCCAATGTCTGCAAAGGTGCATCTTTTGAGAAGCAGAATGCGTCGGGATCAGAGTAAGAAAACCAAGAAGGGATAGAAATCACAGTTATCTGGAGCCTCCATGGAAGTCTGAGCATTAGAATTCTCAGTAACCCGTTTAAGTGTTTGACTCAGTACCAAGCATTGTCAACCTCTGGATATGAGCTTCAATAAAATAGAAGAGGCCAAACACTTGGGTAATTAGGGTGGCATTTCTAAAGACAATCAGGCTTCCCACTACAAATATACAGCAGAGGCAAGATGGAGACATTGTATCATCAGTAGGTTACCACTCCATGAAGTGTGTACAAGATGGTGTTATACAAAAAAATTAAGAAAACATTCTTCCCTGTGCGACTTAACCTTTAAATAAAATGTAAAAGTGTAATTATTATTTTCAATTTTTTTTGCTAATAATTAAAGTATATATTTTTATTATTGTCATTTAGATATATATGGTGTTTGCAGCGATTTGTTACCATTCCATTAAATGTGAATTATAGGGTGTTTAAAGAGAAATAAATAAAAAAAATAAAGAGTATTTTGCTTCCAGGAGTTTCATTTTTGAATGACTGCAAACAATATCCATATTTATGGAATAGCTATGTGTTAGTAGGGTTACTGAGTCTACACTTCTTTAAGCCAAGGCTGTGCTGAAAAGCGGTGTAATGCGGAAGGCATACACATAGGGATCCATGTTAAAATGGACATGAAGTAAATGGTGACACTGTGTTCTCATTTGCATGTTATTTCCCAGAATCCCTGGCTGCAGTGGAAGTACTGTATACTAAGAGATAATGGGGAAAGGCAGGGTAGCGGAGCTGTATGAGACGTGAATACGCACACAAGGTGTTTTAAATTTGCTGTACACATTTCTATAGAACTGGGAGGAGGGAGTAAGCTCAGTCTCTGCCTTTGTAGCTAGCGAACACGGTTAAAAACCCCAGTGTCAGCTCTCCTTGTGATGCTGGCACTAAAATTAGACTAGTTGTTCAGGCCAGTGACTTATTTTGCCGGTAAAATTATATGTGCAGTATTATAGCGTATGTACAGTCTGAGCTTTTTTGGGAGCCATACTCCTAGCAGTCAGGTGGTGGTGCTGTTGTCCCACTTAACAGAAAAAAAAAATATATATATTTTTACAATTCATACTAGTCTATTTTTGTTTAGCCTGACAACATACTCCATTGCTAAATCCACTATTAATATATTTTTATTCTATGTTTTAATATTTCAGATAAATATTGCAATAAAATAATATTTTGGGGGACACTTAAAACGGACCACCATTCGGATGGTTTGAAGCACTGCTTTATAACTCTGCTCTGATGATTTCCACTTTGCGATCACTTCCGAATGATTTCCTCTACTTAGTTTGAGCCCAATAATAGTCAATTAAACACAGTTTACATTCTATTTGCCATGGAATGTCCTCTTGTGCTTTCAGCTGCAAATGTAAAAAACCTAATTATCAGAGGAACACACATTAACCTCTTCAGCACCAGCAAAGTCATTTAATATGAATTCCTATTCTTTAAGAGCGGTTGATATCACATTGCTGACCTGCCCAAACATACTGTATATACATCATGTTCTGCGACGGAGCAATGACGTAGTGATTAGTTAGTGATTAGTTTGGTCTGCTGTTCTATCAATGTATATCCTTACATTAAGAGGCAATGGGTCCTTGACTCTCATATTATCTGTACTCACATCATCTGTATACTGTATCTACTTTTGCCCCTGCTTCGCTAAAGTTGCAATTCACAGTCCTGTTCAGACAAGATGCTAGGGAAATCAGTGGTTACACTGTATGTATGTATGGATGGATCTACCGTATTTCCTCGATTGTAAGACGCACCATCTATTTGACCCTTAGAATTGAGGAAAATTACTTTTTCACTTACCATGTAGAGGTCCCATGGCAGCAGAGGGTGAAGCGGGTGGCGGGGCAGGAGAGGTCCCGCGTTTGCAGATGGTTGAAGATGGACAGCGACCGGGAGTGTGGCGGCAGGACAGGTCCCAAGTCTGCAGGTGAATGAAGATAAAAAGACAGTGGGCGAGCGGGCGGGCGGTGCGGCAGCAGGAAATCATAATAGCAGGAGAGCTAAGCAGGAGCAGAGCGGCATAGGAGAACGGCTTGGGAGGTGCACACTGTAACACCGGAAGTTGACCGGTGTCTGACTTCCGGTTACAGTGTGCACCTCCCAAGCTGTTCCCCTATGCTGCTCTACTCCTGCTCAGCTCTCCTGCCACTGCCGCCGCACGCCCGCCGTCTACTTATCTTCATTCACCTGCAGACTTGGGACCTGTCCTGTCGCACACCCGCAGCACTCCCTCTGCTGACATGGGACCTCTCCTGAAACATGGTAAGTGAAAAGAGGAGTTAAGTACTATAGACACTTTTTATTATTTTTTTTTTTAATACATCGATTCTAAGACGCACCCCGATTTCAGACATGTGAAAATCGTAAAAAAGGTGCGTCTTACAATTGAGGAAATAGGGTATATCTTTATTTATAGCGCGCCATCCCTGTACATGGCGCTTTACAGCAGTAACACACGTGACATAATAGGAATAAGCATACATAAAAGTAGGCATTAGGAAAGGTGTCCCTGCCCCAAAGAGCTTACAATCCAAGTGCTAAGTAGGGAGAACAGTGATAGTATTAGAGGGTGTGAAATACCACTCCTTTTTTTATTTCCCATACCAGAGAATTGCTTTTTTTTTATTTGCACACTTATAATTTTGCTTACCTTAAGAAAAACTCATTCATTTCTATTACATAATGCTGAAAATTGGACCGACAGAAGTTTTTCCCAATGTTTAATACAGTACATTTAATTTGTTTTATTCAGCACAGCATCAGTAGTTTTATTAAAGCAGCACTCCTAGTTCGAGTTAAATTTAAATATATATATATATGTGTGTGTGTGTGGAGGTATCTGTACCGTGTTAGCCGAGCTTAATAATCAAAAATGAATAGACAATACCATTCTGTGGCTAACGAAATGCTTTTATTTGTGCGAGCTTTCGAGATACACTGATCTCTTCTTCCGGTGGTGTTACAATGGATGAAGACAGAAAAGGTTTTTTTAATTTAAAACAGTGCATACTGGAATGTGATCTGTGATATATATATATATATATATATATATATATATATATATATATATATATATATATTAGTGTACGCGATGGTGAAACCCTTCAGGAGTTTCTGTCTGGACATCCACATTAACTTTTATGCAGTTATTCCAACTCATGATTATATATGGATGAATTTAGTTTTTAGTGCCATATATTACACAGATGAAATATATACAGTAGCTCAATTGTCTTTTTTTGGCTGAGTAAATGGATGATGTTTTTGTACAGTATGTATTCTTAATGTGAGGAATTTCTTTATTCTTTGTGGGTATTTTCATTTATAGTGAAATACATATTTGTATTGTGTTATTTAGTTATGTCTGTTAGAGTAGACTACATTGTGTCTATTTTTTCCTTTCAATCCTGACATGTATTCTTTCTTTTTCTCTTGCCACGTGTGGCTTTCAATACCGTAGTTTGGTTTTTCATCTTTTGTAAATGGCTACTTATTTATATATATATATATATATATATATATATATATATATATATATATTTATCAAATGGAAATATTACTGTATGCTCATTTGCATGTCTTAGACAGGTCTGCAACCCCGCCTTTCACCATTATCACCCAGCACACAGCACTTCCACTGCAGCAAGGGAATGGCAGCTTTTGCTTCAAAACCATAAACATGGTTCCGTATGGGCTTAAGCTTGCTGCATGGTCACAGCTTTGAGCACAGCCAGGGTTAAGATGCATTGCCATCAAACCCACCCACAGACAGACTGATATATATTAAAGATACACTATGGTTACCAAAACTTTATTGACCACAATAAAAGATTCCTGACAGAACTCCTTCACAGAAAAACATATAGAGTACAGAAATAAATATTGTGTTTTTAGTTAAGTGAAATAATTTGAGAAGGAAAAATGTGAACGTTTAAAGCATTCTCGCTTTGACAGCAAGATATTTTGCCCCCAATATAATATTTTAGTGAATAGGTGTGGTATTTCTAAGGTGTGGTATTCAGTGCAGTTACATAAGGGGGGCTACTGCAGTGCAGTTGGGTGACATAATCTACAGCAATGCCAACCATCAAGGGTCCAGTGACATCTGGGGGCAACTACTGTGCCCCAAATTTTCATTTAAATGGAATACTCCTTTTTTTTCTACCACTGAGACCCCACTTGAAGTCCGTAAAACTACTGATGCTTAAGATCAATGACACAACTCATAACAGTGAGAGTTGGCATATGTGGATCTAGTGAGAAGACCAAAGAGACAGCCCAGGCGTTCCCTAAATGGACACACAGGATCCACTGTTGCAGAGTTACAAGCGAGAATGCCGGATTTAAATGATAAAAGGAGCTATAATACATTAATGGTGCAGGGACCTGCAGCTAGAGAGTGTCTACAGAAATGAAATTGCATTAAAAGTCAACATGCACAATCATAAAATGGGCCAAAAACTTGCGGAATGGGACATTCGCTCGCGACAAAAGCTCCGCCGGTGTTCAGCGAGGGACCCTCCCCTGTTGAACACTCAGCCGCCAAGGTGAGTTAAATAAAGGGTTATTTTAATGATTAGGGTTGGGGTTTTAGGGTATGGGGTTAGGGATAGGTTTTTACGGTGAATTTAATGGGAAAAAAAAGTTCTCTCAGTGAGAGTCCATTGAAGACCCTGACACTACAAATCTGTAAGACTAGACGTGTGTGAAAATGTGTCCCATTTTCATTTTAGGAAAAAAAAGTAGTGAAATCGGACAGTTTCACCAAAAGTTCACCAAGCATTTTTTTAATCCAGACGCTCAAATATCCTGGGAAATAAGCATAAGCCATGGCAACGTAACGTCATGACGCCGGAGCCAAGGTAAGAGGGAGGGGGTGCAGAGAGAGGGGAACAGCCGACAGGGGGGGCGCAGGGAAAAAAGATTGTGCTCCCCTGACATAGATGACAAACCCAAGATAGCTACTACCAGACACCTGGGGGGATGGGGGGAGGGGGAGTAGATGCCAATCATTTTATTATTATATAAGGTACCTCGTTTTTCAAAACTCTTTTGATATATAGTTTCATGTACTTTTCAACACTCCGGCTATTATTTTCATAAGGGTGCCTTTTAAGGTGTATTGCTTGTATAGGTGTAACATATGTAAACATAATGCAGTATAACAAGGAGGCTACACTATCCTTTAGCAAGCACAGCACAATATACACACAACTGCAAACATACATGTATATACAATATAAATGTATATATATATATGTATATACAATATAAATGTACATATATATATATAATGTTTTAAGTTCTCTTTCATTTAGTTGAATTAATTGTTCAACTAATTATTCTATAGCCAAGCTGCTGCCTAATGCCCACTCACTAGCCAGAGGAAGACAGGATGAAATGCCAGTAGGGATGGCATGTTAGGTGCAGTGTGATTATTGGTTTCTCAAGCTGCATAGTTTCCATTTGGTGTTCTACCGATGGACCCTCAGCTCAGTGTTGAACATGTCGCTCTGACATCTCCTCAATATCTTTTACCTCGTTCTGGATGCCTGTTTTCATTGAAATGATTTCGTTTCCTAAGCACTAAGCTTTAGAAAATTGCACAGCTGACTTCTGCCCTGTTAACTGAACTCCTCTTTATTCTGGTTGAAAACCAATATTCCCCATTCTTATAATGTAATGTGATTTCTCAATAAAAAGTCCAACCAACTGCAGAATATACAGTCCATCCTGACTGGGCCGCTGATTGGTTAAACTGATTGCTGACCACAGGTCCCCGTTTCAATCCGTACCCTGTGAAGCAAGCAAACTTGAGGCTGCCTGTGAGCTGCTATTGTCTACCACAACACTGTCTGTGTTGTGCTCATTAATCTCTGAAGCAACCTGGAAGGTGAAGATGCTACAGGGATCTGCTTTAGACTCCTGAGCCCCTCTGGGATCCAGGCCGCCTGGGAGATGTGAACGGTTCCATTTGTGAGTTCTCTTTTCCGTTGGACGGGTAACTTTGCTCATGTAGCTGGGGCTTGGAGCGCTCGTCAATATCGTCCTCTGACTGCCATTTATAAACTGCACGCTTTCATCCAGAGAACTTTTCCTGGACTGACGGTCGAAGGTGCTGCTGCTCCGGGGGCGGCATTGGGATCCCCAGAAGCCGGAGCGCCTCCTGTTTCCCCATTGACACTTCAGGATGCGTATGAAGGCTCGCTTGAACTCCTTGCTGGAACAGGGGTAAATGATTGGGTTGATACAGCTGTTGAAGTACCCGAGCCAAAAGATAACTTTGAACACTGTCTCTGGTGGGTTCAAGTGTTGGAAGATTGATTCTGGAGAAGAAGAAAAAAAAGAAGCAAATAAAGAAATGATAATTGGATTCGTGTGCGAATTTCATGTTCTGTGGAAGTCTGGGGTACCACAGGAAGCTATATGGGGTTCCCTGAGAAACATTAGGCCAGGGGTTTCTCAACTCCAGTCCTCAAGTTCCCCCCCCCCCCAACAGATCAGATTGTAATGATATCCCAGCTTCGGCATCAGATCTTCAGCACAGGTAGCTTCTACTGAGCCACTGATTGAGCCACCTGTGCTGAAGCAGGGATATCCTTTAATCCTGACCTGTTGGGGGGTCTTGAGGACTGGAGTTGAGAACCCCTGCATTAGGTATTGTCATATATTTTATTTGTCCAAACACAATCATTTAATTTGGCCATCATTTTTTAAATGGAATATTTCTACAGGATTATTAAATGTTATACTGTAATGTTGTAAAATGTATGTAATTTGCTATACAAAGCTGTAAATTGGAGTACATTTTTAATGGGTTTAAGCTTATAGGGGAGTCCATTTAAAAATGGATTTCAAGCAAAATGTGACACTGTGAGCTCACTTGCATGTCATTTCCCAGAATCCCTAGCTGCATATAAACCCCCCCCCCCCCCCCCCCCCAATACATATAAACCCTTACCTTGAGGCTGGTCTCAGGTGTCAGGCCACTGGCTGAGCCCGCTGGCTGCGTGGTGCTTGGCAGCCAGACAAAGCAGCTGGGCCTGACTTCTTGTGGCCGCCGGGCCCTGGCACTCCCCCAGCTCCGGGCATCTCCCTCCCTCTGTCCCATGCCGGCTTTTGACGTCAGCGCACACCAGGCCTCTCTCTTATGCTCACTTCGAGCGCTGACGTCAGAGGGCCCGGCACGTGCTAGCAGCCCGGCGTGGGACAGTTAGTGAGTAGGGAGGCCCGCAGTTGGGGGAGAGCCGGGGCCAAGTGGCCACGAGAGGTCAGGCTCAGCTGCTTTGTCCGGCCGCCGGGCACCCCGCAGCCACAGAGCCCGGGACTCTTGTCCCGGCTGTCCCTCCCTGTTGGCGGCCCTGGCTGTATAACCTGAGTGCACTATACACTGACACAGAGTATAAACTGACTGCATTATACCCTGAGAGAGTATAACCTGACTGTATTATACACTGACACAAAATATAACCTGACTGCACTATACACTGACACAGAGTATATCCTGACTGTACTATACACTGACACAAAGTACTGTATAACTTGACTGCATTATACACTGACACAGAGTATAAACTGACTGCACTATACACTGACACAGAGTATAAACTGACTGCACTATACACTGAGACATAGTATAAACTGACTGCACTATACACTGACACAGAGTATAAACTGACTACACTATACACTGATAGAGTATAACTGGACTGCATTATACACTGACACAGAGTATATTAGTAAGACAATCTTTATCACGTGTCTCAGGCCGGCATATGCAAATGCATGTAACAGCTGGTAAAAATGCCTTTAACAGAAAGCGTTACAAGGAAACCTGTTGCTTCCTAATTAATTTGATACAAGAAGGGTTATCAGTCGCGGCCACGTCTAAGAAATGAGCGGGGATAGTTTTTTGTCCTTGAATTGGTGGTGCAAAAGGATGGAAATAAATCCTTTTTGATTGAGCAGCTTTTAAAAGGTACTAAACAGATGAATAACTAACACAAGGGCAGCAAATCATCAAAGAAAGTACATTAAGTTGGTGCACTCCTGGGCTAATTTTATTTTCTAAATGACATTTTACATAAAGTGACTACATGAAGTGAAGATAAGTGAATAAAAAATACAAATATTAAAATAACACGTGGTGCTGCTGGCTCTATCGTAGTTTGCTGTAAGAGATATATGTCTCTATTAGGCTGCGTCCATAGAAGGACAGTCAGCGCTGAGCCGTGCGGACGCTCCGCGATGAGGATGTCTTGAGAGGGGGCTCCCGCGAGCGTCCTCAGGCGTGCTGAGGCGCAGGGATTTTCAGCCGACAGCAGAACCTGTTTCTGAGCGCGCTGTCAGCTGAAAACCACCAATCAGAGCGAAGCAGCGTCAACGTCATGGCGCCGTGGGCTATTGGCCCAGTGAAGTAAGTGCCCCGCCTCCCGATCGCGCATGTTGGCTCGCCTGCTAGTCCATGGAATCGCTCCTGCTTGAGCAGGCGAGCCACAGCGTCCGCACGGCTCAGCGCGGCTCCCCCTCTATGGACGCAGCCTTATAGTGAAAAGATGGTAGATTCCCTGCCTACAGTCTTTAATAAGGTATAGTGATATTTATAATACCACCCAATCTATATAACATACATTAACATTAACCTTCCGGCGCTTAAGACTGACCCGCGCCGCTGACGTCATCAATCGGCGAGTAGTGCACGACTGCGTGGGTCCCTTGTTCCAGCCGGACTGCAGCAGGTTGCGGACGGCATCCGTTGGTCACATTTGCTACCATTACAAATTGTAAGTGTTGGTAGTATGTTTGTTTTTATGTAATAAAAGTGTAAGTACGTTTTTACACTAGGCTGTATTCATTTCTCTACACGCTTGCTGTGGGGGCCTATGCTGAATCCCTGAGGGCACTACCAAGTACAAGAGAAACCATACGACTGTAACCACGTGGGGTTCGTGGATATTGAGGTTGGAACGCGACGCAGCACAGATTCTCTCCCCTGAAAGTGCAAGAAATCATCTTGTAAGTTAGGGTTATTTCCGTCTCAGTTGGTGCTGTGGTTCTTTATATACTGCGCAATTGGTGTGTCTCTTTTTTATTCATTGCAGAGAACATCTGGGGCCATTCTGAAGACCATCAAAGCCACTCTCAATTGCATTGGTTAATCCACCCATTGCCAGGACTGTCTTTTCCATCAAGGACTGTATCTTTGATCATGGTATTGTGGACTTCAACTCATTAGTGCCGGGGACCTAGCTTTTTGTATTTTCATATGGTATGTTAGATGTGGAACTGTCTATTGTTTGCTGTCCCCTTGGCAGCTGTTTCACATATTTGTTATATTTCGCACATTTTGTTTGATATTCATATCACATTAGCCCAGTTGGATCAAGCGCTGATAGAGAGCGTTATTAGTTAGTTTGTGGTTTATACATTAACAACTGCCATATAAATGTTCAACATATAACCATCACTTAGTTAAATCTTGATTATAACTGGAGTATGCTATGAACTCCACTGTTCAAACAATGATCAAGTATCACATTTATATTCTCCAGATTAAATGAGCCACATGATATTGGCTGTGTTGCCTATAAATAGGCCAAACTGATAAAACTGATGTCCAACAGTGGGCTGTATAATATCAGCTGCAGGACTGCCTGCAAATTGGCCCTCAACCCAAGGTTTAGATATAAATCACTTGCATTGGTGAAGTGGGAAATTACACAAAATGTTCATCAATTGTGTGTAGTGGGATAACATTGAATTATCTAACCCAGCGGTGTGCAAACTGGGGGCGCGACCCCCAGGGGGGCGCGAGACTGTTGGCGGGGGGGCGCAGGGTTTACAGAGGTCCCGCACGCTTCCCGAAGGCACTTAAATGAAGTGCCGGGGGAGCTGCAGGGCCTCTGTAAACCTTTATGTACCTTGGCTCCGGCGGCTTCCTTCCTGCGTCACCAGGGCAACGTGGCGTCAAATGACGCTGCGAGGTCATGTGACGTCATGTTGCTATGGCAACGTGACATTATGACCCTGGAGCGGAGGTAAGTAGGGGTTAGGGGGGGCACGGGAGTGAGGGGACTGACGGCAGGGGGTCGCAGGGAAAAAAGTTTGCGCTCCCCTGATCTAACCTACCATATAAATGCTGTTTTCTAGACAGCGCAGCTCTAACATCACTGCCTAATTTTACTATAACCCTCAAAGACTATCCAAGTTATCCCACAGTCTGCAACATTTGTGTCCACATGTGTGGAGTGTCAGCAATATACTTAGCTACAGTGTAGCATCTGGCGATTTGGGCAGAAAAGTGATCACACAGCAGCAAACTGGATCCGCATGCACCACGTGATGTGACGTCACCGCGTCACTACACCCTACGCATTTCTCTCCAGGCGGAGCTTCGTCAGGGGACGGTGAGTACAAGGGCTTGTTTTTTAGGCTTTATATAGCATTTGCGTTTCTATGGCAACTAAGCTCATTATAGGTTTTGCGATCACGTGATGTAGCTGGCCTATGAGTGTTCGTTGTCTGAAGCTTGCGCGCTGTTACCCTGTACTTCTCCAAAGAAAACATGTAGTGACAATTTGTACATGTCTCAATAAAACTAATGTATTAGTATATTTTCATCTTGTAACATTTAAAGCCTAAATTACTTTTACTTATGTATGTTACACTGACTTGGAAAGCCTGTCCTATATGGGGAAACCCAGGCTAGATGTAGCTATGTTTGATAATGTGTATGAGTCACAGAGAAAAATAGTTTTTTCTAGCCTTGATGTAGTGAAGTTCTTTAAGAGACACTTATCATATCTTACCTAAATGCTTAAGAAAAGTATAGCCTATTGTTGTTAGAGATAATGTACAATATGATCTATGGCCAATAGGAGTGACAGCCACTATAACCAGTCAGATTGATACTACAAGGAGATTATCCATGTAACATATTGAATAGATGGATAAAAACCCTTTTTGAGGGACATTATCAATATGATTTAAATGAATGGGGTAAATGTGAAATCCTCATTCATTCCAAGAGGATTCAGTGTTTTGAGACGATATATCCATTCTGCTTCCCTCCCTAATAATTTCTGATCAATATTGCTAACCCTCATGTTGTTCTTTAGATGGTCTATACGCAGGGGTGAGCAAACTTTTTATGCCGAGCCCCCCTTTTTATCCATAAAATTTCTCGTGCCCCCCCTGCCTGATGTAATCAAAATCACATTAAAAAAAACCTTTATTAAACGGTATACAATGTAAATACAAATATGTCTAAGGCCGCGCGTATAGTGCCCGCGACGGCAACGCTAGCGAAAGTTGTATTTCGCTTTGCAGCGGCGGCGTGGGCGACCAGGCCATTGATTGGTTCAGGGGCTGTCATATGAGGCGACAGCCCCAGAAAAATCAAATATTACCGTCTTCAAAAAATTGCGTCACCACGTCATGCTTACTATAAGCGCACGAGGCGGCGGCGACAAAGCATTTGTTTTCGGGCGACGTCGCGTCGCCGGCACTATAAGCACAGCCTAAATACTTACATACTTCAACAGCTCGCTCTTGCAAAATTAGGCTGCTTCCACGCTGCCGCGGAGAGCGGTGACATCACCAACTCTCCAAGCATGAGCACAGGGTGTCCTGCATAATTTTGCAAGCACAAGCGGGGAAGTGTTTACACTTTTTTGTATTATTATTTCTGTACATTCATAGTATGATTGATACAGTGGCAGCCTACCCTTTCACTTGCAGAGGATCGCAGCGAAGCAGGTTGCCAGCGGAGGAGAGCAGCAACACAGCGCTATTGTAGGGCGGACAGCGTAAGGAGGGCACAACCAACAGGCACAGCACACACACAATCACAACACACACAACCAACACACACAACACTCAATTGCAGCACCCACACACACTCACAGACAACCAACAGGCACAGCACACACACACACACACACACACACACACACACACACACACACACACACACACACACACACACACACACACACACACACACACACACACACACACACACACACACACACACACACACACACCACAACACACACTGCAGTATATATATATATATCTTATACTATATTAGTGAAAGCACTGTATGCCTGCCTGCCTGCCGTCCCTAGGGGAAATCTCATTGGTCCCTTGGCCCGCCCCCGCACACCTCTCATTGGCCTGAGGCGGAGTGACGGGCCAAAGGACACACAGGGACACACACACACACAGGGACACACACACACACAGACACACACACACACACTCCCCTCCCGGTGCCCCTCACTCTCCCCCGTCAGCTGGACCGCACCTCAACTTCCACACACCCCCACCCTCCCTGTGCCCGAACTTACCCGGAGTCCCGTGTACACACACACACACACACATGTAGGCACACACACACACACACGCACATGTAGACACACACACATGTACACACACACACACACATGTAGGCACACACACACACACACACACACACATGTAGGCACACACACACACATGTAGGCACACACACACATGTAGGCACACACACACACACGTCCACAGACACACGCATGTAGACACACACACACATGTAGACAGACACACACACACACACACACACACACATGTAGATAGACACACACACACGTAGACAGACACACACACGTACACAGACACACACACACACACACGTAGACACACACACAAACACCTATACATACACACACCTATACAGACACACGTATACACACAGACACACACGTATACACACACACACACGTATACACACACACACGTATACACACAGACACACGTATACACACAGACACACGTATACACACAGACACACGTAGACACACAGACACACGTATACACACAGACACACGTATACACACAGACACACGTACACACACACGTATACACACACACGTATACACACGTATACACACAGACACACGTATATACACACACGTACACACACACGTACACACACACGTACACACACGTAGGCGCACGCATACACACACACGTAGACACACGTATACACACACACATGTAGACACACACACACGTAGACACACATACAAACACACACGTAGACACACACGTATACACACACGTAGACACACGTATATACACAGGCACACGTAGACACGTAGACACGCAGACACACGTATACACGCAGACACACATAGACACGCAGACACACGCAGACACACGCAGACACACGCAAACACGCAGACACACGCAGACACACGCAGACACACGTAGACACGCAGACACACGTAGACACGCAGACACACACACACGTAGACACACACACACGTAGACACACACACACGTAGACACACACACACACACGTAGACACACACACATACACACGTAGACACACACACACACGTAGACACACACACACGTAGACACACACACACACACGTAGACACAAACACACACACGTAGACACACACACACACGTAGGCACACACACACACACACACACACGTAGACACACACACGTAAACACACACACACACACAGACGTAGACACACACACGTAGACACACACACACACGTATTCACACAAACACACGTACACACACGTAGACACACACACACACACGTACACACTCATGTACACGTATACTCACACACATGTACACGTACACACACACATGGAGACATACACACACACATGTAGACATACACACACACACGTATACATACACATAATGTATACACACACACATGTATACACACACACATGTATACACACACGTATACACACACTCACACGTGTATTTACACACACATGTATACACACACACATGTATACACACGCATATACACACACACGTGTATACACACACACAAACATGTATACACACACATGTATACACACACAAATGTACACACACACACATACACATACACACACATGTATACACACACACATACTATGTATACACACAAACATGTATACACACACAAACATGTATACACACACGTGTATACACACATGTGTATACACACATGTGTATACACACACATGTATATACACACACACATGTATACACACACACAATGTCTACACACACATGTGTATACACACACATGTATATACACGTGTATACACACACACGTACACACACACACGTACACATGTATACACACACACACATACAATGTATACACACAAACATGTATACACACACACAAACATGTATACACACACACACGTGTATACACACACACACGTGTGTATACACACACACATATTCACACACACACACACACTATCCCCAGCACCACCACATCAGCACACCGCTATCCCATGCCCCCCCAGCACACTGGCATTCTCGGCTCCCCGCCATTCCCAGCCCCCATCAACACCATCAGCACCCACACATCGGCACCTTTGCACCTCCCCCATCGTCACACCCACATCCGCACCCCCACATCAGCACCAAACCCTCCCAAATCAGCACCCCGATACAATCACCATCAGTACAGCCACAGCAGCACTACCACCGCACATGGGCCGCGTTGACCACTCCTCACCCAAATGCCACACCCACACCACAAACATCCCGGGCAACGCCGGGGCTCTCAGCTAGTATACCATAATACTGAGTTAAGTTATGGTGAGTAAAAAAAGTGACAAAAACCCTCCACAGGAAAGCAAATATGCAAATACAACTGTATGCTCATCTGCATGTCTTAGGCAGGTCTGCAACCCCACCTTTCCCCATTATCACTCAGCATACAGCACTTCCACTGCAGCAAGGGATTCTGGGAAATGACATGCAAATGAGCACACAGTGTCACTTTTTGCCTCAAAAACCATTTTTAAAATGGTTCCCTATAGGCTTAAGCTTGCTGCATGGTCACAGCTTTGAGCACAGCCAGGGTTAAGGTGCATACCCAGAAAACCATAATATATGCATAATCCAGTTAAAATCAACCCCACACTGATGAGACCCATCAAGGTCGAAACAGCTGTCTGTGGGTGGTTTTCTGGTAAGACCCCGCCCCCTCTGCAGGCAGACACAGCAAGGAACTGGAAGCAGCCTCAGCACGGAGCTTCTGGCCGCCCGTGCACAGCTCTGCCGCCCCCAGGTTTCCCCGCACGCAGCCTGCGCCCCCCCTACATAATTGGCGCGCCCCCCAGTTTGCGCACCGCTGGTCTAGAGTATAGAGTGGGGGTGACACATGGGGAGGGAGGAGAGCGGGTGACACAAGGTGGGAGGAGCGCGGGTGACACATGTGGTGGGAGGAGTGGAGGTGACAAGTTGATGACGGGAGAGTGATGGAGCGGCACGGACAGGGGAGAGTAGTGGGTAACATGGGGGTCAGTGATTGAAAGTCTCTACCTTCTCCTACCTGCTCATATAGAGCTCTTATTCCCGCCCCGGCGCAGCATGTGAGCGAGAAGCTGCGTGGGTATTTTGCGGATATTAGAGCGGGCCTTCCATGCTCAGGCCCTACCCTGGCTTCACCCCAGAAGGCTACATACAAACGCGTGGATCTATAGGAGTGATCAGTCATACCCAACACTGCCATTTCCCCTTAGCATACCGACAACTGGATGTTTCAAAGTAACTTACTTGTGTGGAGTGTGGACTTCTACCACAGGGAATGACTGGTCAATGAATAGCACTGAATCACCCACAGACGTTTTGTGAGCCGGTCTTAGGAGGTTTTATGTCCATGGTCCATGACAAACAAGAACAGTCACAATCTCAGCCAAATACCAATTCCTAACATTCTGTGGATGACGGAATGGGAACGTACTCGTTCTACAGTGAATCAGAATTTGAGACGCTGTTTTAAAGCAGTAGTTCAAGCTACCGTTTCCTTCCTCCCCCTTTAATATGTGCTTCAATACAATCCTCACAATGATAAGAAATTAGCTAAATTGCTGATCGATCTGCGAAGATTCGGCTCGGGGGTTCACGAAATAGCTGCAGAGGAGTATTGACGCAGTATGTGTGACTTTGTAAATGATTGCTATAGAAACAAAAAAGGCTTGTTACATTATAATACGTTAAAAATGTCATTCAGAGTTATTATTTTTTTAAATTTTTTTAAATGCGACAAGTATTTTCTCATGGGACAGAACTGATTTATTTATATTAAAAAAAAAACCACGTAGGATATTGCTTGGTCTGCAGCTTTAAGGCTGCAGTTCTATATTCAATATTTGTAAACTACAGGGGCAAAATACACCAGATTTCTAACAGAAAAATAACATGGTTGCTCTAAATTGTATATTTCTTTTCCTAATTAAGAGCTATTTTGGATCCATGACTGCATGAATATTGTAATATGAGGTTTTTATACTGTATGTCACCTCTTTTCTGTCCGTAATGATGGCTTGCATGGTAACCAGATATGCCTATTTCTGCGTTTTGATTTATGCTATAGCGTGCAATAGCGCTGATCTGGCCCCATCACAGCTAAAAGAGTGCACCCATAGAGTCTAGAATGCATTGGAATATTTGTATATATATATAGAAGAGAGAGAGAGACTGAGAGAGACCGAGAGAGAGAGAGAGAGAGAGAGAGAGAAAGAGAGAGAAAGAGAGAGAGAGAGAGACCGAGAGAGAGAGACTGAGAGAGAGACCGATAGAGAGAACGAGAGACAGAGAGAGACGAGAGAGAGACAGAAAGACTGAGAGAGACAGAGAGAGACAGAGAGAAACAGTGAGAGAAACAGAAAGAGAGACAGAGAGAGACAGAGAGAGAGAGAGACAGAGAGAGAGAGACAGAGAGAGAGAGAGAGAGACTGAGAGAGAGACAGAAAGATCGAGAGAGAGACAGAGAGAGACAGAGAGAAACAGTGAGAGAAACAGAAAGAGAGACAGAGAGAGACAGAGAGAGAGACAGAGAGAGAGACAGAGAGAGAGAGACAGAGAGAGAGAGAGAGAGAGAGAGACAGAGAGAGAGACAGAGAGAGAGACAGAGAGAGAAACAGTGAGAGAGACAGAGAGAGAGACAGAAAGAGAGACAGAAAGAGAGACAGAGAGAGACAGAGAGAGACAGACCGAGAGAGATAGACAGAGAGACAGACCGAGAGAGATAGACCGAGAGACAGACCGAGAGAGATAGACCGAGAGACAGACTGAGAGAGAGACTGAGAGAGAGACTGAGAGAGAGACTGAGAGAGAGACCGAGAGAAAGAGAGCGCGACTGAGAGAGACCAAGAGACAGACTGAGAGAGAGCGAGAGACTGAGAAAGAGACCATGAGAGACAGACCGAGAGAGAGAGACCAAAAGAGAGACAGAGAGCGAGAGAGAGAGAGACCAAGAGAGAGAGAGAGACCAAGAGAGAAACCAAGAGAGACAGAGAGAGAGACACCGAGAGAGAGTAAGGCGGGGATTATTGTCCCTGTGCGGCCACGTGAGAACGAGAGCGCTGCCGCGCACACTCCTGCAGCCCAAGCGATTTGTGAGCTTGGTTGCAGGAGATCGTAGACGCGTTGCGGGGGCGTGGCGGGGGCATGGCGGGGCATAGGGGATGCGTCAAAAAGCTGGTTTGCCCTCATTGGCTGAACCAGCTGACGTGCGCTGGCGTCACGCGGCAGCCGCCTGAAAATACAAAATTGGTTGTATTTTCAAAACACGGGCGCGTCAACACGCCTTTCAGCCTGTGGGCGCACAGGCACGGGGGTAGGTCCCATAAGATATTATAGCAGAGTGCTTGCCGGGTACGCGCAGGCATGCGCGTGTACGCTGCGGCACCGGCACCATAATCTGGGCCTGAGAGAGACAGACAGAGAGAGAGACCGAGAGAGAGAAATAGAGAGAGAGACCGAGAGAGAAAGTATCCAGAACTGGCTGCACACTATATCAGCACCTGTCACAGGCTGAGAGACGCCCACTAACCCCCACATCCCTCTGTGTAACTGTTACCCATGTACTGTGCAATCATTATACCCGACCCCCTGTTATACATGTACTGTGTAATCATAATACCCTACCCCCTGTTATACATGTACTGTGTAATCATAATACCCGACCCCCTGTTATTCATGTACTGTGTAATCATTATACCCTACCCCCTGTTATTCATGTACTGTGTAATCATTATACCCTACCCCTGTTATTCATGTACTGTGTAATCATTATACCCTACCCCCTGTTATTCATGTACTGTGTAATCATTATACCCTACCCCCTGTTACTCATGTACTGTGCAATCATAATACCCTACCCCCTGTTATTCATGTACTGTGCAATCATAATACCCGACCCCGTTATTCATGTACTGTGTAATCATTATACCCTACCCCCTGTTATTCATGTACTGTGTAATCATTGTACCCTAACCTCTGTTATTCATGTACTGTGTAATCATTATACCCTACCCCCTGTTATTCATGTACTGTGTAATCATTATACCCTACCCCCTGTTATTCATGTACAGTACTGTGTAATCATTATACCCTACCCCCTGTTATTCATGTACTGTGTAATCATTATACCCTACCCCCTGTTATTCATGTACTGTGTAATCATTAAACCCTATTCCCTGTTATTCATGTACTGTGTAATCATTATACCCTACCCCCTGTTATTCATGTACAGTACTGTGTAATCATTATACCCTACCTCCTGTTATTCATGTACTGTGTAATCATTATACCCTACCCCCTGTTATTCATGTACTGTGTAATCATTATACCCTACCCCCCGTTATTCATGTACTGTGTAATCATTATACCCTACCCCCTGTTATTCATGTACTGTGTAATCATTATACCCTACCCCCTGTTATTCATGTACTGTGTAATCATTATACCCTACCCCCTGTTACTCATGTACTGTGTAATCATTATACCCTACCCCCTGTTATTCATGTACTGTGTAATCATTATACCCTACCCCCTGTTATTCATGTACTGTGTAATCATTATACCCTACCCCCTGTTATTCATGTACAGTACTGTGTAATCATTATACCCTACCCCCTGTTATTCATGTACTGTGTAATCATTATACCCTACCCCCTGTTATTCATGTACTGTGTAATCATTATACCCTACCCCCTGTTATTCATGTACTGTGTAATCATTATACCCTACCCCGTTATTCATGTACTGTGTAATCATTATACCCTACCCCCTGTTATTCATGTACTGTGTAATCATTATACCCTACCCCCTGTTATTCATGTACTGTGTAATCATTATACCCTACCCCCTGTTATTCATGTACTGTGTAATCATTATACCCTACCCCATTTATTCATGTACTGTGTAATCATTATACCCTACCCCCTGTTATTCATGTACCGTGCAATCATTATACCCTACTCCCTGTTATTCATGTACCGTGTAATCATTATACCCTACCCCCTGTTATTCATGTACCGTGTAATCATTATACCCTACCCCCTGTTATTCATGTACTGTGTAATCATTATACCTTACCCCCTGTTATTCATGTACTGTGTAATCATTATACCCTACCCCTTGTTATTCATGTACTGTGTAATCATTATATCCTACCCCCTGTTATTCATGTAATGTGTAATCATTATACCCTACCCCTGTTATTCATGTACTGTGTAATCATTATACCCTACCCCCTGTTATTTATGTACTGTGTAATCATTATACCATACCCCCTGTTATTCATGTACTGTGTCATCATTATACCCTACCCCCTGTTATTCATTTACTGTGTAATCATTATACCCTACCCGCTGTTATTCATATACTGTGTAATCATTATACCCTACCCCCTGTTACCCATGTACTGTGTAATCATTATACCCTACCCCCTGTTATTCATGTACTGTGTAATCATTATACCCTACCCCCTGTTATTCATGTACTGTGTAATCATTATACCCTACCCCCTGTTATTCATGTACAGTACTGTGTAATCATTATACCCTACCCCCTGTTATTCATGTACTGTGTAATCATTATACCCTACCCCCTGTTATTCATGTACTGTGTAATCATTATACCCTACCCCCTGTTATTCATGTACTGTGTAATCATTATACCCTACCCCGTTATTCATGTACTGTGTAATCATTATACCCTACCCCCTGTTATTCATGTACTGTGTAATCATTATACCCTACCCCCTGTTATTCATGTACTGTGTAATCATTATACCCTATCCCCTGTTATTCATGTACTGTGTAATCATTATACCCTACCCCATTTATTCATGTACTGTGTAATCATTATACCCTACCCCCTGTTATTCATGTACCGTGCAATCATTATACCCTACTCCCTGTTATTCATGTACCGTGTAATCATTATACCCTACCCCCTGTTATTCATGTACCGTGTAATCATTATACCCTACCCCCTGTTATTCATGTACTGTGTAATCATTATACCTTACCCCCTGTTATTCATGTACTGTGTAATCATTATACCCTACCCCTTGTTATTCATGTACTGTGTAATCATTATATCCTACCCCCTGTTATTCATGTAATGTGTAATCATTATACCCTACTCCTGTTATTCATGTACTGTGTAATCATTATACCCTACCCCCTGTTATTCATGTACTGTGTAATCATTATACCATACCCCCTGTTATTCATGTACTGTGTCATCATTATACCCTACCCCTGTTATTCATTTACTGTGTAATCATTATACCCTACCCCTGTTATTCATATACTGTGTAATCATTATACCCTACCCCCTGTTACCCATGTACTGTGTAATCATTATACCCTACCCCCTGTTATTCATGTACTGTGTAATCATTATACCCTAACCCCTGTTATTCATGTACTGTGTAATCTTTGTACCCTACCCCCTGTTACCCATGTACTGTGTAATCATTATACCGTACCCCCTGTTATTCATGTACTGTGTAATCATAATACCCTACCCCCTGTTATTCATGTGATTTGTAATCATTATACCCTACCCCCGTTATTCATGTGCTGTGTAATCATAATACCCTACCCCCTGTTATTCATGTACTGTGTAATCATTATACCCTACCCCCTGTTATTCATGTACTGTGTAATCATTATACCCTACCCCCTGTTATTCATGTACTGTGTAATCATTATACCCTACCCCCTGTTATTCATGTACTGTGTAATCATTATACCCTACCCCCTGTTATTCATGTACTGTGTAATCATTATACCCTACCCCGTTATTCATGTACTGTGTAATCATTATACCCTACCCCCTGTTATTCATGTACTGTGTAATCATTATACCCTACCCCCTGTTATTCATGTACTGTGTAATCATTATACCCTACCCCCTGTTATTCATGTACTGTGTAATCATTATACCCTACCCCATTTATTCATGTACTGTGCAATCATTATACCCTACTCCCTGTTATTCATGTACCGTGTAATCATTATACCCTACCCCCTGTTATTCATGTACCGTGTAATCATTATACCCTACCCCCTGTTATTCATGTACTGTGTAATCATTATACCTTACCCCCTGTTATTCATGTACTGTGTAATCATTATACCCTACCCCTTGTTATTCATGTACTGTGTAATCATTATATCCTACCCCCTGTTATTCATGTAATGTGTAATCATTATACCCTACCCCTGTTATTCATGTACTGTGTAATCATTATACCCTACCCCCTGTTATTTATGTACTGTGTAATCATTATACCATACCCCCTGTTATTCATGTACTGTGTCATCATTATACCCTACCCCCTGTTATTCATTTACTGTGTAATCATTATACCCTACCCGCTGTTATTCATATACTGTGTAATCATTATACCCTACCCCCTGTTACCCATGTACTGTGTAATCATTATACCCTACCCCCTGTTATTCATGTACTGTGTAATCATTATACCCTACCCCCTGTTATTCATGTACTGTGTAATCATTATACCCTACCCCCTGTTATTCATGTACAGTACTGTGTAATCATTATACCCTACCCCCTGTTATTCATGTACTGTGTAATCATTATACCCTACCCCCTGTTATTCATGTACTGTGTAATCATTATACCCTACCCCCTGTTATTCATGTACTGTGTAATCATTATACCCTACCCCGTTATTCATGTACTGTGTAATCATTATACCCTACCCCCTGTTATTCATGTACTGTGTAATCATTATACCCTACCCCCTGTTATTCATGTACTGTGTAATCATTATACCCTATCCCCTGTTATTCATGTACTGTGTAATCATTATACCCTACCCCATTTATTCATGTACTGTGTAATCATTATACCCTACCCCCTGTTATTCATGTACCGTGCAATCATTATACCCTACTCCCTGTTATTCATGTACCGTGTAATCATTATACCCTACCCCCTGTTATTCATGTACCGTGTAATCATTATACCCTACCCCCTGTTATTCATGTACTGTGTAATCATTATACCTTACCCCCTGTTATTCATGTACTGTGTAATCATTATACCCTACCCCTTGTTATTCATGTACTGTGTAATCATTATATCCTACCCCCTGTTATTCATGTAATGTGTAATCATTATACCCTACTCCTGTTATTCATGTACTGTGTAATCATTATACCCTACCCCCTGTTATTCATGTACTGTGTAATCATTATACCATACCCCCTGTTATTCATGTACTGTGTCATCATTATACCCTACCCCTGTTATTCATTTACTGTGTAATCATTATACCCTACCCCTGTTATTCATATACTGTGTAATCATTATACCCTACCCCCTGTTACCCATGTACTGTGTAATCATTATACCCTACCCCCTGTTATTCATGTACTGTGTAATCATTATACCCTAACCCCTGTTATTCATGTACTGTGTAATCTTTGTACCCTACCCCCTGTTACCCATGTACTGTGTAATCATTATACCGTACCCCCTGTTATTCATGTACTGTGTAATCATAATACCCTACCCCCTGTTATTCATGTGATTTGTAATCATT